>NC_143018.1:34796177-35096177 GCF_055824585.1 Amblyomma mixtum | reverse complement strand
GGGGCTACAAGTTGTGGGTGCTTGCCGACCCTGACACCGGGTATACAGTGCAGTTTGCTGTATACACAGGCAAGCGCGAGCAGCCAGGCCCCCACGGGTTGGCTTTTGATGTAGTTTGCCAGTTGTGTGCAGAATACTTTGATCAGGGGTATAGAATATTTATGGACAACTTTTACACCTCAACGCACCTCTTCAGTCACCTCCTCGACCGGAAGACATTGGCTTGTGGAACTACACGAAAAGACCGCCGGGGATTCCCTGCTGAATTGAAGGATGCGCGCTGGGAAAAAAAAGCTAAAAGAGGTGAAATTAGATGGTTGCGCGACCAAGAAATTCTCTATTTACAATGGAAAGACCGACGACTGGTAAATATGATGAGCACAATCCACACAGCCAACGAGACAGTCACCGCAAAAAGAAGACAAAAAAGTGGAAGTACCTGGACCCAAATTTCTATCCCAAAGCCTTTGCTAATTCATGATTATAATTCTGGAATGCTTGGAGTAGATAAATCAGACCAGATGATTGGCTATTACAATGTACTGATGCGTAGCGTCCGCTGGTGGAAGACCCTCTTCTTCCACTGCATCGACATTGCATGCGTGAACAGTTTCATACTGTTCCAGGAATACCGAAAGTTACACCCCGAAGTCCCTGAGCTGGCCAGAAATGCTTCCTTCGACCATTTGGCTTTCCGAGAGGAACTGATCCAACAGCTTCTTCAACTTGAAGGATCCAAGCAAGCTCGTGCTCCTCCACCACCACCCGCAAAGCCCCCCTTTCACAAGCCCGAAAAAGTGGAGAGACGCAAAAATTGCAAGCTGTGCTATCAGCAAACAAAAAGTGAAGTGAAAACCACGGTTTTCTGCAGTGACTGTAATGCACATTTGTGCTTCAATGCTTCGTGCAACTGCTTCGTCGCGTGGCACAGCGAGCGGGCACAGAAGTGAGTCGTGAACAGTGGTGTGAGAAATCACACACACAAAAAAATGTACACAAGTGTGCAATGTTTTTTTGCCTCACAGTTATTATAGAGGTATTGTAGCACATTTTGTATATTCTGGAATTTTTTTAGTGCTGTTTTTTACTTTCATATGTAAAAATTTCCAACTTTTTTTTCTTTCCTTGAAGTAAAAATTTGTATTTTGAGATTTTTTTTATATCATATAGTTTGTTCAGTTATTTCAATTTTTGTACAATAAAAGCCCAATCATTTAGCTTCATTGTGATATATGTTTCAACAAGATAGTCCAAAAATTTTGTTGAATAAAAAATATTTTCAAACATGTATCAGAATTGCCTTCTTTTGGGCGGTCCCGAAAGAGTTAAGTGCGAAAATAATCAGAATGAAATCATAATATCACCTCTTGCCCGTCTTCCACAAAAGGAAAGGACAGCCCTTTTGATCTCAGCCCCTAGCAACTCCACTGATCAAACAAAACAGTCCCCTTACCTCTTTCGGAGAGGGCTGAGCTCGCTTCTTCGTCATCACCGCTCCTGTCACCATCTGCGTCACTGGGGCCTAAGCGGTCCTGTGGTAGCAGTTCATGGTGCGAGTCTGGTGACACACCACTCCCATTCTCTTCCGCCCTCCCTGTCGTTGTCACACTGTTCTCGCTGCCGACCGCGGCAAACTCTGTGATGCCGTTGGTGGCAGAGGAGTCGCACGCGCTGCGAGACACGGGCAGTCCTGAAAACCCGTCCGACCTGGACACAATTGCACTTGCCGCTGAGAGCGTCTGTGATGTCACACTCGCCGACCTCGATGCCGCAACAACCGACACCTGCGTTGTCGACGACGGACCATTTGAGATGACATCGTCCGAGTCGAGGCTCGATTCGGCATCTATCGTTGAGTCACATTCATTCTGCGGTGGCGACGACGCAATGCCGTTGGTCTTCACCGCCACACTAGCCGCTGCCTCCACCCGTGCCTGGGTCGCCGCTGCAGTGGCAGCGAAGCCCGTACCGAACCTTAGCCGGTTCATGCGCACAATGCCTGGCTTGAGGACGGAATTGGTTGTGGTGCAGTGGAAGTGGTGAAGTGGTGAGTGGTGTGTGGCAGCGTACTCCTGGCGAAGCACCACATCACCGCGAAACGACGCGCCACTGCCGCCCCCAGTGGGAATCAGCAGGGGCATTCGGTGGTTGCCGCCCACCAAGCCCCCGATCTTGAGTGCCGCAGGCACATCCACCTCGGACACCTCGAAGACGGGGCCACCAAACGCGTTCTTCTTGGCAGTGACCGTGTCCAGGGAGATGATCCGTGCCACGGGTGGGGATAACCGCCGCTCCGCCGCCTCGCGGAGGTCACTGATCCCGTCGTCATCCTTTGTTGAGCCAATGTGGTTGCTGCCTCCTCCCTCAAGGCAGCCAGAGGGGCTGGGGTTTTTCTTCTCTATTGCACTGGTCGTCTTTGCCAGGGAAGGGGAGGCACGGCACGGGCTGGGTGACCGCTGCTCCTCCTCGTCTGTGTGCAGCACACCGTTGGTCTCCGGTGTCGGCACGCTGCCAGGCCGCGCGGTTCGGTGTGGCGTCGTGTGGCACTCGAGGGCTCCCAAGGCACTGTTTGCAGCAGGCTCACCATTGCCAGCCTGGAGTGGGGCTGCTGCGGTTGTTGTCGCTGTCGTTGCAGAGGTGGCAGCGCCGGAGTCATGGTCCGCGGACCGCAGGGCGTGAGGTAGATCAGGACGGTCTCGCAGTGGGCTGGAGCCATCTGTGACAGTAGTGGGAATGCAAACACACTTTAGGATATCTGGTACCAAAGACTGTCAGAAATTCGAACTACGCAAGCATTACAGGGATCATCTTGCATGTTTGTCAGCAACAAGGGTGCACTTATAAGTGCATAAGTTGGTTGGTTTATGGGGTTTAACGTCCCAAAGCGACTCGGGCTATGAGAGACGCCATAGTGGAGGGCTCCGGAAATTTCGACCACCTGGGGTTCTGTAACGCGCACTGACATCGCACAGTACACGGGCCTCTAGAATTTCTCCTCCAAAGAAATTCAACCGCCGCGGTCAGGAACGAACCCGCGTCTTTCGGGCCAGCAGCCGAGCACCATAGCCACTGAGCCACTGCAGCGGCAATAAGCGCATAAGTAAGGCAACAGGGGGGGGGGGGGGGGGGGGAAGACTAAACGACCCAAGGAAAGTGGAAAGGCAGAGGACCACAGACACAGTACTCACTGAAAATTTCAACTAACATTTGTATCATATCTGTGTAGTGAAAGTAAAAATAAATCATGGGACCATGAGGCTACCTCAATTCATGTATATGCCAGTAAAAGCAAGAATTCGATAATCCTTATCAAGCCCGCCAAGAACCTCAGCTTTATTTTTGTTGTCCTCCCACAAATATAAACATTAGCTAGACAATAATTATTAAGATGTCAGTCATAACCAAGTCTAGGTGGCTTAGTCTTCAGCCAGATTTCTTGTGCAATGTTTTTCATTTTTTGCCAGCGCTTCGACAAGGCGCTGAGTGATTAACAAAAAACTGATGACATATTTGCTTTTATTTTTGTGTTGATTAGTGATTACTGGCACAGATGGACCAGATAAAAACTAAAAATGCAATGCTCACAGCATAGAGACCATTCTGCAAAAGAAAAATGGAGATGAAACAGAAGTGTGCAACCAAGCAGGACCTTTCTACTTAAACTTACAATCCTTAACTTTTCTTAACCTTTCTGAACTAAAAGAAGCCTGACCTGTCCACATAGTAATGGTATGTAAAAAAAAACAAAATACCTATCAATCAAATCTTTACAATGCACGCAATGGTGTCCATAGAAGTTTTTCAGACCAGAAAAAAAAACATTGATTTCCTTTCTATATTTCAGCTCGTAACTGCAAGCCAAGAACGCAAGAAATTAAGGTTTTCATGGCTTCCACACTTTGAAGAAAGAATCTGTGGCTACCTGTACACACAGTAAAGCATTAAAAGCGTGCAATGGTAATCATCGAAAGCAAGAACCCCGCCTAACAACTCAAGCAGCTGCCAGTGGCCATGTGACCACAAGTCAGCCAGTTCTGCCATTTGCTGCACGGAACCATAGACATACAAAACGAGAGCTTCTAACATTGTGTGCGGTTCGACTATGGGAAAACGCTGATGCACAAAACTTACACTCTGCTCTTAGACAGCGTGGCCAACCCAGGGAGCAACATTTTTCAACTTAAATACGCCACCCTCGTGCTGCATGTAACTCATCAGACCCTCTGGATGCACTGCCAGTGTCCTACAAACATGGCAATAGCAAGCCCAACGGTGAATCCTAGTGACAAGTAGCAACAAGGGCTGCTAATTACAGCAGGCATTAGGAAATTCAATTTCATCTATTCTTTTGTTCGCTTTGATTCAATCCTGTCCAAAGGTCCCACCCAGCAAACACGCATTTCTGCAGGCCACGGCTTACACTACAATTTTAACAACGACTCCCTTCAAGTGGTTTCGCATGAAGCGATCTGCAGGCTTGCACCACTCCTCCACCTTAATGCCACAGCGTCTCCGGCATGACAACAGCGGGGCAAAAGGAGAGCCATGACAAAACCTCATCTTTCATCCACTCATTCCTTCAACGCAGAGTGAAAGGGAAGTTTAAGACAGATGCGCGGGCAATGCAAGAGAAGTCCCAGTTGCAATTCTGGATGGAAGACTGCGTCAACAAATCCCATACACCAGGCTCACATGACAAGGAAGAGCGACGAAAGCAAGAGAGAAGTACGCTTGCCGTCAAAAGTAAATGGATGGCGACTTTGTCAAAAGAATTTAATTTCTTTAAGTCTAAAGCATAATGGTCCGTGTTTGTTGGTGCACAGTGCAATTCGCAAAATCACAATTAGGCTGCACATATGTATTCATAATAAGGGAGTAATTACTCATTGGCATCCACCCAAGCGCAGCCATACGGCCAACTGAGCTAACCGGGACGGCAAGCTTATGGTAGGGCGAGAGCGAATTGATCAATAACTCGAAGTGGGAACAGTGTTGGTCAAATGTTTAGGGGAATCCCCCAAGGTGGAGTAGATTTGTAATAAGGGAGTAATTGCTCATTGGCATCCACCCAAGTGCAGCCATACGGCTACAAAGGAAAGCTATACAGCTTTCTCAGAAACTTCGTAGTTAACACAGGTCCTGGTCCCTTTCCTTTGTAGCCGTTTGGCTGCGCTTGGGTGGATGTCAATGAGTAATTACTCCCTTATTACAAATTTACTCCACCTTGGGGGATTCCCCTAAACATTTTACCAACATATGTACTCAAGGATGCATGAACTCAGGGGGCAATGATTATTTCTTTAAATATTGCCTTCCATTTACTTCTGACAGCACCTGTACATGGAATCAGTTGCCTCCACAGAGACGACAGTGGCCTAGCAAAAAAAAAAAAAAAAAATGGCCCAAACACAAATTAGAGCACTGGTAGTGGAAGAAGCTGTGCTGCAGTGCATTTCCAAGACTATAGTGACAACCCACCATTATGGGGGAAGATGGATCTTAAAAATTTTCATTAATGTAGTCACAGTAATGAAATTTCCAAGGAATGTGCATTTTTGAGTGCTAATTCTAAATATGTCATTTAATGTTATCCAAAGAATTTTTTGAGCATTTCTGTAATATGTTATGAAAGCCTTTGTGAATAGTTTTTAAGAATTTTTGCTGCAAGCAACTTGCTAAAATGTATGGCACTAGTTTCTCGACACCAAAGAATACCATAAATAAGAGTAAAACTGTCATCCTGCCTATCATAGAAGTAGAGTTATAGGGTTCTGAAGTTGCTACTTTAGTAATGGGAAGACTTGCATTCCCGTTTCTGAAGTGGCAGCTTCAACACCCGTAACTCAAGTTCTAGTAGGCAGGATGATAATTTTACCCTTACTGCATTCTTTGATATCAAGAGAAACCAAAGGCACACACTTTAGCAAGTTGCCTGCAGCAAAACGTTTTAAAAGCTCTTCCTAAAACGTCTTTTATACCAATTAAGTGTTCAAGGAAATGTTTTAGATGAAATTAAATGACATTTTGAATCTGCACATAAAAATATAAGTTCCCTGAAGATTTAATAACTGTGACTACATTAAAATAATGGCTGCCAGTTTGGAATATTGTGCGAAAGTATGGTTTTTTGAAGGTGGACACCACAGTGGTGGAACTGGCAACTGGCTTCTTGTAGCAGCTTTTGTAGCAGAAGAAATCGCAGTTTGTAGCAGCAATTTTAAGTTTTGCAGCACGAAAAATGGCATTTTGTAGCAGAATTCGAGCTTTTGTAGCACACAAAGAAAGCTTCGTACCAAAATTTCATGCCAAAAAACAGTTATTTTAAATAAAGAAGCTTTGTTGTATTTCTGCAACAGGCATTTGCTCAGACGTTTTTAGCAACCACAGCCATGCAAGAGCAAGCTTCAATCCCAAATGCCGTTTAAAGTGCTTGGTTCCTTAAAAAGAGCCGAAAATAAGCAAAACAGGAGGTTCTCTTAAAAACACTGCCGTTTTTATTCAGAAGAGCGACATAACGAGATGCTCAACAGAACTATAAAAAACGATACCGTTCGTAAAACAAACTTTCAGGTACTATTTCTTCCCTTTTCTTGATCACTCCAGCTTAGACAGTGCCGCTGCGAGCTTTTCCTGTCCATTCTTCAGAAGGGCTTGTCCACTCTCAACGTCTGCAAAATGTTTAGACTTGACACCTTTTGTGAAAAGTAGCTCAGCATTGGTGATCATATTCCTGGCCAGTCTGATCTCTTCTTGTACCTTCTCTTCATTCTGACCCCTTTTCTGGGTGTCTTTGCCCTGTACATCACAGTCTTGTTTCGCTTGTTTTGCACGGGTCTCTTCTCCTGCATCCGCCTCCAACCGTTGCAGCTGACGCTTCCGCGATCCTTTCACCGCTCTGATTAATCCTTGTGTCATAGGAATGGCAGCTGGATTTTCTGCCCGATATAAGTTAGTCATAAGTTTTGTTGCCTTTCAGCTTTGACAAAGATATCGAAGACGTGAAGTGTCCATCCACACAGGCAGTGCGCTGACAGTGGTCCCTTTGTTCACCTTCGGTTGCAAAGCAGCGATGGCGATGTGGCTGCCGGCAGATGCGTTGCCGGAAGTGTTGCCGGCAGACATCAGTTTTGGTTTCACGGAAATGAGTTTCGGTTTCGTTCTCGGCAGAGTTATTGGAGTTATTCAGAGATATTTCGGCGCAGGCGTGGCGCAAAAGTAGGCAAAAAACCGATTTTGTAGCAGCATGTAGCAGGATTTCCCATTTGGCGCAGTTTGGCGCAATTGGCGCAGTTTGGCGCAATTGGCGCAGTAGTTCCACCACTGACACCAGTGCCAACAAAGTGCGACTGAGGTGTCCACTGACCCAGGGAGCCAGTAACATCTCTCTTTCCTTTCTTAAAAATCAATGGAGTCTACAACGTTGTCCATGCCAACTAACCCAACGAACACAGCTGGCCTACTGCTCCAGTGCCACGTTTCTGCCACAACATTGCCAACGACAACACATGCAGCACACATTTCTCTGTGACTACAGCAACCTGGCTCAAAGCGTGATTGAGGTGTCCACTGACGCAGGGAGCCTGATATGCGCCTTTCCTTTCATGACTCTCTCAGAGGGTTCATGCAAACAGGCGGATTTTGCAGGGTAGGAGTATAACAGTGCTTTCAGACTAAAAAAAAATTGCAACCATTTGCACATTTCAGACAAATGCAAATACATGTGCTAGTGTGGTGCGTGAGCGGAAAACAGGTGGCTCACCAGCCACCTAGGTCACCTGACCTTGTGGCATCATCACAACCTGCCAGGTGTGTATCATCATCATCACAACCTGCCAGGGGGGCAGGTTGTTTCCTGCCAGTAGCAGACTTCAAAGACAACGGCTAAATGCGGGGAATGGCCACTGTAAGAGTTGGTGCACTACAAATGTTTTTCAAGATTGAATTCCCCCTTAAGCGGGTCACTCGATGTGAGGAAGTGCAGGTATTTAGCAAACGAGGTCGAAGGATGAGGTGGACGCGGATGTTGCACCCATATTCAGATGGCTGACCAAACAGATTTGAGAGCTGGTGACAGCCCTGCTGGCAGCAAGCAGAAAGGCACACTAACGCCAACTATCAAATATACGCATGCTGGACTGAAAACCACTCGTCCCACATCTTCTTGGAGACACAAAAACCCTAACATTCTTGATTCTAACAAGATCAGCTCTTTTCTTAGGTGCTCCTTGGAGAATGCCATATGTACCAGTGAGGGGGGGGGAGGGGGGGTAAAGGAACGACTAGCCATGCTGCTTACTCCCAATAAGCCAAGCATAAAAAATATTTTACTTCCTTGTCCTCAAAAAAGCTCCCAAGCTGCAGCATTTGAAAGGAGCGATGTCATTTCTGATCGCAGAGCTCTTAGCCACCCCGCACCAAAGAATCGATAGCACCAGTGAAACCATAAAACTCCCGATTGAAGACAACTAACCTTTGATTCATTCTATGCTGTGCATCTTTTTAACTTCCAACATACAGGGGGCTGCAAGTTTGCAGGCCTTTACAATCAACGACAGTGCACTCAGTGATTGGTAGAATTTATCAACAGAAATGACAGTGCAGAGGATACAGTCCTACCCAGCTACAACAACATTTTCGCCACAACTAAGTATTCCCGATTCCTTGTGAGCAAACCATACAAGGCAATGCAATTACTTCATCACACAGCAAACAATTTTCAGAGCCAGGTTCCGCTGCTTCAAAGTTTTTGCGAATAAGCCGCCAATTTTAATTTTTTTTTTCGCACATCCAAATGTTGCTCAATATCTTGTTCGGTTTCACTAAAGACAGCTGTCAAAGTCAGCTTGCACTTTCAATGATGCTGCTGATATTCACTGCAGGATCAGAATTAAAGGGGCCCAGAAACACAATCTTAGTCAACTGTTTTGCCTGTTGATTGCATGCAGTGAGTTATAATGGTGCTATTAGCGTCGGTAATACCGCGTATATTCCGTTTTTTAATATTTTAATGTCCTCCCAAAAACAACTTAATGGCTCTGATGGTGTCGCCACACAGTGGCGGGTTTTTAGCAGCGGATATGACATCACCTGGCGCGAGCTTGATGATCGGACAAACAGTAAATATACTGCAAATTGTGTGAATAAATAGAGACACATTTTGTCACCTGTCTGCGTTTTATATTAGATCAACAAAAACAACTTGTTTGTCTTAGATAAAAGCCCTGCAAAGCAAGTAAAATAAAAATACAACACCAGGGGCGCTCTGGCATGGAAACGACGCTGCCAGTCTCAGCAAAAACGAGTTACAGGGAGCAGGCAACCATGGGGTGCAAACTTCCGCGACGTGCTCTGGCAGGCTGTTTTGATTGGTTGCGCCAGGTGCCGCCATTGGGAGAGCGAAATAGGAGTGGGAAGCCCCGCCAAAATCGAGTTGAGGGCAGCGTTTTGTTTGCTTGTATTTTGAAATTTCTCCACTGAATAACTCCCGTTCCTGTGCATCGATTCCTGTAATTCTTTTTAAGTCAGCATCTGTGTGACATAAAGAACCCACCTGAAGTATAGCCGGTATCCCCCCAAGCAGTGTTTCGCAGCCCCTTTAACACTTACACCTGTGCACATAAAGATGAGATCTGGCACACGACTGCCTGCGACAGCACTGCTGATAGCTCGGACTCCGCGCACGCAGCCCAGTACCGTTAGTGCATGGTGGCTTTCTGTTGGCCCACCTTTTCACTTCTCTCGCTAACCAAGACGGAAACCAGATGTATGTTCGCTTCAATGTTAAGTTATTGTATCGGAGGTTACAGGTGACAATGTCAGACTTTCAAGACAAGTGACGGTTAGTTCCAAAGCACTTCCGCTGTAGCTTCAGTGCAAAGCACATTAAGCCTAGCGACTCAGAGCAAGTGACAAGTAACCAACAGCCAAGTGCTCTTGTGCCACAGGCGAGCATTGCAAGTAAATTTTTGTTTTTTCCTTTCTGGAGCAAATGCAGGTACAGGCACTGCCCGCTTTAAGAAGTATGGTCATTACATTTTGGCTGCATGTTTCTCCTTTGCAAAGATGTGAAAGGCATTCACGATACGATCACCAAAATAATATCTAAATGAATTTTTTGTATCATTCTATTTTGGTTCCGGTTTTAACAGCCTAACAATGACTACGAAGTGAACGTTCAGGAAACATATGTCATGCGAGGCATGAAAAAAACTGGTTTATCTGGTTTAACACCCCAAAGTGACTCAGGCTACAAGGAATATCATAGTGGAAAGCTCCAGAGAATTTTGACCACCTGGCGAGTGCGCCGATATCGCACAGTACATGGGCCTTATCATTTCACCTCATCGAAATGCGACTGCCGCGGCCAGGATCAAACACGCGGCTTTCAGGTCAGCAGCCAAACACCATAACAACTGAACCACCACGACGGCCACAGCTTCGTCATTTGATGTCAGTGCAACGCTAAAGCCAGCCTGCCTGAGAGCGAGAATGACCACAAATAAAGAAACTGCGATTATATCACATTATTTTCAAGCCTCAATTTATGTCACAGGGCTGCTGAAACTGGAATGGAAACAGCACGAGAAGAAAATGCATTATAAATTATTTAGCGCTCTTACGTGAATAACACGAGACCATATAGAAACAGAATGACGAGTGGCCAGTAAGTACATCAAAATTCAGGGGGCACTTTGACTGTCTAAAGTGCGTAGAGGCGAAATCGTTTTCCGAACCACTTTCGCTGCTTCTGTGGCACTGGTGGCGTCACATATAACTGAGTACTAATTGCTAAGTGATGAACAAATCAGTAATTAATGCTTAATTACTTATTAATGCCTGATTACTAATTAACCGCTAATTAATTACGCTTAAGCTTCGCCTATAGGAGTGGAACGCGACAGCGTGTTGTAGCGCTGCCAGGGAGTCCACAGAACGCCATCACTCGTTCGGCGGGATGCCTTGCCCTTTGAACGCAATGCTTTTTGAGGGAAATGGCGCAGTAATTCTCTGTCATCTCGGTGGACACCTGAACCGCACCATAGAGGAAGAGAGGAAGTGAGAGTGAAAGAAGACAAAGAGGGCCTGTAATGAAGAAAATGAAAATTGTATTTGAGGAAAGGAAATTACGCAGTAACTGTCTCACATATCTCGGTGAACATTCGTCAAAATTCAGAGGGGCACTTTTTTGACCTAAAGTGTGGTCACTGATGTGTGGTTAAGATGTTAAGCTTCCCCTCTAAGAGTGGAACGCGACAGCATCTTGCAACGCTGCCAGGGAGTCCATAGAACGCCATTGCCCATTCGGTTCTACGCCTCGCTCGTCGGTAAATTGGTTTTTGAGGAAAGGAAATGTATCTGTCTCTCATATCTCGGTGGACACCTAAACCTCACCGGAAGGGAAGGGAGGGTGGGAGTGAGCGAAGACACCATATTCACTAGACGCGCCTTTGTTCATTCCAAACCATCGAGCTGGCATGGCGGAGTGGATAGCATGCTCGTCTCGCACGCCAAAGACCGGGGTTCGATTCCCGAGCTCAACTAATTTCCTACTTTGTTTTATTTATTTATATGGTCTGACTAGAAATGTTAAGTAGGCTAATTGGGTAATTAAGCAATTAACTAAGCTCAGTCCCACTTACTTGGAGCATCACTACACCATCCCTTTAATTGGTTGCATGGTTACAAGCCTAAGTACAATTGGCCCCGTTTGAAATTCGCGCACTGTAACGTCACGGCCGTTTCGACGAATTGAAAAGCGTGACATTTCTGTCGACAACTGCTGCTTACAACGATGGGACATTAAAGGCTTTCGCCTTAAAACGTCCTCAAAGAATCGGCTTAATCAAGTTTCTGGCGCATTGTCCAAAGCATCGATTTCGAGGTGCATGTAACCCCTATAACGCGCACTGACACTAGCACACACGCCCCTCACCGACGCCAATACACCTCAAGGCAGCACAATCTCGCCACAAAATGTCGCGGGACGATATAGGAGCACGCAGGGGGAAAAAAATATTTTCATTATGTTTAATACCTTGAAAATTGCACAAGTACCACGAAAATTGCACAAAGGCGACTATTTTAAAATGGCGAAATACCAAAGTTGGCAAAATTTTCAATATAGATGTCGTTTATGAACACTCCAGTCTGTCAATGTGCTGGTCTGGTCTCATGACAGCAAAGTTTCTGCTTCAACGAAATTTTGCAAAGTTCCCCTGAATTTCATTGTAGCGAGGTTCGACTGTATTACCAATGCCTTGTCTGTGTCTCAAGTGCAGTGGACACAATACTATGGAAGTGCTTGTTTTTTACAAGGCCAACAGCCAGCTTAAGGGAGGACACTGGTCTTGAAAAAAAAAATTTTATTAATGAAGTCACAGTTACGAAATCTTCAGGGAATATGTATTTTTGTGTGCTGATTCTAAATATGTCATTTAATTTTATGTAAAACAATTCCTTGAGCACTTATGCACTTTTTATGCTAGTATTTTGTGGAGAGCTTTGAAGAAAATTTGCTGCAGGAAACTCGCTGAAATGTATGCCATTGGGTTCTCTTGACACCAAGAAATACAATAAGGGTGAAATTGTCTTCCTGCCTATCATAGAACTTGAGTTATAGAGTTTTGAAGTTGTCGCTTCAGAAATGAGATGGAAAGTGTGTATTCCTGTTTCTGAAGTGGCAGCTGCAGTACCCTATTACTCAAGTTCTATGAGAGCCAGGATGATAATTTTACCCTTATTGTATTCCTTGGTGTCAAGAGAACCCAATGGCATACATTTCAGCGAGTTTCCTGCAGCAAATTTTCTTCAAAAATCTCTGCAAAATACGTACATAAAAAGTGCATAAATGCTCAAGGAATTGTTTTACATGAAATTAAATGACATATCTAGAATCAGCGCACAAAAATACATGTGCCCTGAAAATTTCATAACTATGACTAAATTAATAAAATTTTCTTTTCAAGACCAGTGTCCCCCCTTAATGTCTTTTTTGCAAACAGTCATATGGAGCTTTACGGTGACACACTTTGCAACGTGCACTGAAGAGAGATAAACTTACTTCAGTGGGATAGTTCGTACCCTTGTCAAGTGCGCAAGTTATGTGCATTAGGGCAGTGCGCTTCAGCCCCTCTAATGGCACTTTAGGTTATGCAATGCTAAATGGGGAAGCTGTGTCATCGTAGTAACAAAAATAACGACAGACAACAAGTGAGGTTTTTGTAGCTGGTGTGTTTGACAGGGGTATTACATGATGCACCACACTATGTACATGTGCAGGCTCAATGCCAGTGCATCAGGAGGTGAAATACAAGCTTTCGTAAATAAAAATCCTGCTATTTTTCTAAATGCATTATGAATTTTATTCCTTAGCTAAAAAGCACAAGTTTGCAATAAACATGACAGACACCAAATATTGCCTGTCCAAGTACTGGATGTGCTTCACGTGTAGTGACTAGTAGAAAATGGTCTTGTATAGGCAAAAAACAGAAGTTTCATTTCAGTCAGGAGAAAAATAAGTACACTGTTCAGAAACTAGCAAGCACTGCTAAATACTTGTGTATTTGCTTTACCTCCTGTCACTGACATCAATGCCACATGCCAATTCCTTTCAACGTGTAGTGCTGTAGCAGCCAAAGTAATGCTTGCTTGGTGCAAGGTCTGGCCCTCCTTTTCCCTCCAAAAACGCCACCTATGTACAAACTGCACAGCACTTAAGTCACTACAACTGTCATACCATTGTCAGTTCTGAAAGGCACCCTTGCTTGCCGAATTTCACCGCAATGCCCGAAGTGGTACCTGCCGAGGCAACAGCGGCACTACACCTGCACTGGCACTGCACTGAGTGACAGTGACACTACACTGAGTGACAGTGGCACTACACCTGCCACCCTGAGAGCAGGCATTGAGGCAGGCTGGTGGCGGGCACTCACCGCTCACGGAAGAGTCGGCCTCTGGCCCCAGTGAGGTGGTGTTGGCAGACCAGGCAGGTTTTGTACTCTGTGCGCACGAGGAGGAAGAGGCAGACGAGGGCGACGAAGAGGAGGGCGAAGAGGACGAGGACGAGGAAGAGGGCGAGGGCAGGGTTCGCCGGGTGCCCAGCGGGTGCTGCAGCTGCAACGGTGTCAGCACCACCGTCGGCGACATGGACACGGGCACTCGGACAAGGCTGCCGCCTGACAGCAGGCTCATTTCCCGCGTCCGCTCGGACCCCTTTTCTCCTCCGCGGGCCCGAGCACTACGGCAGCCCCTTCGAGCATCGCTGCCTTCCGCATTGCTAGACCGTGGGGAGCGTGGGGGGCGCTTCTTTGGGGCATCCGGCTTCCGCGGGCTCACCACTACCGCCGCGTTTGGGCCCCGCAAGGATATGTGCAAGGGTGGAACACGAGGGGGTTCGCCCTGAGGTGAAGGCGGCGAGGACACTTCCACGTCCGGCTTGATGCTCCTCTTTGAGTCGAGCTTCAACCGCAGCTTGAGCTCGCCCTCAGTGGGCGGCAAGGAGACGCGAGGCACCTCATCACGGGGCGGTGGCTCGGGGTCGTTGGAGGACTGCGATGATGACGACTTGCCAATGCCTGAATCCGTGTCGGAGGATGGGTTGCCAGGATCCTTACCGCTGCCGCCGTCCGACAGGCTGCGCTCAGAGTGGCCCCCGTTCTCCGACGACTCAGATGTCTCGAGATCTCGAACAACCGGTTCATCATCCTCTTCGTCGGAAGGCATGGGCTCCAAGTGGCCGGTAAAAGGGTTGATGAGGTGCGTGGTGGTGCGGCTTTCGGCCGCAGTGGGTGGTGGGGGTGAGGGAGGGGCCACGGAGACCGTAGACGTCGGTGGAGTCGTGCGGGGCGGCGACAGAGGAATGTGGTGGGAGGACAGGGGAAAGCCGCGGCCGCCAAGAACACTGGCAGCATCGCAGCTCGGGCTCGTTGGGGGTGGGGGCGATGGAGAGTTGGGAGGGGATGCTCCCTCTTTGCCCCTGCTCCCCTTGGGCGGCCTTCTCTTGCGCTTGGTTGACTGGCCCGTGTCCAGGGGCGGCGGCATCATCAGCTTCTGCGGTCCGGAGCCCGTCTCGCTCTGGAGGAGGTTCACCAGCAGCGGACTAGAGAGGGCCACGTTGCCACGGGAGGTGCTGCCGCCCAGGCGCTGCGTTGCCCCAAGTGCGGCGGCCAGGGGAGGAGACGGTGAGAATGGAAACCGGCTGCCGCTCGTGGTCGTGGCAGCTGCCGCAGCGGCACTGTTCTGCTTCATTGAGTGAGTCATGCTCGCAAAGGGGAACGGAGGCCGGGTCTTGGTGGTGGGGCGCACGAGCCGCGACGAGCCGCTCGAGAGGAAGGGCAGTGGCTCCCGGGGTGGTGGGGCGACTACGTTGGGAGAACGAAAGGCACTGCCGCCACCAGAGGAAGTGGCCGCTGCGAAGGCGGGGCTCCTGGGGATGGAGTTGGACTCTGCGGGCACGGTGGAGGAGCTGCCCGCGCGGCTGGGCGCGGCGGCGGCGTGAGCTGCGGAGGCCGCCACCCCAGACACGTGAGGGGAGCCCGGCGACTCCTGCTCGCCCTCTTCAGTTGCCTTCTGAATGATGATCTCCTTCGGTGGCTCTCCATATCGGCCGGCAAGGGTGAGGCTGATGATCTGCGCAAAGAAAAAAAATGTGAGTGTGTCAGTCTTGTCAGTGCTTGTTCTGTGTAGCGTCCCACTAAGCTGTGCATCGCCATGCTGGCCTTTAAGTGGCGACACCGGAAGCTCTTCTGGCAACTGTGGGTTCTCCTTTCTGCTGCAATAATTTACAGAACCATGAAGCTTTTTAGTTCCATTAAAATTTATTTTCAAGCTGCAAATATTGTAACCAGTTCAGGTAGTCTCTATGGGCAACCCTGCATTTGCTATGTTGCAAACGTTATCTGTTAGCTGATACCTGCTTCGTGTAGTTTGGATGGTCCCAAAGGGAAAAGCTGCATGTGCTATGTCAGAAACATTGCTTATCAGCTAACACCGGCATTATTCTAACAGAACAACAAACGTCACGGCTGCTTCTGGTAACTTTGAACAGAATGGTTAACTGCTTGCTGTAGCTATTAACCAGTCGACGGGTGCACCCCTGCAGAACCTAGAGTTGGTTTCACTTTGCCGTTCCTTGCAGTCTTCAGACTGTCCCACTCAGCACTTCAAGAAACTGTAAGCAGCAACTAAAATACGAAGGCCCCAGAAATTATGGTGTACTTATGAGCTCTAAAAGTGGGAGGCCCCGGAAATTGCGCACTTAAGAGTTAAAAAAGTACAAAGAGCCTGGCAGTTGCGGTTATAACTTCGGCTCATATTCCTGAAAACTCGAGTCACAGGTATCCTCTACACCTACACAAAATGATCATTATTGCTTCATCATGCCCGAGCATACCGTTTTTGTGGAGGCCATGACTCAATTACCACTACTTCGTGTCAGATGCCAAATTTGCTCATGTTGCGACTTCTGCTAAGAGGCTGCCAGAGAGCACTCTGCAGTAGCCATGCAGCGCTGTAAATTGTTGCAAAACCAGTTTACTGATGATGACAAGGATTTTGACCGTCAGGTGGTGGTGGCGGTGCCGCTCCTGCCCTAACCCTCCTATTCAGCTAAAGCAGTGTGCTCCAGAACGATTTAAATCCTTTGATAGGTTTTTCGGTTAATAGTGACAAGCTCATCTCACACATATGCCGTTTTCATCCTAACCTACTCACTCAAGGGTGACTGACAATGACTACAATTAACTTTGGTGGTTCGATGTAACCCCTGCTTTTCATCTATACAGCATACCTGCACATTACTGTGCCACTCCTGAATGCGGACTAGTACCAGTGCGCAGTGTTAGGAAGAACATGGCGGATGCTGAATGTGTGAGCAGAAACACAGGACCGCTCGGGAGCCCAAACCCACCTGGTCTCCCTCGACCTGGACCGAGAGAATGCCGAGCTCGCGGAGCGCCCGATCACCACGCTGGGCCAGCTGCCGTAGCCGCAGCGCCGCATCACGGGGGAGTGTGAACGTCACCCGCACGCTGTTCCACGGCTCCACCTTCTTCACCCACAACGGCTGCTCCTCTGCATCCGACAACCAGAGGCTCACTGTCAGCGACACTTCCACCGACAGGCGGCAAAGCAAACGGCAACCCGGGTGCTCTTGGGGCACAAACGTGGAAGCACACTGAACACTGCAGCCACTTTCAGATTTCAGCCAACCCCCATGCTTTCCATAGTGCCCCCACTATCAAGAGAATAGGCACTGCCAAGAACCGCAGCTGATCCAAACAGTAGGAGCTAAGAGGCTGACAACACATGCCAAGGAAGGTGGCCTACCTGTTCTCAACAACCTCGTTAAGCATCAGCGGAACATTCCATTTAACATTCGTTGATCGCTAAGGCAAGGTTCCAACGAGGGTAATGAAGACGGTACGGAAATTGAAACCAGTGTGACACCAGAGATAGTTCTAGGTATTCCCAGAACCGGCTACCTGGATGATGTCAAAAAGGTGGTATACTGACACTGATAACTAAGTGATACTCAAGACACCTCAAATTGTCAAGAACTTGCCACTCTATTACCCTATTCTCATAACAGATGACCCCAACACATTATTTCAATCAGACTCCACTGTGGGATTTCCACAAAGCCAGGGTGGCAATACCCTTCACGATCAACGCTAGGACAATTTCATAATATTACTGCCCGCTTTGGTGGCTCGGTGGCTTTCATATTTAGCTGCTGATCGCAAGGTCATGGGATCGAATACCGGCCATGGCGACCACAGTAAAGAACACTGCGTGGTCTAAATTCATGCAGAGCCCAGCACTACTATGTCCCTCGCAGTCCGTCTGTTACTTGTTGACATAAGCCTGCTTTCAAGGTAAGCCATTCTGCTGCTGTGCACGAGCTGGCAAGTTCGCTTCCCGCCTCTTTTGCTATCACATCATGACGCAAGATGAAATGAAAAAGCATTCACATACCAAGATTTAAATGCATGTTAAACGACCCCGGGTGGTTTTAAATTAATCTGAAGCTCTCTGCTGTGGCATGCCTTATAGCCCGAGTGTAGCTCTGACGTGCGATTTTTCTACCTTTAAAGGAACGTCGAGGCCAAACAAACCCTGGCCTGTGCTAACAGGATACCGTGTAAATAGGCCACTGTCACCAAAAACTGAGCTTTTATAAGCCAGGAAAAAAAAAAACAACAGGAGGTGCCTCAAGACAGTTTTTGTCTCGGGACATTCACCTCTACAAATGATTTTTATGTATTTCGTACCTCTGCTTATTCTATAATTAAACCTGAAAGCCGGGACAAAAAAAAAAACGAAGCACGGATGTCGCCACCACCTATCTGCGCCATCACCAATTTCTGCGAGCGGATCCTAGAGGCTACGCCACCCTGCCATTCACTTCAAAACGCTGGCAACTCATCTTATTAATCAGTAAGGACGTCACGAGTTTGAATCGACTGGTGGAAAGATTTCTAAACCCAAATTTCTCGGCGGTTAATGCGTCCCCCGCTGCCGGTCAAACATCAACACTGCGAGAAAGGGCCAGAGAATCCATTTTTTACAGAGAACAACAACTGGGTGTAGCTGTACTCCGTGTCCCTTTTAAGATTGAACCCCTAAATGCCAGGCAAGTGCGAAACCTCACATGCTCAACTAAGAGCTGAACACTACACCAACACACGGTATAAGGGGTGTCTGTTATGGCCTGAATAAAGAAATGCTGAAGGTCCCACTTAAAGAGAGCACGGCTGGGCTGCACGAAAATGACAAAGGAACTAGCACAAGATCAGGTCACTTGTAGCAGCTTGCAGCAGCAAATGCCTTTCCCACACAATTTTTGTCCCACCTTTCCCACACACACACTAGCTTTCCAGTTCCACGCAAGGTCAATGAAGCCTAAATACGAACAGTTGCAGAGGACAGGCTTAAAGCAGCATTCTGACATTTCAAAAAACACTGGGCCCCTACACACCTTTGCACAGCAAGCAAATTACATTCAGAAGAGAAAATGATGGGAGTTGAGGTGAAAAACACCTCACACCTGACCGAAAACAAGAACCAGTGTGAACAATGGCTGCCAGATTTATCTTCGTTTCGTTATAATTGGTCTGGCTTTCACTTCTCTGTAGAAACTGTTCTCTCACAGACATGAGGTGACCCACATGTGCCATATATTCAAACTTACTGAGCATTTATGACCAAAATTTCTCCCGAAAGAAAAGGTCTCGGACAGCCGACATGCCACATCGCTGCAGTGCAGTCACCAAGGTTTCAAGGAAAATGCCTAACAGCACCGGCAATAATGTATGGAACATGCCACATATAAAGGAAACATCTATATTATTAACGATAAATGCTGGTTACTAATCAAACCAGACGCAAGAAAGCTCGCAGACAACATATCAACCAGCCTTCCTTTCGGATCTCTGCCCGGAGCGTTCCGGGAACCTTTGTGATTGTTGGGTAATCTCAAAAGCTTATATATTATCACTACAAGCAAGGGCCTGCAAAAAAGCTTCTTCAAACCTGCTCCTTACTTTTCTTGGCCAAATGACGGAGAACCAAAGCAATTAAGCGTGCTTCTTCGGGTCCTAAGTACAAAATGAACAATTCCTCAAGTGCAACTTGCAAAATTAACTGCAACTGCTCAAAAGCCCCTTATGTTAACGAAGCAACACAACAAATCAACGTAACAAAAAAACTCGCAAAATTAACTGGTCCAATATTCCTTGGATTGCGCTGTTGCACACCTAACTGCAAAATAGGCCTAAATCGTGGTAATCTTCACCTACAAAGTCTATCCTTTTGTCAGTGGAATGCTTTTATTCTAGGTCCTGACTTCACTAGTGCTCAGGGGGAAAAAAAAAATCTAAGACTGCCTATAAGGAAAGGAAAGACGCAGCTAACTGTTTCAGTGGACACAAACCATACCGAGGGGGATGGGATGGAGGAATGAGGGAAAGAAGATGAGAGAAAGGCACTGTAGTGGTTTCAAGCACCCGAGGCCATTTGACGTGTTCTGACATCAAACACTATGAGGGTGCCTTGCCTTTCACATTTCTCCGGCATTAAAACACCTAAGGGATCCCAAAACACCAGGTTGCTTAAAATAGCGCCTGTTTAAGAAACAGCTGAAAAAGAACAGGATGCTGTCTTTGTTTCAACTATCTAGTCAGGGCTAAGTTTCAATTCAGCAAGGACATGAGTATCACAAACACAACCTGCAAACCATCTTCACAGCTACAATTCTGGCTAGGAGGCCTTCTGATGCAAATGTGGCATTTTCCACACCACTGACATTTACGCAATCACTCCCCTCTCTGAAAGGGCCGTCACAATACACCTGTAGCTGTGCACGGTACAGTGCAACAAGACCCCCAGAGTACAGTGACAGTGACAAATGTCAGAAAATGACATACTTGGTAATATGAGCAAAAAATCTGTATATTGTAGCAAACTCAATGGCTTGCAAATCAAACGGGACGAACCACACACAGATGGCCGTGGTTTCTGCATATGTGTGTTCACGTGCATGTAATGCAGGACGTGACGAGTGTGTCACAAGACGGCAAGACAAAACATCAAATCTTATTTCTGGCAACTGTCTCACAATTCTCGGTGCTAAGAAGCACAAGCCCTAGACTAGTGCTTGCTGCTGAAATTTTGGTAACGAAGCTCAGTCTGAAAAACTTCCCCATTTAAAGGTAAACACAGTGCTACAACACATAGCCACAGCACTAATATCTATGCTGCATGGGCAAATTCAATGTCATAAGCACTTAATGCCCTGAGTTTTCAATGTCATAAGCTTTTAATGCCCTGAGTTTTAATGCCACTCGCATAGTCACATACACACAAATTTAATGGTAATATCCGTACTGCCTTTCGAAACCTAATTAGTTCCCCAAAACTAAACTAGCCCAAGAAATTCCTACTCTTGTTCCTATTCCTCAAGCAGAAAAGCAAGCAAGTTTGTTCCAAACAACCTCCTAACAAGCAGAAAATGCTTTATTCATTACTTGCAGTCATATGAGGCTCTACGCTATATTTTCGTTTCAAATGACGTCCTTTTTACTGTAATTTCTGAGTGGCACTCTTCGCTTGTGTGCTGACATGCGAGTTTATAGCTACTGTTTTTAGTTAAAACCCAAGAACAATGGCATTTTTCGCATGATGACTTTAATATTATACTTGGACAACATTGACGAGATTTCATACTTATGAGCACTATTTAAAATTTGGCAAAATTTCTCAATGGCTTCAGACGTTATCATTGTGGTGTGTGTGTAGGCATTAAACATGGTCATTCACACAAACTTCGAAAAACAATGGCATTAACAAACTTCAAACTTGACGTGTGAAGCATTCACCCTAGTTTCTTCCGCGCCTGTTTACTGCAAGGGAGTAGTGCTCTTTGGCGCAACAAAATTCTGCAAGGATGACGACGCTGTCAATCGTGCGCCAGATTAACCACTCACCATCGGAGATGAGCTCCCTGAGGCGCAGCACGAGGCTCTGGAGACGCCCCGGGAATCCGGGGTCGCGCAGGTCCCCCTCACAGGTCAGCACTGTGGTGGCTAGGTCCTGGCCTTCCCCTTCCTCCATATCTGCACCGAACAACGACCAGGATTTAGACTCTGCGCCACTGAGCTCAGCAGCCAACGGGCATAGCCACTATACTCCATCTCACAAGTTGTTTGCAACACTGTGAAGGCTACAGCGATCTGAGCCAATCAGAAAGGCGCGAGCTGCAAAACATGTTCCTCCGCACCCTGCTCCCCCATGACTGGTGGCGCCATCCCTGGGAAGGAAAGAGCACCAGTGCCCAGCTGCTCTGTGCGCAGTCGACTCGGCCGAGTTGGCGCACGCCGTGTTTTCAAATAGCGGTGCACCACATTGCAGCAGGCCTTCAGAGTGCTGCTTTCGTGCGGATTTTCTTTGTTATTTTAACCAGTGAATGAAACGCTTGGCTGTACTTTCAGAACACCATCCAGAACTACCTTTTCAATTACTGCATCAGTTGTCAGAAAAATAGTCATAACACTCCACAAATATTTGATGGACTGCTATTTGTTGTCTTCCTGGGCCCTGACTGGACGAGTGAGCTCTACCTTTCACAGTGCTGCAAAACAACTTGTGAGATGAACTATAAGTCATCACGGCAAGTCCATAACTCGAAGCTTAAATGTGAGGCATTTACAAAACAAAACCTTTCCCATTTTGTGATTCAGAAACTCGCCGAAAGTAATGCGGACAGTTCAGCAGCCAGAGTGACCTCAAAACTGCAGCCCCCTCACTGCTGGACGGCCACTGGTCACCACCAGTTCAATGCAAGGCACAAAGAGTTGAATTTCGAAGGCATCACAAAGCAAAAAGACTAAGGCACAAGAACAGCCAAAGAACACCAGATGGTCAAAATTAAAATGCAGCCTTCGAATGCAGCATCGGTCGTGATCCACATAGCACCCTCGGGGACATTTGCTGCAACACTGATAATTTCAACACAACTGCTAATAAATTTACGAATGCTTCTTACAACCCCGTCACTGCAAATCAGCTTACTGCACATGGTGCCACCTGTTTATAGTTCACCTTTATTTAGTACTAATGGGAGGTCCAGAGCACATGGTACCTTATTTTGCACATATTTAGTACCACCCACACTTCTTGTGCACGAATAAATGATCAAAACAAGAAGAAAAGCCTTGGAAGAAACTAGCGTTGCCCCAAAAAAAAACTGAGAACAGCACTACCAAGACAAACTTCCAAGCAGCAAGTTTGCTAGTTTCCGAAAAATTTAATTTCAGAACAACCGAAGGACACATTTCATGTGACACAATAGCACGTTGCACATGCATGCAAGCCAGGCCAGATTCTCTCCCCACCTTGACACTATTCGACCAGTTCACTTGAGAACCAAACAATGTTCCAAAAAACACCTGCAGTATGCTCTCAATTTTGTCTCCGGCAAACCCACACCAGAGCAACCTGACGGAGGCTGAATTTTTCACACCTTCTTTTGTCGAGCCTGTATGAAACAACGGCTGTTTGAACCGAAAAAAAAGTATAACATAAATGATAAAACCTTTCCATATTAAAGAGGACAAGGAATTACGTCTTCTGAGTGACGTGTACGTTAATGCCAATCACAAACCGAGAGCGGTAACAGTTAACCTTTCCAACCCAGTGCGCCAACAAGTGCAACATTAGACATTATCTTCTTTTTCCATTAAACCATGTGGCGAAGTTGAGCGTGCAAGTAAACACTCTTGGGCCAGAGCTTTTATAAACGTAAAAAAAGAAAAGAAAGCTAAATAAAGTTCAATTTCGGCATGCGTATCCCCCCTTCCACAAGCCAACCGTGGTGCATCAAGACCTTCTTTTTTTTGCATGCAGGATCAGCGAGGCAGGAAAGCACTGCTATGCACTTCCAAGCAGTGATCAAGGATCCCTTTTTGCCCTTGACACCATGTGCCTGAAGCAAGTGGCGGGAAAGGAAACGTTCCAGCTATAAATCCAATTTCTTCTCGGCAAGAAATGAATCTTTTGCTACCGGACAAGCATCAGCGCGGCCAGAAAAAATCCATAGAATTGATTTTCACTGAGAATAAAAACTGGATGGATCTGCTCTCGGTGCCCCCCTTAGGGTGTTGAGGGTCTTATCGTTATCGAGGTGATCTAGGGACTCGGATTACACTGCATCTTGGATCTGGATTATCCAGGTGACCTCTACAGAGCAAATGCAAGAACTGTTGCCACTAAGTGCTGCCATAACAGTGGAATAAAAACCAGATATGCAAACCATGCAATGGATCTGTGTATTAAAAAAGGAACGAGAGCAACGACTAAAAGATGAGGCTGGAGCATGCTTCACCGCGAGAAGTCAGAAAACAAAAGTACAGAGTGATGAAGAAAAAGGGATAAGAATGCACTGGCTGCCATGCATCTGCAATAAGCTTATTAGTGAAAACAAGAATGATATTTATAACTGCGTCCACTCCGCATCAATGCAAGAGGAATGCATACAATGAGGCTGAAGCTGGAAAAAACCACATAAGATGCGGCATTTCCATTCAGGAGAAAACGTTCGGGCCATTACTTCCTGCTTTGCGATGCAGATGTAAACAAACCGTTCTGGCTCATGCCCAGATCCCATCAATGGAATGGGCTTATTTTTCCCAGCCTTGAGGTCGTTAAGGTTGCTAACAAAGACACACCCAGCACACCCAAGCCTTCCACCGAGATTTAGGGAATCTTGCCACTGCTAAGCCATACTTGCACATGCCCAATTATATGACACCACACCTCGGACAATAATTTGTGCATGATGCCATTTGCAACAATTCTGGCATACGCAGAAACTTGACCGACCAAAAGGTTACAAATTTTGCTAAATGCCCTTCCTTAGCATACTTTTCGCTCCATCTCTGAATGCAAGTTACATGTGATAAAAAGCTGTAAGGATGCAATCTTTTATTTTGATTCTCTGAGAGACATCAAGAGAGGCATCACTATTCCACACGTTACTAAAGCTGCATTTAGGACGCCGATAAAAATAGAGTTAAAAACAACACATTAAGTGGAAAAAGAAACTGCCTTCCCCTCCATGGACACCACTGAAACACAGCATGTACATTTTCTTCCAAGAACAGCACTATCCTGGGTCCAGTACTTTTCTAATAAAGTATCGCAGCAATTTGACTCATTAAGCCATAACGCTTTAATTTCCCAAATAGAGAAATCACATGACACTGGTCTGTTTAGGCGAAAGAAACCTCGACGGACGGTTCCGCTTCACAACCCGGTTAATTTTTGCACATCAAGTGCGTATGCAAGTCACTCTGATATTCGCAGATTTGCTTTCGCACTGTGCAGCACAGCAATCGGGCTTCGATCTCAGCAGTTCAAAATACAGCTGTGCCCTTTGGCTACAGCCAAACGCATGACAAGGCAAGCTTTGCCCTTGCTAGTGACCAATTCTGCAGTTGCGAAACTGCCAAAAATTGACAGCAAGGTTGAATGTATCCCAACCATTTTAATGGCTTCTTAATTAGTCTGGCTTCTGCAAAGCACCATGTCGCGTAACGAAGTTGGTTCACAGTCGCAAGCTTTGGCATGTCAACTCTCCTGTCCTGCTCGAGGTCAATTAAAGTGACTGAAGGCCCCCCCCCCCCCCATATATGCTTCTGCACGGAGAACTTCCCTGTTGTGTGAGTAGAGCAAGAGAATTTGTACGGCTGAGGCGTCTACCCAATGCCATAAAAGTGCCAAAACCTCATTTGCATGTGCACGGCTTTCTGATGACGATGGGATAACGCTCCGTGTGAAGATAACTGAAGGCATTAGCACCGCATAATTTTTATTTAAATACAGGAATGCACCCTTGGGGCTCGCAGCGCACCCATTTTCACTTGCGCGTACATTCATACAAGGGCATGCAGCTATAAGAGGATAGGTTACTTATGTCATCCAAGTTAGTTTGCAAGTACAGGAAGATGACGAGAGGAAATAGCAGCAGACAGCCTCGAAAGAATCGAGGGCCTTTTACGATCAACTGAAATCAATACATTTCTAAAACAGTCACGTTTGGAATTTCACGCGAGCGTTTGCGAATTTTTAACCAAAGAGACAATGTCATAAACTGCAGTAGACGTACGACACACACACACACACATGCACACAAAATAAATTTAAGCAGCCGGCGAGATAGCGGAAAGGAACTGCGCGCACACATACGCACACATGTGAAAAACGCCAAAGGGGTCCAACTTGCATCTCAAGTGGCGCCAAATTGCAGACGGGTCTGCCTCGACAAAGCGGCGATCATACCCGGGCGCGGCACGCGGCGCGAGCCGGGTTATTAATTCGGCCAAGTGGGCGTGCCTGGATGTCAAGCACGCAGCAGCAGAACGACGCAGAGCACAACGGAGAGAACACACTGCGTTTCCGCCCGGCTGTTATGACGATCCTTTCTAGCTTTTTCTTCCTCCTCGAAAGCGGACCCCAGGTCCGTCCGGACGCAGCCCGGACCTTGTTCCGAAACACGACGACCGATCAAGCGTCCGCACCCCCCCTCCCCACCATGGAGCGCGGCGCCCGGCCACGCTGGAACCATGCACACGACGTCCTCCGAAGGGGGCATTTCCGCAGTCGCAAGAAAGAAAAAGGGGGGAAGCTCCGAAGAAGTACAACTCTCTTTAAAATAGTTATCGGAGCTCCCGGGCACCCTTTTCCAACAATGCGAAAGCACCTACACGAGCGAACGGCCAACCGAGCGCGAGGGATGCGACGGCGAAAAGCTGTGAGCGACCGGAGGAGAGGCGACCCCGCGCGACGCGCAATTTGCGGACCCCGAAACCGAGTTCGGGCTGGCGCCGGCCGCGTCCGACAGGACAGCCGCACGTCGCCATCCGGCGACGTCGCGGGTCGAGCGACGCGTCCGCACACGCGGCGAGAGCCCGGGCGCCGGCGCCGGGCACTCGGAATCGACGGCAGTGAAGATGACCAGCGGCGGTGGCCGCCGCACGTCTAACGCTAGGACTAGTAGGGAAGTAGGCCTAACACCGTCCCGTGTCGCTCAAAATCGATGGGGGTCCCGTAAGAGCGGACCTGCCCGACAGCGCACGTATGTTGCCCGCAGCGCCAAGCGCGCTCGGACAAACTGGCAACGCACGCAGAAACCTTGCAATGCACACGCATGAAACATGCGACACGCAGCACGTATTTAATGCGCCGGGAACACAGCGGCTCTTCTGAGGAGTTAACAAGCGTCGCGGGGTTTTGCCTAGCGCCGAGCTATCGGTTTCGTGGTGAAGGACGCCGAAAAATGCAACTTTCTGCGCGAAAAAGGTTGCAAAACGAGTGTGGCGGTGCTGCTCGCGTGATTCTGCTGTCGGGTTCCTCCTGTCCGGCGCGCATATCGCAGCGATTGCTGGTTTTGGTTGCTGAAGGTTACCGAACAGATGAGCCGTGCATCACATCTGAGCTGTGAATCGCTCCGCGCGGCCGGAACGACATTGGGCCTCATGCCATGCTGGGACCGCGATCGCCCCACATTGGCGTTCCCCAAAACACTGTCGACAGTGCGCGACGCGTTGGCGGCAGTTTGCAAGCGTTTTCGTTCGCGATACGGGATAAAAATCGGGCTCCAGCTAAGCCTAACAGTGCCTAGGCTTCTGCGGTCCCCGTCCAGCCAACGCAACAAACAGGAGGAGGGGGGGAGTGGAACTGATTCGAAGTTGCCGTGCCGAACACAACTTTCTCGCTCCGCACAGAGGTCAACCGCGGCTGAAACGCTGCCTACGGTGTACGGCTGGCACCAGACTCAAAGGCAATGACGTATCGAAACTGTTTCGTCAACGCGAGCGACGATTTTCAAAAGGCTCAAATGGGTCGATGGCAAAAATCGTCTGAACACCCGCGGATCTCGGCGGTGATCAGCCCTTTTGCAGCGTCGTAGCGGACAAAAAAGCGGTCTGTGCAAAACCTACTTCCTAACCGGTGCGGCGTGGAAGCAAAAGGAACGTCAACTCACCTGCTTGAGATATTTTTTCGAGCATAATTTTATCCCCGTGATGTGCGCCATGGAACAATAACACAATCCGCCATTTGCAATGACCCCAGTGCGCATGCGTTATTTAATCAGCAGGCATCATGGGAACGTTCCGATTCAGGCACCGCTTGGCGTCGGCTGCTGCGTTCTGCTACTCGTGGTTGGGCGTAGTCGTTCGTAAACGTGTGTATTTGGTAGTGTACGATATGATCAAAGAAGTGCTGTTTGGCCTCACTCAACAGCTCAATTTTGGCCGAGACCGTTCTAAACGAACGTTTCAAACGCCAGCATTTTAATGTCTGTGTTGCCGCAACGTTCCTACCCTTCGGTTATGTTGAAACCACGGACTGACCTATCAGCGTGCGTGGCGTGCGTTAAAGCGGCCAGCTGTGAGCGTTGCAGATGCTTGAAATTAAGGTCTGTGCTTTTTCATCTGATCTAGCTGCTCTCCAGGCCTCAGATTTTGCTGTGTGTATGCTTCTGTGCGCTCTCCACTGCAAGGCTATGTAACGTTTGTGCGACTCTGCCGCCAGGAACCGTGGTGTACCGCATTGAGTCGGTAGTAAAGCAGCGTGGGGCTGCCGGCTACCCTTTGTTCAGCGTTGCGGCAGTGCTCTCTTGGCAGTGAACGTGGTAAAAAGGCAAGTAAAGCCTGGCTGAGCCGACATTATGCTACGTGTGTATTTTTCATGTGTGGCTGGAATATTCCAAAGTCCTACGCTATTAGCTTTTCTCTCGTTTCATTTTATTTTTAGGTCTTCACAGCTGTTTTGTGTAGCAGGCTGTAATATGGACTGGCGGAGTTTTCATGCTCGCTCGCCTTTAAAAAAAAAAAATGTGAGTTGAAAACATCGTGCTGTTGCTGTGTATTATTGTGCGAGGACGAGTCGGTGTCAAAAGTGAAGTGCGACCTTTAATTTGATGACGTTAAGTATTGCTCAGAAGACGACATGTTCCGGTGCGCTTTTATGTGCAAGCTTACAGTAGTACAGTCGCCTATTTGCTGCGCAGCATGCATTTTGCGTGTTTTGAGCTCCGATGCTTGCTATATTCAAAGAAGAAAGTGCGATTAACATTTCTTTCGTGGCGACGCGTTAGCGTAAGGAACCTGCGCACCGATGCAGCTAGAACTAACCAATCGCGTATCGCTTTAGGGCGCAAGACTGCGAACTCGAGAGAGATTGGATGGCTCGCTCATGACGTCAAGAGCGCCATAATCGTGCACCACGTATGGCTTTCATGATGCACGCGGCGATAAGCAGGTTCCACTGAAGGGGCGGATATATTGGGGTGTCCCCCCCCCCACCAGACGAGATTTTTTTTTATGGGGAAACTTTATTTGCCCCATGTACTGTACAAGTACCCCCCTCCCCCCTACTCTTCTCCTGACCAGCCTCGAAGAGTTGCCCAATGCTTGGTTTGTCAAGGTAGCAGCCACCATGACATTGGTGCTTCCACAATGCCGCTTTAACACAAGTTTCAATTTGGCCAAGAGCCACTTCCGATATAGTGCAACAGCAGGGCTCCAAGCAGACTGTGCTGGAATGATTTAGGTGCACTCGAGAGGAATCTGAAATAGTCTTTTTACCGCGGCAACTCGATACACACTACAAGGATTCTTAGAAACTTCCAAATTATTATCCTGTGCGGCCGATTTCCCTATTAAATCAGATTAAATGTCCCAGCTCCCTTGTAGGAGTCAACATACAAGTGGAGCCAGTCGCGTGGCGGCTTCGCTTCCGCTTTGTTTTTTAGGTTTTTGTGAGTAAATAGTTTGTCGCACACTACATAGCCGCAAATTAGGCCCACGGAAATAAAAATACGCATGGGCCCTTGGCTTCCACCAAACTCTAGATATCACTCAGTCAGTGGCAGAGCATCAAGCCACCACGAGTCTGGCTGAAAAGCACCCCATGCGTTTGCAGACTCCTGTTTTTGGAAGCGAGTTAAAAAAAAAAAGGGTGGGAGCAAGGACGTTCGATTTAATAGTGAAATCAGCTGCATAGGACAATAACTCGGAAGTGACTAAGAATGCTCAGAGCGTGCAGATCGAGTTCCCGCTGTAAAAGGACGAGCTCAGGATCCTCTTCAGTGTACCTTTAATAAAGGTACAGCATGACGATCCTATGTCGTCGTTCCTGCAGTTCTGTCATTGCTCGTGTTCATCCACAAGCTGGCTGTGCAAGGAGAAAAGTTTCTCTAAATACTTTAATATTGTGTGCTTGCAAAGTACCATTACATTTGTGAGCTGACCTATGCACTAATTTGTGCAAAAGATGCCCTGATATTCCAATACTTATCTGAAATCCTTTTGTGTCCGTTGCAATAAAGGAGGTAGGTCCTT
Organism: Amblyomma mixtum; assembly: GCF_055824585.1. Taxonomy (NCBI): domain Eukaryota; kingdom Metazoa; phylum Arthropoda; class Arachnida; order Ixodida; family Ixodidae; genus Amblyomma; species Amblyomma mixtum. The sequence goes on along the minus strand of NC_143018.1, from coordinate 35,066,277 downwards.
CCCCCATGCCATACTCCAGGAATAATGCAAGACACTGCTGTTACCAATACTAACCAAACCATCCTTCCCGGTTAGGTAACTGTTCCACAGTGCAGACCATCCATTCAAATGTTTAAATGCTCAACTGTCCCTGCAAGCAGAAGCTGAGCTCTTTAGTCCGGTGAACGACATTTTCAAAAGGTGATCCATATGACTGAAAAACAGGACCAGGCTTACCTCGTATGCAGTAGGTGAACACAATTTATTTATTATACACTTTCACAACATTTGCCCCAAGCTCTCAGATGTGCTCTGAAAAACTGCCCCAGTATGCGTATTCCATACAATGATGTCAAATGCAGTCCACAATGTGCGCTTACACTGAACTACAAAAAATGGCTTGGAGCGCCCTCTATTTGCTCCACGGTGAGGATGCACGCTAGTCCATGTGGTTTGAGAATGCATTGTTGGTGGATTCATAACAACTTGCCTTAAACCACTTACAAAACAAGAACATATATACAAGAGAACTCCACACACCAAAGAAGCGGACAGTGATGTACCACTTGCACGCTGATGACATCTGGAGGCCGGAAAGGAAACTGACTTTCTATCAGGGCTGCCATGGCTGCTGGAAAGCTTGCATTCCCTACCACCAGGTGTCGCCGAATGTATGCCTCCCATTAAATTTAATTCATAGACGGCCTTTTTCTTGCGTGCATTACATGGTTGACTGCTAGCCTTCGGTCCACTGGGCTGTTTTCCTCCTCTACACTCTACCTTTGAGTGTTGAATGCACCAACAAAAAAACTCGTGCACCAGATTGCACAATCATCGCAATAAGGGAGATGGTGCACCGGGGAAAAGATGCAGCTCTAAACTGAGAAGTGGGATCTGCCCTCAGATGATCTCGTGCTGGGGGCTCCCCGAAGCGCCACCTCCGAACGGTGCTGGTGACTGGTTGGTGCTGCCGCCCGAGCTGTAGAAGCGCTCCTTCTCCAGCAGCCGGTCATGGCTGCGGTGCTTGTGCTTGTGCTTGTGCTTCTTGTCTTTCTTTTTCTTCTTCTTTTTGTCCTTGTGCACCTTGGAACTGACACTGCTGCTGCCCATGTCGTCCGCTTCACCGCCCACCACGGTGGAAGGCACCCCTCCGAGTGACGTCGATGGTGTCGCGACAAGCGGGAACGTGACAGTCGGCACCACGGTGGACGGGTACGGTGGTGGCACTGGTGTGGGGATGAGGTCTGTGTGCGCGGCTGGTGGCTGCACAGGTGTGGCTTCTGGAAGTGGGGTGCCCATTTTGAACATGCTCGAGTCGAAGCCTGTTGGCTGGTGATGAGTCGAAGCTCCTGTAAGAGCAAGAAATAATTTTTTGGCAGATGCATCAGGAGGAAAAAAAAAAAAGTAACACATTAAAATGGTTACTGGCGCCTCTGAAGCCAAAAGTTCCCGAGCTATCCCTGTGCACCGAACTACTATAGAATGTACGGAGTTTGGAGGCATCTGCTTAGGAATGAACAGGTTATGCATCCTTTGGAAGCTACATTCATACCGTCAAACTGCAAGAAAGAGACATTCCAGTTGAAACTTCTGCTTTAATTTTGTTCAATGGTTTGTTAAACTCGTGAATAAAGGTAGGAAAGGAGCAAGCCACCTGAGCTACAGTATTTGCCCCCCCCCCAAAAAAAAAAAGTGGCTACCTATTAAATTTCACAGTTGCGCACCATAACTAGACTGCTTGGATTACCGCCATAAGCCCCATTATATGCAAACCCAATGTTTTAACAGCTGCCCATTTTGGTCCTGCTTAGCCAAGCTCAACCCTCTTCATGGTTTTTCAATGTAGAGGTATGATGGCCTCCAGCTCTAGGACACTCCACCATCTCTCTATACAGCCTCTTAGTGCTTCCCAATCAGTGCTTAGTGCTTCTGCAACTGGGGCAATGGCAGTGGAACCTATTGCTTACGAGGGCACATGGCTTTGAAGTCCCAAATAATTGGCCAAAAAATTGATTTCTTGAAAACTGTAGCATCCGCTTGTATGCCTCATTTTTTCATTCCTAAAATTGACTTGCAAGTACACTAAAAGAAATTGCTTTATAAAAATTGCTTTAACTATGGGCGTTCTTCTTCCCAACAGTTTTCTCGTCTTGTGGAGCAGATTTCTTCGCGACTGTTTTGCCTATTTTGACCGCGTTTGTTTTGTTTCACTCCTGGGGCCATACTGCAGGTCAAGACATTCTCTGCTCTTCGAATTTGTGAAGCTTAGATTTCCTGTATGAAACTTTCTTCGCACCCTAGATGCGTCAACGGACACTGCATCACAAAAACTCAAAACCAAAACTTGCGCTTTGCAAAAAAATAAATAAAATTCTAAGAATGTCTTTACCTGTAGCACCCCAGTAGGAACACAAAGAATGCTGAACTAGCCTCCCGCCACACTTAACTCCACAGCCTCTTCACAAGATTCAGGAAAAAAATATACAAGAAAACAAATTTCCGGAGGTATAACAGTGAAATTTTGTCAGAGTAGTCATTATTTTTAGCGTGCTCAAAAAATTTCATGCAAATACATAAAGAAATAAAAAAATTTTTGCTGAAAGCCATCTTCCCCCCTAAACTTGCAAAAGGATGTCCATTCCTTCTCTCCCAGTGCATCCCAGATGTGCCTTGGAAGCAGCAGAGACGTTTAGCGGACCCCGGGTGGTCAAAATTATTCCAGAGCCCTCCACTAAGGAGCCTCTTTCTCTCTTTCCTTCTTTCACACAGTTGAGGAGTCCACCAAGAAGTGACTGTTACCGAGTCTTCTTTCCTCAAAACAATTTCTTTTTTTTTTTCTCCTTTAAAGAGAAAGATTGAGGAGAAATGTATGGGCTGACTGCCTAGCTCTAATGACGGAGAGGCAAAGGTCTCCCCTAAGTGCTGCCACCCACGAGTCCAGCTGGCCACCCAAGAGTGCGATCACCCGCCCGTCGCTCAATTAGATCATGGCTGGCATCAGAGGGCACCCAATCTGACAACGAACTACACCAATCACTGCCCTGCTCAGCAGACTCGCCCACTGCTACGACTACGAGTCGCTACGACTTCATCGAAACTGCACGGGCTGTAGTATACATGCAGGAAAATGGTTCAGTGCGGCCATATGGTCGCTGGCGACAATGCCATGCCTCTGCCTGCTGTGTAGTCAAGCACAGGTATTCCGTTCTGCTTTTGGTTACTAGCTTGGGAGCACGAAGAAGCAGCAAAGAGTGACCGTACTGCATGCCGGTCCTGCACTCTCTCTGCAAAAACGAAACTATGGGTGCGTTCCAATTCTCTAGACGTCCGACAAGACGTCTAGTGTGACGTCTAGGAAGCCGTCTACATGTCTACATATTGGAACGTGTCTACTTCACGCGCCGCCTTGCGGCATACAAACCGAACTAACATTTTCGAATAGTTGCACTCCTATGTTCTTAAAAATTCTTAATAAAACAAGTTAAAAGCGCGCTGTTAGTAGTTTTCTAGTTCTTATTTTATTTTTTTTTCTGCAATAATGATGCGTTCATCGCTACCGCTTCAGCAGACGATCTCACCTGCATAGCAGACGATCTCACCCGCACGATTTCCTCTCGCGCGATTCACAAATATAATCGTAAGTCCACAAAGACGGCTTTATTTGCCGCCAGTTCCTATAAAAATCATCTTAACGGAATGACTGACACTTGAAAGATGGTGCGTCTCCGGGCTCCAGTGCCCGCCAATGGAGCACGGCTCACTCAGCTCCGACTGCACCAGCTGCTCCGCCATCTTTAGACAGGAAGTTAGCCTGCATCGATGTGGACTTCGGCGAAGCAGTCTTCTTGGACGGCTTCGTGAAAAATGGAACGCGTCTCAAAATGGCGGCTGTCCGGCAAGACGTCTAAGTAGACATCTACTCGGGGGTATTGGAACGCACCCTATGCTGTGAAAGACAGCGCACAAGCAGCAATGTTTGAGATGCAGTGGTGCTGCTTGGCTCCGAGCCTTTTTTTTTTTTTTTTCACCCCCTAGCTTTCCTGTCCTCTGCAGCGTCAAACTGCCTCTTCGTTCTAACAGACGCAAACTGTGTTGAATTAACGTGGCATTCGCGAAAACAGTGCGGAAGCACACGCGTGCTGCAACCTTGCTCACTCCTCACACTTTCCCTCCTTGCCGCGGGCTCCCTCCCTTCTGCAGACAGCTGCTCCAGCAGATGTGGAGTGCCATCGCAAGACATTCAGGACGTTTTGCGTATATAAAACTGTTGCAAGTGATGATCGTGGGAGCCACTGAGTCTCGAAATTTCTGGAGATGTGTATTTTCACTTGCTTTAAATAAATAAACGCTAGGCGCCGATGTACGATTTTTTCATACGCCGAGGTTCAAATCACCTCGCTTTCAATGCGCTGCTACGGCTCCGTTTTTTGCTGTGCTCAGTCTGAAAGTTTCCCAGCTCGCAAGTTTCTTTCTTTTTCTTTTGTAGGGTGGGGGAGGAGGGCGAGTGAAGAAAATAACAAATGAGGTTCTTCTCTACCATTACCGCTTTTAAAAAAATAAGCTGCATCCATCTCCTAGCCATCTCCATCTTATCCATCAGTATGCATCTCCTATATATTGCTACGAATGCTGGGACGACGAAGTGCCTAGAACGCCGACGATGCCGTGGTGCACACTTGTGTGCTGTTTGGCTCTCCCAGGCCATTGACCCTCTGCTAGGCAACTGGAAGGTGTAATGATTTCTGGGCCAAGCTTAAGAATAAAAGGAAATCACCCCTTCCACCCCCCACCCTTGGTTGACAAATGTCCACCTCTCAAGAATTTCTGGGGAGAAATGCGCTCGGAGACTACTTCCACTGAAAATGGACCAGTTATAAGCTAGAAGAGGCCCTCAGAATGTAATACAGACATTGTCACCAGGTGCCATTTTCACATGCACACTGCGATCACGCAAACACCATTCTTGTGGTCATGGATCAATTAGGCTAGGCCGCACTCAATTACGCATTCACTCTGTGGGTGTGGCCACAGAGTCCCTTTTCACCACCGTCATTCTGTGTTTGGATAAAGTGGCAGGAAAAAAACATTCCATTTCAAAATCCGATTTTTCTCAGCAGTAATTGCGCCTTTCACTACCCGACAAATCGGAAAAAACAAACGTGCAATCAATCTTTGCAAGAACAAAAACTGGATAGAGTTATCCTCGGTATTCCTAACAAGCACCACGTAGCACTGCATTAAGGTCCTTTTGTCCGCGAGTTACCTGGCAAACAAAGCGGGTGACGAGGAACAACACGCCCGCTCACCTGTGAGCCCCGGAAGGGACTTGGACTGCGAGTCGTCGGAGTAGGTGATGTCAACCGGCTGAATGGGTACCACGGGTGCAGTGACCAGACCAAACTCGCCGCTGCTGTGAGAGGCCTCCCTCTGCACCGCCGGCTGTACCACCATTGGCGGTGGTGGCGGCGGCGTTGGCTGCTCCTGCAGCACTGGCACGGCAAGCGGCGGCTCCTGAGGAACAAAAGAAGGCACATGAGGCCTCGAGCGGAACGATACCAAGATTCCGTATTCTGGAAGTGTCCATTTCAGTTTGCACCAGTGTGTTTGAGCCCCAAATGTTGGACATGACGGCTGCGTGATAAACAGATGATGCGCCTTTCCTGTTATGTCACCTTGGCTCAACCTGTACCTGCCATAGCGATCACACATGCAATGCTAAATGTGAACACTGCTCGAACAATTGCTACGCGCTAACGGTTGATATTGAAGTGTTCAAAAGCAGAAACCGCCGCCTGTGATTGGATTTAAAGCTGCTGCGATCTTCTACGCAACTAACAGTGCCACGGTGCTGGAGACTGTAAACTGGCTTTTCAGGAAAGGAAATGGCGCAGTATCAGTCTCACATATCTCGGCGGACACCTGAACCGCGCCGTAAGGGAAGGGAGGAAGGTGGGAGTGAAAGAAGAAAAAGAGAAGGAGGTGCCGTGGTGGAGGTCTCTGTTCGCCACTTCTCGGAGAAAGAAATGCACACAGATTCAGACATGTCCACTTTGTGGGCTCTTTCAGAACAAAGGCCCTCCAATGACTTAAATGCAACAGGTTTGGAAAAGACTGCAGGGCCTACTCTTCCTTTCCAGCCACGTAGCCTGCATTGAAGCCGTTAAAGTGTTGCATTTTAAAGCCCAGGCAACGAAAGTGTCTTATAAAAGTTACGAACTATTGCTAGCGCTGCATAATAAAAGTTAGTAAAATATGATCATTCCTGAATGTTTATGAATGGCAATTGTAATGAAGTTTATGAATGGCAATTATAATTTTACACAATGGAAAATCTTTAAATCCGCAAATGCAGAACAAAGAATCGGCAATACTGTCTTAAAACATAGTAAACGTGAAATAAATACGCAGGCCTATTCTTTAAACATGCCTCACACATACTTGAGACGTAACATCAGCCGCAAAAGTTTAAGGTCTCGGGGGAAAAATTCCATTAGCTCTGCCCTGTGACGCCGTCACGTGGTATTGCTGTCAATGGGCAGAGTATGCACATCCCTCTCATACCGTGACGTTTTACAGGCAATTGGATTGCATGACTGCACCAAAATTAATTTTTTTTTCCACACTCGCATCTCAAACATTTGCTGCCGATAGCATCCAGGTAGCTGTTTCAATGTAACATCTGGAAATGCTTGGTATCTCGTCACATGAACGGCACTTGTTTCACATGATTCACATGGCTGAATTAGTCCACCGTTGCGTCATTCGTACTGATATCTGCAACAACTTCCGAAAAAGGAAGCTGCCACAATGGCTCAGTGCATGTTATGGTGCTCGGCTGCTGACCTGAGGCACGCAGGTTTGACCCCGGCCGCGGTGGTCGTATTTCGATGGAGGTGCAATGTTAGAGGTCCGTGTACTGTGTGATGCCAGTGCGCATTAAAGAACCCCAGGAGGTCGAAATTTCCAAGCCCTCCACTACGTCGTCCCTCACAGCCTGAGTCACTTTGGGACATTAAACCCCAAAAACCTAAAACTTGGAAAAAGGCAATGTGGCCGCTAAAGCTGTTCTACCAAAAATGCTCAAATCCGAGATTTGAGCATTTAAATCCTGCCAAAGCAGCAGCGCGACCGCAGAAATTTTAGACAGGGACGGCTTTTTGCAGAGAGTTACCTTCCAGCAAGCCTCCTGCATCTCTGGCAGGCACTATTAGCTTGCTTTGAAAGACATGTCGGAAAAGGGCACTCCTGCAGATCTCCGAGGAACAGATACACTGCACACACTCAATTCTACCCAATTCTAAGGCACTCCCGGTTCTATCTAAAGCGCACCTGCCAGTCTTGTTTGTGAAAATGAAAAAAGCACAATTTTGTGCAGAAGCCTTAGAATGTTCATATCTGCGTCTGTGTTACTCCCTGTCACCCTCTTACACAGCCACTCTTCGTTGACATCGCAAAGAGCGCACCTCGAAGCAACAGGCCCATAACAATGCACATACAAGACCAACAGCTGACGGCAAATGGAGATCAACGGAGATAACTCATGAACACATCTTCCACATTCGCTTACAGCCCAGCTAACCAGCCTAGTAAGTGGCAAGACATATTGCTAACGGTACTGTAGTTTAAGATTCTGGCATGACGCGCACACTGACGATTGTCGGAAGCAAAATCACTAACCGAAAGCTTTGTTTCCTCCTGCTACCTACCGCTAATCTCGGAAAGCTTCTGCAACCATGGGATAGCCGGTAAATAACGCATAGACTGAATTTTCATTGGTGGGATTAATTTGCAAAAAAATTCATGATGCGTTTTTTTTTTGTTTTGTTTTTTTTTTTGCATGTGGTGCTCCATGCATCTTGGCAGGAGCAGGCACCAGCACGAGGTGCATGCAACCCATGTTTCCGACATATTTTGGGCAGTCACTTTTGTAAAGAAGAAAAAAAAGACGGGTCAATTTATATGCAGCAATATATGTGGCCCTGGCTTAACACCTCCAAGATGCCAACCATGCCAACTGCTGGCACAGAAAGGCCCAACTGGCATATTGTGAAAATTATGATGATGGGGCTGTTGTAGCTGTTTGCAAGAAGGGAGGGGGGGGGCATGTTAGAGTCTGGTAAATATGGTACCTGAGCAAGTTCAAGGACAAACGAAAGCTATTTGCAGTTTTTACAGCTCGGATCCTTATGTTATAGACCAGGTATTTCATTACAGGGGTAATTTGTTTCAATTTTCTAATTTAGTACTACTGTAAAGTGGCTAGTGTCCATCATATCTATATCTCCTAACCACTATAACTCCTAATTGTAAGCACATCACCAAATAAAATTTGTTGAAATGAGCAATGAACACCCTTTCGATTCTTAGGAAATGCGCACCTCCAGTAGAAGGCAACTGCCTCAGTGCTAACGCTTACTTGATACAGTTGAACCCAGATATACCTAACTTGGCTGGGCATGTACATGCTTATCGGAAACCTAGATGCAAGAATAGGGTGCGCATTCCTTGCAGTGACGTGCCACGCGGCAGCGCATTCGCAGCGAACCGCTCGCTAAGCATTGATAAGCGCACCGCTCGCTAGGCGTTGGTAGGCCTAACTAGCTTCGCATCCAAGCTGCAGCGGACGGTGCTTTGGAACTAGCTACTGCCTATCACAAGAGGTCTATTCCTGTCACCAGTACACTATAAATAGAATAATCTTTCGCTAAAATTAAGGTACAGTTGGCGTCCGCAACGCCACCAGCAGCGAGGCGATCGAGGCACAGCAGGCGAGTGCAACCGACAGGCTTTAGTTAGGTTGGCTTCACCGCACGACAGCGATGCGGCGCGGAAAATGAGTACAAGATACCGAAGGTCACCCACGGGCACACCCCCTCGTTCATCTAGTAACGGGGTTTTACAGCGCCTGCTCTGTTAGCGGGACCCCAAGGCCGCGTACAGCCGACCGGTCTCCGCGCGCGAGAAGTGATCGAAGAGCGGCCGCCAGGCGGAGAAGCGCCATTTGCAGGGGGTCCGCTGGCGTGCCGTTCGATATATCCAATGTTCCGGGAACGGGAGTTCGATAAACGCGATCAATAGCGCTGTACTTTTTAGTGGGATTTTCAAGGGGATGTTCCGACTGTTCGATATATCAGGGCCCTCGACTCCCCCGCTCTCCATCCTCCCTGCCGCTGCTTCGCCAGCGGGCAGGTGCTTTAAGGTACGGGGAAGCAACTGAAGCTACAGTACCGTATTTACGCGAATATAACGCTAGTTCTTTTCCACAGTTCGTCGGCTTCGGAACGCACCTCGCGTTGTATCGGGAACCAAGGTACGAATGTAACACGTTTTTCTCGTAGTCCCCTACGATAGCTACAACGAGCTTCGCCACTGCACGCGCGAGCTGATAGGAGAAGCCAACTTTTCAACCGCCTCGGGCCGCGCGGCGCGCTAGGGCAAACGAGACGGTGGATACGAACGTGGAAAGAAGGCAGTGTAGACCGGTGAGAAAGAGAAGGCGCCGAAAGCGTGGAGCGAGGTAGGAAAAGTAAATAAGGGCGAACAGGAGCAGGAGTGGGCAGCATGAGACACAAAGCAGGGGTGGCACAGCGGTCACGACGACCGCTGCTACGCCGGAGAGCAGGCGTGTTACCGCGTCAGAGGCTTTGCTGCACTCTTTGATGCGTCTCATATATTATCGAGGTATCCACAGCGTTCGTATTTTTTCATGCCGTCTCCGTTCTTTGCACGTGCACAGGCTTTAGAGTAGTCTTTACACGACACGATTACAGTGTTACCGGCTGTCGTGGACCTTGTTGGCATGGCATCCAGGTACTAGATTTAAGAAAGAAAAAAAAAATAAGCAGCTCAGTCTCTGAGACACTACAGTGACATTGAAGAATTGAGAAGCACATCAAGATTCCCAATACTGTCCAGTGCAAAATGCAAAGACGGAGTAAAAAGCAAATAGGATAAGTCATTATCATCACCACCATCAGCCCGACTATGTGCACAGCAGGGCGAAGGCCTCTCCCATGTCTCTCCAATTAACCCTGTCCTTTGCCAGCTGTGACCACCATATCCCCGCAAACTTCTTAATCTCATCCGCCCACCTAACTTTCTGCCGCCTCCTGCTACGCTTGCGTTCTCTCGGAATCCACTCAGTCACCCTTAAGGACCAGCGGTTATCTTGCCTTTGCATTACACGCCCTGCCCAAGCCCATTTCTTCTTCTTGATTTCAACTAGGATGTCATTAACCAACGCTTGTTCTCTCACCCACTCCGCCCTCTTCCGATCTCTTAACGTTACACCTATCATTTTTCTTTCCATAGCTCGCTGCGTTGCCCTTAACTTAAGCTAAACCCTCTTTGTTAGCCTCCACATTTCTGCCCCATAGGTGAGTACCGGTAGGATACAGTTGTTGTATACTTCTCTCTTGAGGGATATTGGTAAAGTGCCTTTCATGATCTGAGAGAGCCTGCCATACGCGCTCCACCCCATTCTTATTCTTCTAGTTACTTCCCTCTCATGATCCGGATCAGCTGACCAAACACAAAACAGTAAACAAGATCAGCTTTATAATTTTTTGACTGCATTAAACAAGCCAGCGGTATCAATGCTCTTGGGCTTATAATTTCATCCTGTTATATACTTCTTGATGAGGCAACAACAAAAGCTTCGGCAATGGACTACTTCCTTGACACAGATGAACAGCGCATGGCAGTCACAAATGTGGGCGGAGTTTCACCGCAGACTTGGGCTGCGTCCGACCACTGGTACCCTGCAACGTCACTCGCAGGGCTCGCTGCCAATTCCGAGGCATATGCCATGACTAAAAGCAGGACATTCCACATATCATTAGGAAATAAGAAACAAAAAATGAAAACCGCAGCTTTTCTGGATGCAGCTGCCATTTCTGTTGTCTAGGGCTGCATGGCACAGTGAACATGAGAAATTGCTGCGACCCCTCCTAACACTGATCTGCAGCTACCTTCCTTATGAAAGGGACAAGTGGAATTTACACAACTACGCAATGAAGGAAAAAAAAAAAAGAATCATGCAAAAAGAAAAAGAAAAGTTTGCTTCATCATTCACAGCACACACGTGTATGGGCAGCTTTATGTCAGTGTGTGTCTGCACTGCAATGTCACCGCAGAGCTTTTTTTTTTTTAAGTTCGCCTTAGCTGTCCACATTATTTTAGTGTAGAGGTTCGTAATCATTTCAGCCCCGGGGAAAGCCAACAGCTTTCAAAAGGCATCGAGGAACCCTGTTTGTCTCGACCGCCGTTCGCTTCTGTCCAAGATGCACGAAAAATGACGCACGCGACCCCGCCAGCCCTCAGAAAAATGGTCAAATTCAATATAACGGCTGTCTACATGCTGAAACAGCCTGCTGTATGCAATTTCAGTATGGTCAGCCTCAAAAAGAAAAAAAAAGTAATAATGAAATAAATAAATGGGTGAAGGCAAAGACGGGGTTGAGGAATGCATGAATTTAAGTGATAAAGGAACCCAAATGCACACTAAAGAACCCCTTGCCTACTGCAGGCAGTAGTCTGACAACACTTCCCTAGTGTTCATACTGCACTGCCTAGCCTTCACCCAGAACAACCTTCGGCACAACTCCAACAACCCTTACAGAGGCAATATAAAGTTTTTTTGGGGGGGGTTTTACCAGCGACCCACACTTCTTCAGTTACAATTTGTTCGAAAGAAAACCCGCCCACAAAATAATAAACAGCAGAGCCAAAGGGTAGCGGCAGGAGCCTTCGCTTGTGCAGCTTGTTTCGATTCTTGGAATTCCATAAGTAATCTCACAAGTACCTCAACTTGTTCAACCTCCATGCGGCTGCTGTCCGACTGCTGCGTGACGGCAACCTCTGGCTCAGGGTGCTGTTCAAGTACTTCAACCAGCTCTTCCTCTGGCTCGGGCGGCTGTTCGCCGACAACACAGGGCTCCGGATCCATGTGGACCTCGGTGTCCACAGGCTCCAGAGGTTCCGCCAATGGCTCCGCAATCTCCTCCACCTGGATGGAAGGCACCAATCGGTCGTGCACCGGGAAATCGGCGGACTTTCACGTCCCGCAGCTAAACAAAGGCTATGACGCAACAAGCCTTGGGGAACGCCGCAAGCAATATCGACAGCTGTGTTTCTTCAACACGCACCAAAAATTCAAGGCGAGGAGGAGAGTTCCCCCCTCACCTTTGAGAGATTCTGAATGCACGGGGATGCATAAATAGCTACACAACATGGTTACGAGACAAGCTCCTTGGGCTCTGTACTTTTAAAAAAGGCGGCACGTTTGTTAGCACTGGTAAGCCGGTAAGAGAATCATCAAGGAAAATAAACTACTGCAAAAAATACGGCGCAAACACTTAAGACTGCTTATGTGTGAGAATGCAAAAGCATTGAAGTGCATAGCCAAGCTACGTTGAAGAATGACTTTCATATGTTGCATTTTGTCATTTACGACTACACATGTTCGCTTACATGCATTGTGATATCGTAAGCCAGCGTCCTAACATCATCCAAATTTCCTGCATGGACAGCGGCGGACGCCAGCCTTTGTGCTAATGGGACATGGTTTCGCATCAAAAATATTTCACTTGAAAGGACTACAGACACCTAATTTTAGTTGCTTGTTTTCTTCTTTAAAATGATGTGCTAGCTGACATTAGAATTAGATGAATCACCGCGTGGTATTCGCCCATGATCAGTGAATAATTTGTAATTGAATTTCTTCTTTCAGGCTGTTTCGGTTCCATGAACCAAACAATGGCTGTGACGTATAGTCGTTTTTCAGGTCACATGAGACGTAAAAAAGACTGCAATATAAACGCCAATATATAGTTTTAATTCACTACATTCCATTGAAACAGCCTACTTCAAGAGCTGGAATGTCAACAAACGATGTCTCAGCAGTTACGCTTCAGTTTTTTTCGTTCTGAACGTGACCTAAACACACCAACATGTCACAGACATCGCTCAGTTGATTAAACCGAAAGAGCATAAAGAAGATATTTAGTTATAAATTACTTAGCAGTCATAGGTGAACATCAAGGGCTGATCCATGTATATCAATGACTAACTAAATGAAAGAAGAAAACACTCAAGCAAGAATTTGGTGTCTATCATCCATTAATAGTGAAATCAACAACCTGAAAATTCAAATGACAATTGGTACTGAAGTATAAAATTTACTGCAGCATAAGTGCTCATGTCGTGCTTCCGCCTTCTTCTGTGTCCTCGTTTTTTCGCGCTATGTTTCGGAAAAAAAATTTAAATTGCACCTGTGTAATTAAAACAATAGGTACAGGACAAAAATGCATTTACAGATTATTTTTTTTAAATACATTTCAAGTCACAAGACTTTTTTACAAAGCTGTCACAAGATTATAGGAAAACGCGCACAAATTTTGTGACATGGTGCAGTCACCAAGACCCTTTCTGAAAAAAAAAAAAAAGTCAGTTTTAGCTCTGTGCTCTAGGGGTGTGGGAATATCCAAAATTTCGAATATGAATCGAATGTTTGTTATTTAGTTCATATTCAATTTAATAAATTGAAAATCGCGAACTTCCGAATATTTGGCTGCAATCGAGTACTATGCCGATTTACACAAATCCGACCATCCCAAAACAACGGTACCTGAGCAAACTTTCCGAAGATCTAGTTTAAAGTCTCAGGAAAACAGTAACAAGCTTCTCCGCTTTCTTCTCCGTCGTTCATCGCGTGGACCGGTCGCATTCGGACAACGATAGGCTTGGACCACGCGCAAAATTCCGCAAGTGGGCTTTCCCACACATCACACACGATGAAAACCAAGATGGCCGACCACCCGCTTCGAACAATCACAACGTGAAAGCGCGAGGTTGTTTGCCTGATCCTTCCACGATGTGTTACATATTTAGAGCCCACACCCGTGGCACTCGTCTTCACAACTCTTCTAGCTCGAGCTGGTGCCACTTCGTTTCGGGCAACTGTGATATGCGGGAAAGCCCGCTTGCGGAATTGCGCATCGTCCTGTCAGGGGGGCCGAGTCGAGATCTCACCGACAGGGTAAGCGATTGCATGATGCGTTGTAGCCTATGCCTCTGAAGTGCGCGTAACGGCAGGCATGACGACGATAGTCGTGTGTCGTCAAATATACTGCAGCGTTTATTTCCTTCTACAATCAAAACCGGTTACATCGAACTCGAAGGGAATCGCGAAACAGTTCAAAATAATTATAACTATATACATAAAAAACGCAACACATAAACTCATCTGTAACCTAGAAGCAAAAATAGACTGCACCCACACTACAGATGCACTTTTGCTATGACGTTACGCCAGCCCGCTGTGCTTTCGAACGAGCCACTGCCTATCATAAAAGGTCTAATCCTGTTAACAGTACACTATAGGAACAATCTCGCGTTAAAATTACGGTACAGTTGGCTTCGGCAACGCCTGCGGCAGCGAAGCACGCCAGGCGACGGCAGGCGCTAGGCTTTGGTTAGGTTGGCTTCGCCGCACGACAGCGATGTTGCGCGGAAAATGCGCGAAAAAAAGACTACCCTCATTCACATCCCACGTTCGCTTCGTCAGGCGCCCAAGGCCGCGCAGCCAACCCGCCACACCCGCGCTGAAAGTGATCGAAGAGCGCCATTAGGAGAAGCGCCCCTTGCAGGGTGCGCGGCGAGACGTTCGATATATCGAATTTTGCGCCGAACGCGAGTTCGATAAACGCGAACAGTGGTTCTATACTTTTGCGTGGTATTTCCGAAGGGTTGTTCTCACTGTTCGATATAATCAATAATTCGATATATCCGGGCGCGACACTAATGCATCACGATTTCACTCTTTTTTTTGCTTGATTGCCAAACTATGCTTGGCCGTTGGGCTGCAGTATTTTGAAAAAAAAAAAAAAAATCATACCTCAGTCTTGATGGTCTCGGGCTCTTGCAAGAGAATGACCTGTGTGTCAAGCCGCTCCGTTGCGGTAAGTGCAGCTTCAGCGAGCAGTTCGACGCCAGACACCATGCTGCCTTGTTCCAGCTTCATCTAAATAAATAAGAAAGCAACGGAGAAAACCTTGGCGCAGAAGCTAAGCAAGGCACGGTATTGAGAAAGTGCAGAGATCCACCAAGCTTCTCTTGTTGAAGAGATGTAGAAATCTGTGCCCCGCAATATTTTTTTCTTTTGCTGGCTCTGACACTTCGATATTGATGTACATCTCGCCCTGTACTGCGTCTAGCCAATGACTCTGACCTTAGTACAAAGTAAGGCAATGTCATCAGCAACACTAATGTAGAAAGAAGCGAGAAATTTTAGCAGCTAAAAAAGTACGCCCCCAAACATGATGACATTCAGTCGCCCATAGGGAAGCTGCGCCGTCTTGCTCTCAGACCTGCCATAACTAGTCACTGGCTATGGCATATTGGCACTCCTGTGTTTCAATGCAGAAGATGTTAATAACTCCAAGCAATGAAAATTATTCCGGAGTCCACACTTCTACATGCCTAGCAGCATGGGCATAGCTTTAGCCCATGAAAGTCCATCAATTTGTTAATTTTTTTTTCTCAGAACTGAATGCACATGTGAAAAAAATGATCTATTAGTATCGTCTCTGCTTGTGAAAGCAACCAAGGAGATTGCCGGGCCATTATTTCCACTCAAGAATCAGTATTTGTGAAATGCACCGAACACAACCTGCGCATGATATAGCAGTAGCAACCATCCCGTCACAACGAATATCTAAAGGGTTTCCTTTTTAAACTAACTAGACATATGCAATAAAAATTAAAAATGTGTTCAGCGAGCGACTACAACTGTGACTGCAAAATAGTAAAAACGTGAAGGCCCCAGAAATCACTTAGCTATTCCTTCAGAGCCACATTAAAGACGAAAGAAGCAAAAATTTCTGAATAACCAATCAACAAATCGTACAGCCTGAACCCTAATTCCCTCAGGCAAGAGAGGTCATCACAGCATCATCTGTTTCAGTGAACAACTTCTCAAATAAAGAATGAGGTAAATAAATAAAATGAGAAACCCCTATAATAAGGCAAACACCACAAGAACAGCAGCATCAAATAAACGCCATTACCGCTGCTTTTGCCTGCTTCCACAGCACAGCTCTGATGCAGCTTTCGTACAAGTTGATTGCTTCAAAGGCCACATCAAGATCTTCCCGAGAACCGGCAAAGGTCCGTAACACACTAATGGCCTCAAGAACATCTCTCGGTGCTGGAATCGGCAATACTGCTGTATTGCAATTCTCCTGGTCCTCACACAAGAAGTCATCCTGGACACTACCAAGAATGACCTCATCATTTTCTTCCTCTGTCGTAACAGCCCACGAGTCACTGTACAGGAAGTCACTGAGGGTGACGTCTCCTGGCACAAACCCATTAACCCGAAGAAGCTGCCACGACTTTGCCATGGTAGAGGGGAGGGCCACCACATTATCGACTTCACTCTCCTTGGAAAGCAGGGAAACGTCCACTTTCACGTCAACCCCAGCCTTGCGGAAACAAGTTGTTATAACTGCAGGCTTCACGGATTTCCATGCCTCCACAAGCATCTGCAGTGCCTCAAACAGGTCGACGTTCATGTCTCTGTCATGCCGAATGTTCAGCAAGAACCTCTCAATCAGGCTCTGCCTGTAGGTGCATTTCACCCTGTACAAGACACCTAAGTTCAGCGGACAGGGTAGGGAGGAATGACCTTCGGTGCTCACATAACACAGCCTCACATTGGACAGGGCGAGGTCGCCAATGATGTGGGCCGCGCAACGGCTCACCAAGAGACACACAGAGCGGCTCTGTTCCGCCATGTGGGCGTTGAAGTCGCACAACCAGTTGCAGAACACGAGCGGCGTCATCCACGCCTTCGGGTGCGACACGTACTTGACCGGAACGTACTTGGAGCCCTGGAAACACCTGGGCCTGTCGCTCCGGCCGATGACTAGCGGCAATCGTTTGTCACTGCCGTCCATGTTGGAGCAGAGGAACACGGTCAGGCGCTGGCCGCTCCGCGTACCACCGGCGCAGGGGTCCTCCTTGAAGGCCCGGGTCTCGTGCGGCAGCATGCGGTAGAAGAGCGCCATCTCCTGGGCTGCGTACACGTCGCGGGCCCGGTACTCCCTCAGGGCGTCCCTGACGTCTTCGACGTCCTCGAGGGGCACTCCATTGAGGTCGGGCAGCGGCAGCCACTCGCCGCGTCGCAGGCCAGCCAGGCTGGCGTGGCGGTTCTTGAAGCGCGTCAGCCAGCCGGGGCTCGCCTTGAAGTCGCTGCAGCCGAGCTGGCAGGCGACGTCGCGCGCCTTCTCCTGCAGCATGGTGCCGGTCAGGGGCACGTTGCGCGTGCGCATGTCCAGGATCCAACGGAGCACGGCCTTCTCGACGTCCATGTAGTTGGAGGCGCGCATCTTCTTGCGCGCCCCGCTCGCCCCCAGGCTGACCGCCGTGAAGATGCGCTCCTTGTGCTTGAGGATCGTCGAGAGCGTGCTGGGCCGCACGCCGAAGCGCGCCGCCACGTCTTTCTTCTTTTCCTTGCCGCTCGACACGGCGTTGATGACTGCGATCTTCTCCTGGAACGAGAGCGTCTTGCGACGCGGCTGCGGCTGCTGGTGACGGCCCGGAGCGCTCATTGCGACGGCGAACCGCGCGGCGACGCACTGGTGAATGAAAGGACGCCCCGAATCGGGCGCAGAGGGCCAATCGAACGGGCGGACGCCGACGTCTGCGCGACGCCGCTGCGCGCAGAGCCTGCAGCACTAACCACACCACACGCACTCACGGCACTCGCAACGCAGCCTGCACCGAGGTTTAAATCCAAAGTGCGTCTCGCGGTCGCCCGTGTTGGACGAAGAGACGCAAGGCATCCAAGTGCGCACGAGAACGGTACCGACGGCAGTAAACCGAAGCTGTTTTCCTCGCGCACCGTGATCGCAGTACAGCCGGCGCATGGGGATGGCCGGTTACAACGCGGTTACAACGCGCTCGGCTTCGCCGAAGCGACGTTCACAGCCCTGCTCCAGCCAAAACGAGGCCTAGGCGCTCAAAACTGCGCCGGTGTCGCAGCAAGCAAGTGGGACGAGTTTACAAACAGCAGGAAAAGCAGAATCCACACTTATCAGCTGCGCCGATCGACCACCTCTGCAATCGTAAAGCACCCGTAGCCGGCACTCGGCAACCACAAAATGCGTCGGCGACAGCTGGATCCATCGTAAGCGCACTTCGCCTGCACAAGGCTGCTCCGGCGTGTCAGCCAGCGCCACCCGACCGCGGCGGCCGCGTTTCGATGGAGGCGAAGCGCAAGAGGCGCCCGTCTGTGCGATGTCAGTGCACGTTAAAGATTGGTTTGTTTGTTTGTTTTTTTTTTTTTAGGAAATAAAATGGCGCAGTATCTGTCTCTCATATCTCGGCGGACACCTGAACCGCGCCGTAAGGGAAGGGAGGAAGGTGGGAGTGAAAGAAGAAAGAGAGAAAGAGGTGCCGTAGTGGAGGTCTTGGGAATAATTTCGACCACCTGGGGTTCTTTAACGTGCACTGACATCGCACAGCACACGGGCGCCTCTTGCGTTCCGCCTCCATCGAAACGCGGCCGACCAAACGCAAGAGGCGCCCGTGTGCTGTGCCCCAGGTGGTCGAAATTATTCGGGAGACCTCCACTACTACAGCACCTATTTCTCTCTTTCTTCTTTCACTCCTACCTTCCTCCCTTCCCTTACGGTGTGGTTCAGGTATCCATCAAGATATGTGAGAGAGATGCTGCGCATTTCCTTTCCTCAAAAACCAATTTACCAATCTTCAGATCGATTACCCCGCATCAACCCTTTCCGCTAACCATAGGAATGGACTGCCAAAGTTATTACGCACATAAAAAAAGCATACTTCAGCTTTGTCTTTACAACCAGCATAAGCCTACCAGCACAAAACAGTACGGTGGAAGAGCAATGCACAGCAGCGCAGCTGACGATCTCCATGTTCTGTCTGCCGCTCTCAAACCTCACAGCATTAGATATTTAAGCACGCTTTAGCTCGAAATCAGTGCGTGCAAGGTAAGCTGGCGAAGGCCTACGCTCCCGCGCTTGCTGCTAGAGCCTTCCTAACTTCGATCGAATTTCCTTATTGCAAAGTATAAGGCCTTTCGCTAGCACAGTGGAAGTGGCGGCGGAACCGGTTTCCAACAGTTCAGAGAGGAGGCGTTTGGACAACTCCCTCTCCCGATGCAAAGGTCTACACCCACCTAAATGCATGGAATCGCTATTTGGCCAAAACAGCCCAGGATCGCAAACGATGCCGCCATCGTTTGGAACCCCCATGCAAAAAAAGACATAAGAGAATTAGAAAAAATACAAAATACAAAGACACGCAGTACGTTTTATATTTCATAGGTAGAACAGAACTGATTCCCCATCTTCGTTAATGTCAGTAAAGGATATTAAACCTCTCCACGTCAGACACAAGATAGCCCGCCTATCCTTCCTTCAACTAATTCATAGAAAACTAGGCATCCCTCCAGCCCCCTATGTGCAGTTTTCAGAAATGCATAGAACTCGTAGCCGTCATAATCACCCTTTAGCACCATCGTGCATACTAACGCTTTTAAATTTTCTTTTTTTCCGAGAACAATTGACAAATGGAACACTATGCCTCTACAAGTGATATCGGCTGTTGATTTTGACAAGGCACTTTGTGAGCTATTTTAGATTATATATGTACTACATTAGACAATTTTATTGTTCTCTGTGTTTTACGATGTAGCTACTCTAGTATTGAGTGAATGTATTTTCCTGCCCTCCCTGCCTGGACTCAAATGAGGGTCTCCAGTATTGTAGAAATAAATAAATAAAACATTCTGGTACGGCGATCCACATTTCGCAATCTAATGTATGTGTTCTCATGCACAGCTCCATTACGCAACATAGGTGGTGTCCTTTTAAGGTAGAGAAAAAAAAAGTGAAACGCGTTCGAGCAATCATTTCCTGATATATTCCAAGGTCACCCAGCCAGCACCATAGGAGACCAGTGGAAGCTGATGCCAAAAAATAGAATTAGAAGAACTCCAGGGGAAATCGATTGAAAAAGAGATGCCATTACTTTTAGAAAAACATGGAAAAACATTTGGTGTATGGTTGAGGCTGCTTAAGACTGTCCAATAAAGTCTGGTTTGCACATCTCCCGGGACCGGTGGTCAAGCTTGCAAAGCATGTTTTTTTGCAAAATAAAAAAAAAAGGGCAATTAACTGACAACGGTAATGGGTTTCTGAACAATCTAGACATTTTTCCAAGATCGATCCCTCTCTCTCTCTCGCTCCCTCTTTCACTCACTCACTCCTTTACTCACTCGCTTGCTCACTGACTCACTCACTAAAAAGGACACACAGAGATACAAAGAAAACTTGTCTAAACATCTCGGCTCTGTGTCGTGGAATAAAGGATGCTGGCTGACGTGGCTGGAGTTTGGAGTGGTACACAGCACACAAGAAAACAAAATGGTTTATGGTTTATGGGGGTTTAAAGGGAGACTGAGGCGGTTTTCGAATCAGCTAATTTTTTAGGGTTTTGAAGTAGTGTCATTGCTGATCACGTCTGTGAAATTATTTTTTCGATTTTGGCCAAAACAGTGGCGCAATCACCAATTAAAAACGCGATGTTTAAATCTCCCGCGCCACGCGCGACCGCAGGAGAGGAGAACAACGGAGAGGGAAACCTCGTCCATGTCGGCCAACGTGACGTCACGTTGAGGAGCCGGGGATACTTCGGCGCACCCGAGAGAGCTTTCAGCGCGCGTTGTTTCTCGTGCTGCATGCGTTGTTCCTCGTACTGCGTGCGTTGTGACGTACAAAGCGTGTCAGCCTACCTTGAGAATCAGATTCAACACGAGGTACTACTCTGCTTTCGTGTCCACGAACAACTAAGCCCGCGACTGTGTCGTCTTCCACTGTTTTCCGCAAGATCATACGCTCGCAGCGCAAGCGCTCGCTGCTTTGACGAAGAATTCAAGCCGACCAAAGCAAGCGTACTGTGCTCGAAGCACTTTCGTGAGACCGGCTACATGCAGAGCTTGTCCGTAATGTGATCTCTGCAGATCCCGGTCGCGGCTGAACCACGATGCAGTTCCTTTCATTTCCTCGCGCATGAGAGGCGTGTCACTATTTCGAAGAAGCGCCTCTTCTAAAAGCAGAAACATGCTCACTAGAAACATGCCCCTGCAGAAACCTAATAGAGGCTCAAGCATGTGTTGCTGTTCTCAGCTTATAGGTGCGGCCAGACCACCTGAGGCGTGCTCAGCAAAGCTCGGTTAGTGATTTTATACTCGATTCGACGTGTCCAAGCAAGCAAGCAAAGCAAAACACAATAAAGCAAAGCAAGCAAGCATTGAAGCTCTTCTTATGCGGCATCTCGTTTAATCGTATCTAAGCGATTAAAATAAAAGCGTTCGACGTTATGATTTCGGATGCAAATTTAACAGAGAAATGAATGCCAACCAAGTTTTTGCAAAAAAACATCATGTCTCGCAACCTTAGTCGGTTTCTTCTTGAAGTTGTGGCAGCGAACGAGTTGCAGCTAGCTTGGCTTTTAAACACACATAGAGTTGGCCACTACTTCACTGAACCTAAACTGCAAATATAGGAAGGGCGAACGTTTCCGAGGCAGCGATTAATATTTTCTGGCATCTGCTGAACGCGCCACGAGTGAAGCAGCAGCCTTGTGCGCGTATTTAGCTTGGTTTCCAGCGCACAATGATTCCTTCAATATCCTGTGGTCACATGCCTCGCAGTGCTTGGCCACTGCGCTTCGCTAATTTTGACATCAGCTTTGTGCTGCTTCATCGTTTCCTTAAAATACTTTCTTGCCCCAACCTAAGCCGGGTAGTGAGAATAGGATTTTTTGTACACAGCGCTTTGGGCCTTTTCTTTAGGATGACGCTCTTTCGGGCGAGCCAGGAGGCGTCCGGTGGTGGTAATTGACTTGAGTATTGTTCGCACCCCTTCCTTTCCGAGAATACCAGCCGAGGTTGTGCTGGCACCTTTTACGCATGATCTGCGTACGTGTCTTTCACGCTAGCGTATGCTTGTGCTAGGCGTAGAATTTTTTGCTCGTGTCTTTTTTGATTTCAGGTGATACGTGGAATGAACAAACTGTAGTATCCTTTTCTTTGGAGGTCAGTAAAAAAATAGTCGCCATATTCGCTTTTACAACGCCACGGAAAGCTGCGATCTGTACTCAGCGCAGCGCCGGATCCGCATCGGCAGCTTCTCCAGTCCTCAAAGTGACGTCACGACCTCTCTTGACCAATCACGGGCGGCGGCGCGCCGCGCGGCGTGCCCCGCGGCACAGGCCGCATGTTTCTGCTAAAAAAGGCAATTCGCGCATGTTTTTGCCTTATTTGGATGCGATATTCGAGCATACAGCATGAAAAACTACAGGACGCCGCTGCCAGCCGGATTTTCAAAAAAAGTGCTTCAGTCTCCCTTTAACGTCCCAAAGCGACTCAGGCTATGAGGGACGCCATAATGGAAGGCTCCGGAAATTTCGACCACCTGGGGTACTTTAACGTGCGCTGACATCGTACAGTACACGGGCCTCTAGAATTTCACCTCCATCCAAATTCGACTACCGCGGCCGGAATCGAACCCACGTCTTTCGGGACAGCAGCCGAGCACTATAACCACTGAGCCACCGTAATGGCCTTCAAGAAAAAGAAAAAATGTTGCTACTTACCGAGAAGAAGTCATCCTCAGGAACTGTAGGTGCTTGGAACTTAGCCTTCTTTTCTTTTAGGTTCAGCACCATTGACAGCTGCGAGAATGAGAAACGCCTCATGCTACACTTTACCTCATAACCAAATCATTGATGTTCTTCAAGGGAGCCCATGACCCGGCTCAAAAATCCACTTGTGAAGCTATGCAGACCTTGCCTGGCTTCTTGTGTGGCCTGGCATTTGAATGTCAAACTGCTAGCTAGCTTTAAGTACAGACTACCGCCCATCAACACTCTATTCATACATCCACATCCCATTTTTCTTTTGCTTTGTGCAGGCAGTGTAAATATGAAGTTGATAGCTTCATGCTGGCCGACAAACACGAATAAATATTTTCTGGTGCGACAACTAATTCTTCAAAAAAGGTGGCTGTGAAAAGTTCAGGGACAAAGGAAACTGACATTCTCACGTATTCTGTTCAGTGTTCTTGCAAATGTGAACTCCGGCGTACCACTTAGTATGAGTAAGTTAGCTGTAAAGTGACCACTTTCACAGTGATTCAGTGTGCACACCACAGTTCCATGTGAATACATGATAATACAATAGTTTTGTTGCCTGAGCTGCTGGTTTTTTTTATTCAATGATCGAAATTACTGAACGTGTTGCATTCAAATTTAGGCCTTGAATGTCATTTCTGCCAGGAAAATGACTTTTTTGACACAGTCACCACTGATGGTTATGGATTTGCCACCAATGCACCATTTACTGCAAGCAGTCATGTAGGAATGAATGTGGCTGTTGACAACATCAATGATGCACAGCATTGGTGATTTCAAATTTAGAAGAAGTGTCAGATGTTGCTCCACCTCGGAAAGCCGACAAAAGCTCAATGTCACGAGGTCTGGCCTGCAAAATGTGTGAGGCAAAAGAGCCGCCCCGATGGTTCTACTGAGGGCGAGTCGCATGTGGTCCCGAGATTGAGTGAATTCCAAATTTTCACTTAAATGCAACGTCTTTCAATTAATCAATCATTAAAAAATGCGACAACCCTGGAGGCAAAACTCAGTGAAGTCTAAAGCAATGCAAAGCACATCTGCATGCTGGGACTCCGACACTAAAAATGCACATACCGATGAACGGTTGGCATCCGGACCAGGAAGACACGATGGCCGGCTCTTTCCATACAGGACGTAGTATAGGTCGACCACAGCACAGCGCAGACGTGAGTCATGCGAGAGTCCAGAGCTGCAGTGAAAATGAATACACAGGCTTAACCTTTTAAGGGCTTTTGCTGCGTATGTACGATGCCGGTTTTCTGTCTCGCAAGAGCTTTGCCGTACAGGAACGGTTTCAACCCTCCGTTCTAAATTTCGCGCTATAATAACGATGCATGCTCACTGGGAGGTGCTGCCACTTCCTAGAACTTACAAGAAGCGTTTGAAATTCGATTGCGCTACCTTCTTGCAGAAATAAACAGAACTGATTTCTAGCTTCAGCATGCTGCGCGGTCTGCGGCAATGCCCTTTCGTGGTTTCGGTTTCGCCGCGTGATCGCAAGAGAGGCGTGCGAAACTTGACTTTTAACTTTATCGCAGGGGCTGCAGAAGTTGACTTCCATCTTTATTGGCGCTGCTCTTAGCTCGTTTATCACCGACGCTCATGAATTATTTTTGCTCTCCTTGTTTACTGAGTGTCCTTAGAGTTCTTCAGATGCACGGCAAAGCGGCAATGTGGCCGAACGCACAGCCCCTTCTCTTGACACCGACAGCGATGACTCTTCTGGCTTTGATTTCGTACATTTTGTACATTCAAAATCAGCAATAAAGTAATCTGACCGTCTTGTAAAGTTTTTTTCAACTAACTTCAACCCTCAAAGTGTTAACAGTCAATTCTCGATGATTTGAACTTCAGTGGGAATCGAAAATTCGTTCAAATTCTGCGAAGTTTCAACTAACTTCAACCCTCAAAGTGTTAACAGTCAATTCTCGATGATTTGAACTTCAGTGGGAATTGAAAATTCGTTCAAATTCTGCGAAGTTTCAACTAACTTCAACCCTCAAAGTGTTAACAGTCAATTCTCGATGATTTGAACTTCAGTGGGAACTGAAAATTCGTTCAAATTCTGCGAAGTTTCAACTAACAGGAGCTTTTTTAATACACTTGATGCTGATAAACTGGCATTCTGAATTAAGCGAGTTTGACTTAACAAAATTCCACTAAGTAGAATCTTGATGACACGAATCTGACAGGGTCGCGAAAAATATTTGCATCTTGCATCATACAAAATTTTCTAGCATCCAAAACGAACTAAATCTGAATGCAGAAGCATAGGAAATGCATTCACACAGTTCTGGTTGTGGCTGACAGGATTTATCTATGGCCACACAGCCACAGCTTACTACTCACGGTGCGTACAGCATGAACGGTGATCGCAACATCGGCAATGCACGAGCCGTGCGCCCACAATCACCCGCTAGGTCAGCGATGTGGGAGCTGTGTGCCACCACTCGCTCTCCCGGTGCTGTACCGGCTGGCAATGACGAAATTGGCGATGTTCCGAAAGCACTTGGTGCTCGAGGGTGCAGTCGCGGCTTGCTTGTGACATGGGAGAGTGTTCTGAACATCCGAAATTCTGTACGCAATGCACTCCGGCCGGGGAATTTTACGAATTCACATCATCCCGAAATTGGCATCGACTATGCTCGTGTCATCAAGGTTCTACTGTATAATTACTGGGACAGAAGCTATCTGCTTGCTTCAGCCTAAATGTGTTGGTAATAATGTCAGCTGCTAGTTAAGCCACCGTGACAACAAAAAAAGGACATGTGAGATGCTGCGCTGTTACGAGCTGTAGTTCCTACGATGATCAAATGAGTATCAGGTACTGTCTCTAATTTTAGCATTTTATAGATGGAAAGATTGAGAGCTTTGTTCACTGCTTAAACAGTGTCACACACAGCTTAGTCAACAACCCACAAAACCATAATTGAAGTTCACGTTAGTGTTGCTTAGGATGTAAAAACATGAGTCAGCCCTGGCTGAAACACAAAAAGGTCTCATATTGATGGAGGAAAAAAAGCTTACTTCATTTCTGTGGCCGTTGATGCTAGAAAGAATCAATGTGAAAAGGGCACCGAGGACAAATTAAAGTTAAGCTGTATAGGTAGATTAATGCGTCATAATGGCAAAGTGAATCCTCTCACTATAAACACAGCTTTTATAAGCTAGAAGAGGTCAGAAAATGAAATACAGGTCTCGCCACCACCGGTCGTCTTTGCCAGCAGACTGTGGCAACGCCAAGACAGTTTTCTAACACAGATCCCTGAGGCCAGGCTATAACACCATTTACTTGCAGTCACTGATCACAGAGTCTCTTTCGGTCTTTGCGAATTCAAAGCAAGTAGCGGAAAAAAAGTTTAATTTTTAGATCCAATTTTCTCGGCTGTTGTTGAGCAAACAACAACAAGGCCAGAAAGAGCCATGCAAATAAATTTTTACTGAGAAAAAAAACTGGACGAAATTGTGCTCAGTGCCCGTTTAAAGAAAAAAATAGTCCACGAGGTGTCAAGAAAACGGAAGACCCAAGGCCGGAGGCAAAGACACCCAATCTGGTTTACCTCATGAGTTTCCAGAGCCTTTCTGCAAGCTCCTCGGTGTTGAAGGGGCTGTCGTCGCGCCGAGAGAACGGGGGGTTCTGAGTCAGCATCAGCAGCAGAGCCAACCTGCGCAATGATGTTGGCCAAGCAGTAGGCAATGATGAAAAAGAAAAAGAAAGAATGCAATAAAATACCAAACGAAAACAAACCTGCCTGGCCAGCTAGAAATTTCACAGGTTACCGCTACGACATCCATCTAATCCATGACTGCATTAGCATTGCTGACAGCTTGCCAGAGCAGAACCACACTCACCTAACACGTGGCACCGGATCATTCTCAACAATGTCCAGTAGAAAACTGAGGTCATCAGCATTTCCATCAACTGCAAAAAAAAAAGAAAAAAACCCGACAATCAAGCCAGAAAACACAAAAAGGGAATGCAAGCAACAGACCAGCAGGACACTTTGTGGTCCCTCAGATGAGTTCAGCCGCCCATATACAGATGATGAGAACAAGCTGCAACCAGGCCGTGAATTCACACTAGCTAAGTGAGTAATATAACGGAGTAATCATACTTGTCTCTTTGGTTACTGTTGTTGACGCGGTCATGGCTAATATTAAAAACGCTAGCACAATTCCCTACTCTATGCATTTCCCACAGAAGTTTCTGCAGCAGCCTTTCACAAAAATATTGCGACGACCTTGGGAAGCACACAAGTACATACCACGAAGGGCAAAGGCTATATGCATCAGAATGGAAACAACACGCCACAACAGTGTACAACCCACAATGTACAACAGAGCAGGTCCACCACACAGAGTGAGGAATCCACAATTTTAAGAGTAACCCTTACTTTCTAAAACTGTCACCCACATGGAATGTGTGTCATCATCTGGCAAAGATCTCTCTATACCGAAAATGCAGCAACGATCCGCCTTTCCTGCCAGTTTTCTCTTCAAACCTCTTAGTCCACTACTGCCTGTTAGCACTTCTAATAGGGGTCAAAACTTGTTGGCGGATAAAGAAGTGATAGGTCTTCAATGCAGTTAAACCAAGTAGACGTGCGAAGGCACGTGTTTAGCCTGGCTGGCTCATGGTTTTGCTTTTCTGGGTCGTCGGCAATGCCTGGCGACGATATTAGACTCAGGTTAAGCTCTGATCGAGGCTAAGGTGATCTGCTCTGTTCGTGCCATAGATGAAAGCTGATGAAGACAACGATTTGTAATGCACAGCGCAAGAGTGCGTTGCAGTTTAATGCAAGGCATGATCGGCTTTGCGATAACATAGTGCTCTCAAGCAGTGGCAAGCGAAGCTGATCTGTTTTTGCCTCCGTTCAAAATCCAGTCAAGGCAATATTTATTTTATTTCTGCACCCTCAAGGTCAGGGACGACACAAGACTCTTCATGGGTTTGACCCCGTGAAGTAGTGCTTACGAACTAAAATGCAATGCTTTGCCTCTCTTTAATGTCTCAGTTATAATCAGTTTATGGTGCTAAATCTTACTCTAGTCAATGAGCAATCATTTGTGCAACCCCTCGTCCAAATCAGCAACAACATAGCTGTGTCTCATGCATGTACCAAAGTTTTGACTCCTTCCCTAAGCAAAATATAATTCACCTCTGGACCCATGCACTGCATAATACGGGTGCACTGGGCAGTCAATCACAAATACGAGAGACAAAAAATAGTAAGCACAAAAGTTAGACGGTTGACAGCAAAATCAAAGAATAGCATTTACATGAATCGATGGATGTTAGGAGCATTCACTTTGAAACGAGCTCAGTATTTTTTCCTGCTTATATTTCTTAACCAATCTTTCAAACTTAGAAAGCATCACCTCTTAATTTTCTTCTCCCAATACAAATGCCACTGACTTTTATGTGATGCTGAATTTCGAACTTTATCTTTAGGTCACTGTCATGGTTCTATGCCACTCATCCTCCGACTGTTTGTTCCTGCTGACAGCAGATGTATTCACCTTACCTATGTTATCCCTAGACACTAAGGCCTTGGAAAACTGATTGTGTTTACCTCGACATCTGCATCAACACAGTCACTATAGTAGGACACAACTTAAAAAAAAAAGAGCAGTTGTTAACACTGGGTACGATCTGCAGAGTCCTGTACTACTCCGCAAGCCAATCACAACAGTAAACGAAATCATCTTTTTAATGTCTGACTTCCTTAATCAACATAGATATCAAAATTCTAGACCTCATCCTTTTTTCTTGCGATCAGCTTTCTGTTTAGTTAAGAAAAAAAATTTCAACAATAGACTACTTTTTCTTACGGAGGAACTCCGTGCAGTGGCCCTGAATGTGGGCGGAGCTTCACTGCAGACTTAAGTTGTATCCGACTATGGAAAAGTATGCTCAGTGGTTCCTTCGGATTTACCGCACGCACATTATCATGGATGGATGGATGGATAGTAGCGCCCCCTTTGAAACGGGGTGGTGGCAATTATGCGGCCTGAGATGACAGCCATCTGGTGGGCTGATTTGAAAACGCAACACAAGACAGACTGACCTGTCGTGTAGTCAACCAGTGCCTCGAGAGCGGCCAGGCGGACATCCAGGAAGAGTCCATACTGGGCGTACTCGCGGAACAGAGCAGATATGTTGGGGAGGTGTCCCATCTTCTGCAGCTTGCGAATGGCCTTCAGGCACCTGTCGTGAAAACGAAGCCACACAGAGCCCTCACAGCGGTCAGTCAGTCCATAATAGAGGAAAGCTAAAGCCAGGGAAAGGAGTGATCTAAAAGTTGCAAAAGTGGAAAACAGAGCACAGCAACCATCGTCATGCCATTCTTCTTCAGTACCATTCCAGTGCCAAATGGGAAACTATAGCATCCTATAGGGAGAGATCTCTTTAATGAAAAACAGAGATTTTGGCCAGTGTGTATATTCACTGACATGCTACTCTGCGCAGAGGAGGGAATAGGGGAGTAAAGATGGAAGAAGGGTGCTAGAAAAAAGCGCGTTCATTGAAGAGGGTTGCAATGCAATAGTTCTCTGCATGATGGCTTCCTTGAATGAGACCGAAGTCAAGTTGTGTGCATGGACAGCAGGGTGATCAAGTGCTCGGGCAATTTAGACTTTGTCTAAAACACCAATAGCCTCTAAATAGGAAAATAAGAACAACATTGCACGTCGCTGCCGCCTGTAGCAGCCTAAAGGACCAAAAAGAGTCCACTGTGAGTGGCACTTGGGTGACGGACTGCATGCATTGTTCATAGCACGCACATTTGTTGGCGTACGCTGGACATTCGAAGAGGATCTGAAGTACAGTCTCAACTGAGCTGCAGTTGTCACAATACGACACACACGTCTCTTAATAGAAGACTCCACAGTTTCCACAACCATAAGAATCTGTGTGTATCAGCCACTTTAGCGGGACTATATAATTAAAGTGTGCTTCTTCAGTTCGTAAGCTAGATGTCTGGCCTAAAAGACGCACTGCATTAACAGCAAAACATTTGAGTACTTGACCGTGAGCCAAGATGATTCTGACACACCATACCACAGACACCCCCTCCCCCAAAATGACAAAGTGAACTCACCCGACAGTTATGGTGTACTTGTAGCAAGGAAGAAGCTTCTCCAGGTTGAGACAACGGGTGATCTCCTCCAGGATTAGCTTGGTGTCCGATGACAAAGACTCAACGGTGATCGGTTGGCTGCAAATGAAAAGGTGAGCTGTTAAAAACTGCGTTTCTTGAACACGGCTTTCAAAGAACTCTGAATCAAAAAGGGAACACAAGAGCCGAGCATACCCTGCTTGTGCCAAGACAGACACAACTGGCGTGACTGTTTCACCGAGGGCTTCAATGAGAGCAGTCCGGTAGTAGTTGTCCGAAAACTGGCGGACCAAAAAGGAAAATTACCAACCGAAACAGAGCTGCTGAGGTTGGAATAAACGGCTGATACAGCAAATTTCAATCCCACAAAGATCGGAAGATACATAGTAGAAAAATTTTTTTTTAAGCGTGCCAGACAGAAAACTGTGAAAAATGAAAATAAGGCGAAAAACAGCTTACAGTTCGTGAAACTGTGCGAATAATGGTGAAGAAAAAAAAGGGAAAGAGGGAAAAACATGAACTAAACTTGTTAAAAGGCCCTATGTAGAAGTGACAAATTACACACATCTACACAAATGAAGCCAGCTATCTGTTGGCACTTGCACTGCAACATTTACTCTTTTTCCATTTTTTGTTTAATGACGAGTTCGTACCGCTGCCAATCCTGAGGTGATAAACCGCCATCCCAACACAGTACACTTGAGGAATGGATTAATAATATAGGTGCTAACACACTTTTATAAGAAGACCACTGAAGTTCAAGTTACGCACATAAATACACATACACAAAAATTACCACATTTTTATACTGCTAAAGGTATATAGGGTAATCCTCAACTGTATGCTAGTACAGTTACTATCAGTACCGCTGTACAGTATGACTGTTGGTACTAGTTACCCTTGGAATAGGAACTAGAGAGTTTCTTTAAAAACTCTGCTGTCCATGATTAAATAAAAACAACTTCAACATTTAAAAATTGCCAACGCACACAGGTTCAGTGTGACCAAGGCATGCTTCAATGATGCTGTTCATTGGGCAGTAAGTAAAATATATCTGGTGCTTCAATCAGACCCTTCAGGGCCCGATTCACTGACCTTATTCTTGCTGTTCTCGTTGTACTTGAAGAGGTCGAAGAGAAACTTCATGACCTCGGGTGGACAGATGCCGTGGATGGTTCTTAGGCCTGCCATGGCCACAGGAATCGCCTGGGATGAAATGCATGCCACCATTAGAAAAAAAAAAAGGAAAGACACCAGTGCAACCTTGAAGTTTACAATGGCTGTAGAATGCCTAGTTTTTTCTAATTTGACCAAACATACAGACCCCACTGCACAAAAAAGAAAATGCTATAAAGTAGCAAAGGAAAAAAAAATTATTCCTCATTAGCCATCTCAATAATGTGAGCTGCGCACACTATGAAGAAAGGCACGCACAGGCAAGACACTAAGCTGCACAAACAAAAAATTTACCAGTGGTTGTAGACATGCCTCTTGGCCTAGAAAGCAAGTACAGTAGGTCTGCTACCAAAAAGCTGTGATCCACTGGTTAGCAAGGGGTACTGCCACCTCTGACAAAATTACTGGGCTGCTCTGATTCCCGCACAAATAATACTGAGGTGAACAGTGAACACCACAGTGAACACAGACTGGCATGAACTGTAAGCCTCTGCTGCTGAGTTCCGCAGTGTGTTCCAAAAGAGTGAAGTAAAAGGAGAGAGGGAAAAAAAACGTGAAGAAAAACGACCGCACAGTAGCGAGTGTCACCGCACCTTTTGGAGGAAGTAATGCTGGAAGTTGGAGAAGTTGTTCTGCCTGATGATGTGCGGGCACGAGTGTGAGCCAAACATCTTCCTGAAGATGGTCATCATCGCTGGCGGCCCCGCCCACGTTGACACCATGTGGTTGGCGACCTGCCAAGTGATGACACAAGGCTCACTACGACATCATGGTCTGCTGTTCACCACTACACAGCCAACAAAGCTGGCTTATACACTCTAAACAAAAGGGAGTACTTTTTGCTCCCATACAGGCATATTCGTGTTTAGAGTGCACGGGCAGCGAGGACCGATCGAAGTCGGCTAGTATCGACAGATTACTGTGTTAATGAGCTACTGCACAGTACAACAGATGCTACTTCAGCATAACAGGCGTGACAGTGCGAAACAAACACAGTGGCACACCTGGCGTAGGCAGAATGCAGCAGCACACCGGACTCTGTAGAAGCAGTGCTCGTTCTCAATGGTGTCCGTCAGTGCGAGTCGGGTCGCCGGCGTGGGAAACTTGGACAGGGCTTCAATTGCCTAGTTGGAGCATGGCAGAACAAATTCAATTCTCACATTTTTCAGCACCAAAAAACAGCACTCATCAAGTACCCATACAAGAGGACCCAATTATGGTACTCAAAGATAGCGATCAAGCTTGCAGTAAAGATGTTGGCACATGTGTTTCAAACACGAAACACTGCACATAAAGAAAAGTGGCCATAGAGTTCCAACGATGAGCGTTCCAAGCAACATGCATTTGAATCACAAATGTGCACACACAATACGATTTCTTGGCAAATAATGGCAAGGAGTAAAATTGATCCACTTAAGCTCTATATAACTAATCCCAGAACTGGCATGGCCTTGGCTTCTAGGTGGCCAATGACAAGTAAAGTTTTGTCATCATAAAAGGACACTGCAAAGGACACTGCCTGTCAGAGGATCAGAATTAGGATCAGGACAAACTGAGCTGAGGGCTGTATAGACCTTCTTATCTCTGCCACCGGCTCGTTTGAGACACCATGGAGATGAAAATTACTCCAGTCACGCTTCTTCTTATCGTCACAACTCCTGAACATTGAAAGACCTTGAAAGTTGGTTGCGCGTGTACCTGCCTTCCCTTCCTTAAGAAGCAAAGAAGGTCAAGACACCGATGCTGGACGTAACATCTGGACATAATGACCGGGATGACTTGGATAACTAATGCACTGAGGAGAGAACAGTGTGTTGAGCTGCTGGGCAAATGTAACTAAAGAAAAGGATTCTAACTGCCTCTGCAAAATGCTTTCTTAAGAAAACTCTGAACCTGAACAAACAATGCTGCAACCACCCCATCCAGTAATACTCCTGCGAGCAAAACAGGCAGGAGTTGGCAAGTAAAGGCAGCGCCTCTTAATTATGCCGCCCATGACGTTTTACACACAGGCTCATCTCTCTGCCAGATGACTGCAGACCGACCTCGATTTGAGATGTGACGTCGCGCTCGTAGCGTAGCTGGTACTGCCACTGGTAGTCAGGCTGGAGAAACACCACCTGCCTCAGAAGCAGCATGTCGGGGTCTATCCGTATCCACAGCACCGGAGAGTCAGCGCTGCATGGAGGGTGCGGTAAGTTGGCAATGACGCATCGTGATGTCTGACTCACTGCTTTCGTCATAAGGGTTTGAGCAAGAGTAGAAATGAGAGAACCAGTGCCACAAATCTAGCAATCTGTCAATGGGGAGGGTCATTAGAACTCGAATTGCAGGTACTTGCTTAAAGGAAGACAAAGGAGGCCTCTGTTCAATTTTCAACAGCAAAAGACGCATTTATTGCCATGAAAATTGGCACGGCATGGCATGGTATGTGAGATTTGAAGTCCCAGAGCTGCACATGGGACCATGGAACATCATAGTGGAAAATTCCGGATTAATTTAGACCACTCTGTGTTCTGTAACGTGCGCTGACAGCACATGGGTGTGGCATCTATTGCATTGCACCTTCATCAAAATGTGGCCGCCGTGGCCGGGGTTGAACGTCGGCTCTACGGCTCAGTAGCCAAGTGCACTAATTTTTGTCTCTACACACCTGCAACTAGACAGAGGCTTTTAGAAACACACTTTACTACGGTGTCAAGTGAAACACTGACCACACATAAATGGCACAGAGGCATGCAAGTTCACCATCCCTTATATGCGCATGGGCATCATCTAGAAGCAAAATCAAGCACTGCACATGCAAAGGTAGCTGAAATCGCAACACAACTTACTCCATGGCGCTAAGGTCCATGTCCACTTCTTCGCCAGTGCACAGGGGGATTTTCTTTTTCTTGTTCCTGTCGCAGACAAATAGGAAGGAGAAAGAGGAATGCATGTAAGAAAAACGTACGGCCCTCTGCAGGTCCAACATAGCTTCACAGGTGCGATGCATTTACCATGAATTGAAATTCAGCTCCTCATATATTTTTCAGGAAACATGCACCATTGCTTTATGTTCCTTAAACGAAAAGACAATCTACTATTATTGTTGAAGAAGTAGATGAAAAATAGAAGCAGGGGGATTAGAGAGAGAGGAGGAAAATTGATTGTTCTTCTAGCTGACTATACAATACTGATAAGCAAGAGGCCTCGATTTATGAAAATCTAATGCAACAACAGCTGTGTCACCGCACACTTGAGTCTAGCAAGCAAACACACACACCTCCTGCTCTTCGAGTGGCAGGTAATGTCGTGCTTGGTGGCGTTCTCCTCAATCTGCAGGTTGTGCTTGAAAGTTCCATCCAGTTCTTGTATGGTGACCGTCAGGGGACCCTGAAAGACCAGAGAAGAAAAAAAACTGAGACATCAAAAGCCCCTTGGGGCAGACTCCCAAGACTGCATTCAAAAGCCTGTAAAAGTTGCTGGAGTTTTAACGAGTCCTCTCGCCTTTCTTTTGCTACATCACAATGTCATGCAGAACTGAGAACATTATGTCAAGTGCTGTCATGACAGCAGATTAGCACAACACGCAACAACGAGCTTCGACTGAGTGTCCCGTGGGACAACCAATAAATGAGGTGTTTCACAAAGGAAACCAATATATCTTAATTAAAAATATGAAGCTCTGCAAAGGCAGTGACATACTTTGTAAGAGCTCTTCGATTACAGGCTGGAGAAAAAAAATCAAGAAAACGAAACGAGCATCAGAGTGAAAGTATACGCCATAAGGATGAAAACTGCACAAGGCAACATGCCGTGATAATCAATGCATTGAAGCTACACAAACAATCATTACCTACCACATACTTCTTAATGCCCAGAGAATGAGTGTCTGTCTGCTTTATCTCAAGCTCCACCGTGTTGCGTTTGCGGTTGAAGACAAACGTGCCGTTGAACTTAGCGTGCCCTCCTTGCCGTCTGTACCCACAAGTGATGGGTCAAGGCAAAACAAGCCAACACACGGTTGTACTCTTCACATGTCCACCAAGCTAAGAAAGCAGAACTGCATGCTCAAAAGGTTTGTTATTTCAGCTAGGTGAATATAAACCTCCTCAATCTGAAATGATAATTTAAAGAAAGTAAAAGAAAAGCTTCAGTTTTTTTTGTAACACCTGAACATTTCCTTCCTGGACCCCTGCCAGCACTGAAAGTTGTTAAGACACTTACTACACAGGCTCTATAGAAGCAAAAGCCATTGCCACTGGGAGCTAGATGCTAACGTAAGCGCACAATGATAGTTAATGGGACCAAGTGATTAATTACGTTACTGTATGCAAAAACATTTCTCAGTTTTATTCTCAAAATATTATCTGTTGGAGATATAAGCTACAGCAAGTCCAGTGAGTGATAGAACCCACTGATTCAGACTCAACTAACGAGATGAACCAATCAAAAAGGAACGAGCCCTTGACATAAACTCTAGTCACTGGGTCACAGTGAAGTAAAAGGATACACCCATTGCTCCAGGAAGGTTTTGATGTCCTTTCCGGTGACTATAAAGATGGCTTTCTGGAACTGCAAAAACAAACAAACAAATATGTAGAAAATACAACCGGAAACCATAGATTCAATGTAGTTATGAAGGCATGAGACACTGAGGACTGCAGAGACCAAATTTTTGCTTGCGTGTTTCTTCTTTCAAATGATGCGTTACACATTACAGTTACATACATCATTGCGTGTCATTTGCCTAAAACCGCTTAATAATTTAAAATTTAATTTCTTCTTCACATTGTTTCGGCTTTGGTTTGATTGACCAAATAATGCAGTTCATACTCAGGTCACATCAGCCACGAAAAACACGGCCGTATAACTGCTGATAGGTCCTTCGTTGTCACAACAGCTTTGAAGCAGGCTGGTTAAAGTATTGCACTGAATTAAAACTATGTATCAGCATTGATAGTGCAGGTTTTTTTCGTGCCTCCCGTGACCTAAGTGTGAACTACACATCGCAGCTATAGTTTGGTTGATCTCTTCATGCCTAATATGCACACAAAAACGGCACACAGATGCGCGACCCCCCAGAAAATGCCCGAACTCAATCAATGCTTGTCTATGTAGTGAAACAGCCTGTCATGAGTTATTAGAGTATTATGATTAATTCCAAAACAAAGCAAGTAAAGCAAAGGTGAGGGTTGAGGCATGCACAGATTTAGGTGCTTGGGGCACCCCAAAAGCACTCCAAGGAACCTATTCAAAAACTTGTACATAAATGTGATGGGAGTGTATATTAACAGAGGCAGTACAGAATGACTGTTCCTCGTTTCAAAAGAAAAAAAAAGTTCGAAATAGTTCAGCCTTTTGACAATTAACAAACTGAAGGAAAGCCTATTCTTCTCAGATGGCTTTCGACCAGTGTAAGTGCTTCGTGTTCAGACACACCCTAACACTGCCTTCACACAGAACGGAAAGTTGCATACGCAGAGAGTTTTAGCATAGATGGACAGATGGACAGCCAAATATGGTAAAATGCTGCCATTGCTATTCCTGTCATGCTTGCTTAGCTGCCTTTGCCATTTGGTCGTAACTACCGTAGTCAGCCTTTTTACAGCATGACGGTGCTCGAACTCGGCAGTGCTAAAACTGCACTCACACTGTTGGTGGAAAGAAGCATGTTGTGCCACATGTTGGAGGTGACCTTTTGCTGAGCGGCCGAACTGGCCAGGGAGAGAAGCTTGTTGAACACCTGCAAGGTAAGCAGGTGCATGGCACAAACACATTTTCTGTAGGTTTACAGACAGCCCCGGGGATGTGCTAAAAAACCATGCTCCATGTGACACTCACAGTGCCTCAGGGCAGCTAGAACATGGTATTCTAAGGTGACGTCCACAATGTATCGGCTAGGCAGGCAGGGCAGGCCAGCAAAAAAAAAAAAAAAAGAAAGTTAAAGAGAGAGTAGAACGCTTAAACTTAGGAAATGACAGGCAGAACCAACTCATATTCATCTGCATATTCCGCCTGTCAGCCCGCCTTTAGTGAACCACCCAGTGCCAACAGTACTCATTCATTCATTCATTCATTCATTCATTCATTCATTCATTCATTCATTCATTCATTCATTCATTCACTCATTCATTCATTTGTTCATTGATGAATTGATTGAATTAACAATTGATGCATTCATTTGTCCATTATTTGATAAATTTAATAACTGACTGATTAACATTCATTACTTGATAAATTTAATAACCGACTGATTCACTGATTGGTTTATTTCTAGAAACTTTTCACCACTACAGTCCTTGTTTGCGTATAACGCAAGTGATAAATGTAAAGCCGAAAGTTGGGTAATTGGACAACGTTCATGATGTAACAAAAGCGCAAAAGGAACACAAGGGGCAAAAAAGAAACGACGCAGACAAACGCTAAGTCTGCGTCTATGTCTGCGCTATGTTAGCGCTTGTCTGCGCCGTTTCCTTTCCGTCCCTTGTGTTCCTTTTGCGCTTTTATTACAGCATGATAAAGGTGACCCCGGGCAACATTTCTCTCGCACTGTTGAAGCATCTCTGTGCAAGGTAAACACACTGGTTAAATGTTACCACTGAACCTTCCTTGAAACATGAAAGGGTTTTTTGACAGAGGTGGCTTCCCAATGCACCAGCGTCTTCTGAATACCACTGCAACCTTCACTTCAAGACACACTGCAGAGTGTAACAGATGGCCAGTGAGGCTGGCACACGTGCCTGCAGCAGCAGCTCTCTGCCGATGCGATCTTCCAGCATCCGGATCACGAGGTGGGACTTGGCACGCAACATCTCGGCATACTTGGGCGACACGGTGTGCAGGTTGGTGACCGGGAAGTGGAACGGGACGTTGTCGCATGCGCTCGGGTCCAGGATGATGCCCCCCGCTTCCTGCTCGTAGGCTGTCACTTCCTTCAGTTGCTGTCGTGTAGGGGGGGGGGATACAATCCAATATTAAGGCGGAAGCCTTTAATGCCTCATCGTTGTAAGCAGCAGTTGTCGACAGAAATGTCACACTTTTCAATTGGTCAAAACGTTCGTGACGTCACAGTGCACGAATTTCAAACGGGGCCAATTGTACTTTGGTTAGTAACCATGCAACCAATTAAAGGGATCATATAGTGATGCTCCAACTAAGTGGGAATGAGTTTAGTTCATTGCTTAATCACCCAATTATCCTAATTAACCTTTCTAATCAGGCCAGATAAATAAAGGAAATTGGTCGAGTTCGGGAATCGAACCCCGGTCTCCGAAGTGCGAGACGAGCATGCTAACCACTCTGCCATGCCAGCTCCAGCTCGATGGTTTGGAATGAACAAAGGCGCATCTAGTGAATACAGTGTCTTTGTTCACTCCCATCTTCCTCCCTTCCCGTTAGGTTCAGGTGTTCAGGTGTCCACCGAGGTATGCCAAACAGATACATTTACTTTCCTTAAAAACCAATTCGGGCGATGGCGTTCTGTGGACTCCCTGGCAGCTTTGCAAGACGCTGTTGCGTTTCACTCTTAGAGGCGAAGCTTGACATCTTAACAACACATCAGTGACACAAGCAGCAACAACGCGCTTAAGGCTTTCACCTCACTGCACTTTAGGTCAACAAAGTGCCCCCCTGAATTTTTTACAGCGAACCCTTTCTAGCAATGAACCATTACTGCCTTGAATTGGTAACTGAAGAAAAGAGTTGCCAATTCAAGTTAGCAAAAAGAATGCCAAAAAGGGGCTTTCACATAGTGTGACACAGGTCATGTGTAACAAGTTTCATGAATCATATAATTCATTATTGGTCAAACAAATCTCATGATCCATAGTTTAGCACGTCAGTCATTGGAAATAATGAAAGATGCTAAATGTAAAAAAAAAAATGGCCCATGCTATACGAAAAAACATCTTTATGGGCAATGCTGATGTTACACGTCATTGTTCAATAAAATCACCTCAGTCATTGCAATTTTACTGCCAAAGCCTGTAGGCTCAACATCTATTGAAGAAATGTTTTTTTAGAACATGAAAGGCCTGGGAACAGACACAGTACTAAGTTTTGGTGTGAAATACAATTTCATTTCACCACGTCTGCTCCTCAGAACCTACTCAGTGCTGCCAACGAGCATATGATGCATGAAATGTACCTGCTCTGAACAGTCAAGTCTATAACAATGGCAATGAAAACAAATTGCATAACTACTGCCTCGGGCCGCAAATAAAACTAGCTCACCTTATGAACTGAAAACCTGTACTCATTGTTCCCAAATGCTTTCTTGTTGTACTGACCACCGAGATATGCTGAAATCCCTTTCGGCAACCAAGAGTCGGCCCTGCAAGGAACATTTCTTGAAATCACGACAATAACTTTAAACGCTTCAAAACGGGAGCAAAACAAAAAGAAACTAAATGAATGAAAGCAGTGCAAAAACCAAATCAAATTTGGTTTTGGTTTGGTTTTGTAGGGCCTAATGCCCCAAAGCGACTAAGGCTATGAGGGACACAGTAGTGGAGGGCTTCGGATAATTTTGATCAACCGCGGTTCTTTAACGAGCACTGACATTGCACATTACACAAGCCTCTAGCTTTTCACCCCCCATCGAAATGCAAACACCATGGCCGGTACCGAAACCGTGTCTTTTGGGCCAGTAAGCCGAGCACCATAATCACTGA
Source organism: Amblyomma mixtum (assembly GCF_055824585.1). Taxonomy (NCBI): domain Eukaryota; kingdom Metazoa; phylum Arthropoda; class Arachnida; order Ixodida; family Ixodidae; genus Amblyomma; species Amblyomma mixtum. The sequence continues at coordinate 35,026,616 of NC_143018.1, read as the reverse complement.
CCCACCATGGCGGCATTATACTGCAACAACAATTATCATCAGTACCAGCACAAACAATACAAGGAATCAGTATAGCAGGAAGAGATCAAGCATCAGCCAACGACGATCCTCATTCTCTAGCGTTAACCCCCTCCTCCTTTTCCCAATTAGGATACAGTCCATCCCTTTCTGAAATAAATTTCATCACTTGTTCATACCTTGTAAGGCCTAAAGGAACAGTGCAAAAGACCACTGAGGACTGACCGAAGTTGTTCTGTATCAGCAAATTATTGCAATCTAATGACAGAGGGGCTACCTTCACTAAAAACGGAGATTTCACAAACTAGAAGGGACCAAGAAATGATATACAGGTATTGCCACCACCGGCAGTTTTCACAACCAAACTGCGATTACATCAATGCGTCTTTTTATGCGGATCTCAGAGGTCAGGCTGCACTGCTGTTCATTTCCAACTAGTGATCATGGAGTAATTTTTTTTTTCAACGTTGATGTCATGAGCTCGAATCAAGTGATAGGAAAAAAAAATTTTTTTTTTCTATTTACAGATCAAATTTTCTCATGTATAAATGTGTCTTTTGCTGCCAAAAAGGCATTAACACGTCCGCAAAAAGCGAAACAACCTATTTTTACTTAGAAGAAAAAATTTGATGGAATCGTCCTCCAACTCCTCGTTTGCTTGCTTTCGTTCTTGTATAAATCACTCCTGATAATTGAAAAAAAAAAAAAATCCTCGGTATCAATTGCAGCGTGGCTGTCCATGACACCCCGTTTGAAATTTCTATACATATGAGCATAGCAGTGGAGTGGTACAAACTGCCGCAACGCCACGGCCCCACAGCCCCGGAAACTAGTAGTATATGGACATCTATGATGAATGTGGTGAATTCAATCTACTATATGACACGCTGCTGAAACAGGCAATCAAAGTGTGAAAGATATATACAAATAGTTGAGAAAAAAAACTAACGCCAACCAATATTTTAATTTTTGCCCAACGTTTCGGGACCAACTCGTTCCCTTCTTCAGGGGTGACTAAAGTGTGCCAGCAGCAGCGGGGTTTTGCCTTCGCTCTCCCTTTGTTAGCACGTGGCGCAGTCCACTAACGTACGCAGAGGGGAGTCGCCGACCACCCAATAGCCTTCAAGGAGGTGAGCGTCTTGGCCGTGGAGCCAAACCTGTTCAAGAGGCGACACGTGGAGTCATGGCACATCCGGCTCACAAAGGCAGCGATGAATAGAACTCCAGGAACGCTCCCCTCTGCGTACGTTAGTGGACTGCGCCACGTGCTAACAAAAGGAGAGCGAAGGAGAAAACCCGCTGCTGCTGGCACACTTTAGTCACCACTGAAGAAGGGACCGAGTTGGTCCCGAAACGTTGGGCAAAAATTAAATTATTGGTTGGCGTCAGTTTTTTCTCTCAACTATCTAAAAAACGCAACCAGACGGACCTCTCTCGAAGATGTTTCCGTTCATATATACAAATATATTCTTTGAAAACCTACCATGTGTGCATGGCAATGAAGCAGCCAAAGAACTGCTCAGCCACAGCCTTGGCCATGATCTTGCGGGAATTGTACGCCTCGTCAATAATGTGCTTCGAGTGCAGTAAGTTGACGCTATAGAGAGATAACAAGCACACAAACACAATCACAATCCCGTAGGCCTTTTGCCCAGATGCGTAAAAATGCCATTTCAGTTGGAAGGGTAACCTCAGAAGTATCATTCAAAGCAATGTGAAGAAGTCACATCACAGTCGAAGTATTTTCTGCTCTGGCTTGCAGGTCATTGTGAAAGTGCAGTCTGCTATGATACCTCACTTTTAGTTTCAGCAAATACACATCCGGTTACACTGCCAAATTACAAAACGAATGGCTCATGACCTAGAGGAGCTCAGGAAAAAACAGCTACCACAGCTTTCAAGAAACTCAGATGCGACTGTAATGAGATAATAGCAAGAGTAATTTTACTGACATCAGAATGAGATCAGCTTAAAGGTGTAATTTTCACTGAATAGCAGTGACCAATAGCAGTAATCCAAACACACAGTTTCAAAAGCTCCACTTCTTTTTTGCCAATGACATGTACCAGCCGAACAGAACTCGACAAGTTTTCAAATATAACCATTACTTGCTCGAGTAATAGGTGTTAATAGGCCACAGGAAAGGTTAACAGTAAAAGTGGCAAAGAGAAACGATATAAGTCACTAACCTAGAGACTTACATGAAGAGAGTGGTTACCTTAGTATAGTCATGGTTGCGTATGGGTCCGCATCAACATATGCCTCAGCAACAAACACCTGCTTGTAGCAGGAGTAAGGATACCGGCTGGACAGCAGCTCCTCATAGAACTCAAAAGCCTTGAATACAAAGGAAGAGAGATGAGAATTAAGCACGTACACCCGCCCTGAAGAGTTCGGGGAATGGGACTTTGCCGAAATATTTCAATTTCTTTGCATGCAGAGGCGGCTTTAAGTACCTCTACAACTAGGAAGTATATTTGTTAACCCTTTGAAGGTTTTTGCCGTATATGTACGGCGGCGGTTTTCTGTCCCGCAAGGTCTTTGCCGTACGGGTACGGTTTCGATCTTCCGTTTGAAATTTTGCGCCAAAAGAACAATGCGTGCTCACTGGGGGGTGCTGCCACCTCTTAGGACTTACAAGAAGTGTTTGAATTTTGTGCTGCCTTCTTACGGAGATAAGCAGAACTTATGTCTAACTTTAGCGCGGCGGCACAGACTGCGGCAACACCCCTTTTGTAGTTTTGGTTTCGCCGCGTGATCGCAACGGAGTCGCACGAAATTTGAGTTTTCTTTTTGTCAGCACTATATTGCAGGGGCTGCCGAAGTTGATTTCTATCTTTATTGGCGCTGCTCTTAGCTTGCTTATCACCGTTGCTCGCGAGGTATTCTCGCCCTCTGTGGCAACGCGCCTACGCGGTTTCGATTCCGCCGCGGGATCGCAACGGAGTCGCGCGAAACGTGTTTTCTCTTTGTGGGCACTGTTTTGCAGAGGCGGCGAAAGTTCATTTCTATCTTTATTGGTGCTGCTCTTAGCTTGCTTATCACCGTTGTTATTCTATTCTATTCAACATTTTCCAGTTGAGAGTGATGCTGCCACCAAAGTACTGTTCCTAATTTTTTTTTACTATTTATTCTCGATTATATACATTTTGTAGATTCAAGATCCGCAATAAAGTAATTTGACCACCTGGGAAAGTTTTCTTCAAAATAATTCGACCCTCAAAGGGTTAAAAATGAAAGAACAATAAAAACAGAAAAACATGAAACGAATTCAGGCCATCAGAGACAGATGAAACACATCTTCATGTAAGCAAAAATTAAGGATGTTTTCATGTGAAGTTGCAGAAATTCGACTGTAACTGGTCATGCATGCTGAGAACTACAAGAGGGAAATGATTACATGTCACAAAAAAGCTGCAGCTAACCAGCTAACCTTCCATTCAAAAATGCACTGTACTCCTCTTAACGGTTAATCGGCTAATCTAGTAGTTATGTTAACAATGCCACCTGTCCTCCTCTAGCTTAAGTATGCAAATTAAAGGCCAATACATTTCTTTAACATAATGACAAGCAAGACCTGAGTCATTGCTGTTCTGGTCTCGCTTGTGTGGGATGACTCAATCAACCAGACACTGCCTTCTCTGCATGTACTATAAGTGGCTACATGAAATTTGAACACAAAAACAATAACTGACGGAGAATATAAATACCTCATGGAGGAAATTGGTGCACTGCTTGAGGAGGGGCAACAGATGTGGAAGGCAGAAGTGCGTCACCTCATGCATCTGAGGGTCCACAAAAATCTCGAAAGGTCTATCAAGGAAACGAGAGAAATATGTGCACAATATTCAACACTCACTGTTCACCATCTCAAGTCTGCTATTGGGGGCACTGTACGTGGAATCCATCGTACTGGTTGCCTCGAGCTGACACGCCATTTTTACACAGCATTACAACTGTGAGGAGAGCACACTGAATGCAGCGAATGCTTCCTACTTTGGGCAACAAGGTATGCAGTTAATGGTGCAAGACATGTGATGGTCAAATGTTTAGGGGAATCCCCCAAGGTGGAGTAGATTTGTAATAAGGGAGTAATTACTCATTGGCATCCACCCGAGCGCAGCCATACGGCTACAAAGGAAAGCTATACAGCTTTCTCAGAAACTTCGCAGTTAAAGAAAAATTCGTCCTGGTCCGGGGTTCGAACCCAGGACCACCGCTTCACCGGAGCAGTCGCTCTACCAATTGAGCTAACCAGGACGGCAAGCTTATGGTAGGGTGAGAGCGAATTGATCAATAACTTGAAGTGGGAACTGTGTTGGTCAAATGTTTAGGGGAATATAAATTTTAACTGTGAAGTTTCTGAGAAAGCTGTATAGCTTTCCTTTGTAGCCGTATGGCTGCGCTTGGGTGGATGCCAATGAGTAATTACTCCCTTATTGCAAATCTACTCCACCTTGGGGGATTCCCCTAAATATTTGGTCAAACACTGTTCCCACTTCGAGTTATAGATCAATTCGCTCTCGCCCTACCATAAGCTTGCCGTCCTGGTTAGCTCAATTGGTAGAGCGACTGCTCCGGTGAAGCAGTGGTTCTGGGTTCGAACCCCGGACCAGAACGAATTTTCCTTTAACTGCGAAGTTTCTGAGAAAGCTGTATAGCTTTCCTTTGTAGCCGTATGGCTGCGCTCGGGTGGATGCCAATGAGTAATTACTCCCTTATTGCTAGACATGTGTAGTGGAAAAAATACAAATGAGCGTAAATGGATGGCGGAGCAAAGTGTAAAAAGGGGATAGCCAAGAATTTCCATGATCTATCTTCAGCCACATTTGACAGAGTTGTGGAGGTGGAGGAGGGCTGGGTAGAAAAACAACTACTCAAAAGCAAGAGATACAAAATCACAGGGCCTATCAAAAGCTGAAAATAACAAGAGAAGCACAGCAGAGCGGAAAGAAAGACGACTTAAGGAAAAAGCAGTTGGTAACACGGGGCCGCGGTTGGCGGTGTTCTGTATTACTCCGCTAGCCAATCACAACAGTAAACGAAGTCAGCTTTTTAACGTTTGACTTTACAAGGGGGTACCCAAAAGAAACCAGACTAAATTTTTTGGTCGGCAAAGCTTCTGTGGTACCGCGTTTTGCCACTAGGAGCGCATAGAACGAACATTCCAGAGTCAGTAAGCCGAGTGCCGTCGTTGAAGGAGGTCAGACTAGTTTAGGCAGAGTTTTAGAGTGACATCTGTTTTGTGTGAATGTCGTTTTTGCAATGGCTGATTTTCGTGAACAGCGTGCGCCGGTGAAATTCTGATTTTTGCTCGGAAAAAGTTGAATGGAAACTCTTGAAATATTAAGAAAGACGTACAACGACGATGCTATGGGGACAACTCAAGTGTTCCTGAATCGAATCCTGAATCAAAGCAACAATCATGCCAATGGAAAACTTCAAATTCACCTCGCCTCAAGAAAGCTCGTCAGGTGAAACCAAACCTCAAAACAATGATGATTTGTTTTTTCGATGTGAGAGGAGTCGTCCATTGAGAATTTGTTCCGCAGGGTCAGACAGATAGGCAGGCTTTCTACTTGGATGTTTTGAAAAGATTGGGCAACAGTATGCGGTGGAAGCGGCCAGATTTGTGGCGGTCGGGTGACTGGTTTTTCCATCATGGCAATGCCCCTGCTCACACAGCCCTGTCTCTACGACAATTTTGGACCAAAAATGGCATGACCCCTATTCCTCAACCCTCATACTCTCCCGACCTTGCCCCGTGCTACTTTCTTTGTTTCCTAGGATGAAAAAATAGGTGATAGGAAAGCGTTTCGCTGATGTTGCTGAGGTGAAGAAAAAAACAACGGAGGCACTGTCAAGCCTCTCAAAAGATGAATTTAAACAATGTTTTGAAAAATGGAATGAAAGATTCGACGAGCGTATCATTGCAAGTGGGGAATACTTTGAAGGAGATTGAAGGTCTGTGCTTAAAATGTGAACAAATAAGTTCAAACAAAAATAAGTCCAGTTTCTTTTGGGTACCCCCTCGTATTAAAGAAGCCGAGCATCAAAACTCTAGAGCTTATAAATTTGTCTTTGCGGGTACCTTCTTGTCTGAGTCCTTTTCTGTATCTCTTGCGTCTCTTTTTGCGCTGTACCTTCCAATATGAACCATTACCAACTTGCCCAACTGTCCATCCTTCTTCTTGTTTAGGTTACACGAGGAATGTTAACAGCGGACTACTTTTTGGTAGTGGAAGAATTCTTTGCAGCAGTCCTAATGTGGGCAAAGCTTCACTGCAGGCTTAGGTAGTATCTGACTATAGTGCCTCCTGTGGTCAAGAATGCTTACAGAAGTTTGAATTTATGAAGCATGAAACACTGAGTGGCTCAGCTTAATTCACAATGGTCCATTAGTGTTTCAAGTGCCTGCTCAGCATAATTAATATGCAGCATTGCAGGGAAGCATGCCACAAAAACGAGAGGAAAAGTGGCAGATTAGTTAGGCAGTATTTATTTATTTATTTATTCATTCATTCATTCATTCATTCATTCATTCATTCATTCATTCATTCATTCATTCATTCATTTATTTATTTATTTATTCAATAAACCCCTAAAGGCTCTCAATCGAGGGTATTACATAGGGGGGAGCATTGACACACAAGAACACAAAACAAGAATGAGCAAGCGCCAAGGTGCAATACATAAATACAGAAAGCACAAGTAGAAAACAAAACAAAAGAAACAAACAAAAAAACCTGTAATATACATTGCAATTTACACGAAAAAAGAACAGATAGTGCTTTAGAGGCATAGCATAACAGAAGGAACAAAACAAAATAACAAAATAGTGGAATGCAGCATGTGGTACAACCGATTAGTAAAGCTAAACAGACATTTGGGTTAGAAGGTCCTGAAATTTGCTAAGGTTCCTTTCTGAAGCGATGTGTGATGGTAGATTATTCCAGTCAACTATAGTACGAGGTGTGAAAGGGTTCGCAAAAGAAGTGTGGCATGATATGCGTTTAACTTTCAACGGGTGGTCGCGACGTAGAAAAAAAGATTCAGGTGATTGAAAAAAATTGTCATGGAGCAGAACATGATGGTAAAGTTTATGGAAAAGGGTAAAGCGTGATAGTTTGCGACGATGTGATAACGTATCAAGTTCGGCGCGAGCTTTTAGTGCGGTGACGCTAGCGTAACGAGAGTAATCCGAAAAGATGAAGTAGCTCACCCAACCGCCAGGGCAATTTTGGGAGCTGACGTAGGGGTGGAGAGATTGTAGTGGAAGGTCTTCTTCCGCATATCCGACGTGTAAACAGTCTCAACAAGGTCCCCGCATGACACCGCAATCATGTTAGAGTCCACCGTAAACTCCATCTTCCAGGTGCAAGGGTCCGCATACGAGTCTATGCACGGGAACCACAGCCTGCAAGCAGCAGAACAAAACCTTTTTCTGTTTTTGTGTTCACATAGGGTGTTTAAATGACCTGCACAAACTAACAGCAGTATACTGGATGACCATTGAACACATATGGCGGGCTCTGATAAGTCTGCTTATAACACAGAAACGACTGACATTAAGAAACAACTCAAAGTTTCAAAACTCTATGCTCCGTAATAACATCTATATTACTGTAGATCATCATCCACATAACTAAGTTCCATCTATATAATAAATCAACTTTGTGAGAGTTTAAGGTAACAATGCATATCAAGAAGCACCAGGTAACGGACTAAGAAAAATCCAAGCTTCTAAGAATTTATTGCCACAGCACTTCTTAAAAATTAGCGCAGTTTATTTCACCTTAAATACATATAATATGTGGCATTCTTCCAGAAACTCCTGTTTTATGATAAATAATGAACTATCGATAAAAAAACTTGGACTTGAGGGACTAAAGTGTTTTTTAGTAACAAAAACTTCTGTCTTAGCACGAAAACCAGCAAGTTAATTTGTCAGGCAACAGTTTTTCATGCTGCCATGCGTACTACATAACAGTAAACCAAGCTGACGATTGGTTTAGTTTGGTTTATTGGGGTTTAACGTCCAGAAGCAACTCAGGCTATGAGGGGCGCCGTAGTGAAGGGCTCCGGAAATTTCGACCACCTGGGGTTCTTAACGTTCACTGACATCGCACAGTACACGGGCCTCTAGAATTTCGCCTTCATCGAAATTCGGCCACCGCGGCCGGGATCGAACCCACGTCTTTCGGGTCAGCAGCCGAGCGCCGTAACCACTGAGCCACCGCGACGGGTAGCCAAGCTGACGAGTCCTTTTAATTTTCACTTGTGCGGTGTTGTACAAGAACGCTTTTCGCAACTAAAATGGAATTACCCCTCCCCTATGTTTGCACTTGTGGTGATGCCCCCAAGGACACCATGCAAGGGAACCATTACACACAGGAACACCTCACCTGCAGACATATTTCAAAAGGGCCGGGAAGAAACCATAACTTCAAGCACAGTGCACTGATGCAAGAAACAAAACTTGCCTTGAAGAGTTTTCATGCCCATAGGTGAACACGTGCACACCACGCTGCAAAAAAGATAATGGAATAAAAATCTAATCCAGAACACAGTGAAAAAGACAGACGAATAAAGGCAACCCTCAGGAAGTTTCTTAAGCTGCTAATGAAAATTCAAGACCAAAGATGTCACCATGACAGCCTAAGGCTCCCATATTTTGAGCTGTTACTGTAGGTGGAGGAGAGAAGTTATTATTGGGCACTTCAAAGTCTGAAAGGCTCCTTACATTTCTTTATCTTAGATCCTATTATTTTAGCACCTTTATATCACCTCACCTTGGCTGCCACTGATAGAGTAAATCAATGTGACAATGATAACATTGCAAAGCTTAATCTGCATCACTGTCAGCCTTCTGAATGTTGCAAGTGCATTGGGGTTTAATGCATCATTTTCAGTTAGGAGATTGTATACATTGATAAGTCAGCAATTGCTGTCAGTGTTCATGAGCACAAATTCTACTGACTGTGCAGTTTAATCACAACACTGAAATGCATCAGAGAGTGTTAGCACATATACTGTTGAGCCGTACCTCAGCAAGAGTTCCCTCGCATTCAGGAACCACGAAATGAATTCCCCCCTGTGGCTTCTCCAAGGAGAATTCCACACTGACCCGCAAGGGTTTTCCTTCTGCAGTGGAAAGCGACCAAAAGCAGCTTTAATGTGTCACATAATCACTGCAGTCTAAAAAACAACCTCGCTCACCTTGGACTAAGTGTGACGCTTCTGATGGAATTCTGACCGATAACTCTCCGTTCCCATAACCAGGGTCGACCGACCTTACAGCAGCCATGTGAGCTGCTGAGATGGTGTCGATGTTCCTTCTATTGAAGAAAAGTGAAGCAAAATGCCATTCAATCAGAGCCCACACATTCCACAATGCAATGCCGAATGCCAACATGCAGAGAAATTGCGCCCAACGCTCGTTCCCATTTGTTACATAACATTTTCTCATAATAGGCTTCTAGAAGATGGTGACTGGCAACACACATACTGCTTGTTTTCCCCTGGGCATATGTCCAACGTTGGGTCGTTGTACTGGAAGGCACATTCGACTTGGTCGTTGATCCGGATCCGGTAGACACGTAATTGGCAGTTAAGGAGCGAGCGCCACGGTACAGTGCTCTGATCCACAACATACTCTACATTAACATTAGATGGTTTGGTTTTATGGGGTTTAACGTCCCAAAGCGACTAAGGCTATGAAAGACGCCGTAGTGGAGGGCTCCGGAAATTTCGACCACCTGGGGTTCTTTAACGTGCACTGCCATCGCACAGTACACGGGCCTCTAGAATTTCTCCTCCAAAGAAATTCTAGCCGCCGCGGCCGGGATCGAACCCGCGTCTTTCGGGTCAGCAGCCGAGCACCATAACCGCTGAGCCACCGCGGCGGCCTACATTAACATTAGAGTGACAGTACAGAGTGACAGTGTTTTCAGCGCATGCAGCCAAGACAAAGTGTCTGTACCAAACAAGCAAGTTGTATCAACGTCCTTATATTTCCTTACAAGATTTTTAAAAGCGAAACGCCTCTCGGGAAACCTCATAACCCCAGCGTTTACAATGTGCAAACTCAATTCCCGTTCTACACCTGTCATCTGAAAGCATAGCATCCTTCAGAAACGTCCAGGAATTAATAAGTCACGAGAAAGACCGGGCACCAATCGAAAGGATATGACTCTGTTTGCAGTTGATCCTGATCCATCGTAGGTCGGACTTGGTGGGTATCAGAGTCAACTCGACAAAGCCCTGTCAAAAAAAAAAGGTATAAAGGTGATATGAAGTGTTATGTGCGATTACTGAACACCGTACCCTTCAAATAACAGGACAGACACATAGACAGCGGTACATCTGCCTGAAGATATCGGCCTAGATGGGTGTCATACAGAAGACTTCAAGAGAGAATCCCAAAGAGCAGAAAGGGAAAAAAAAAAAAAAAAACACCTTGGACGTCTGATACGTCGAGATCGTTTTCTGGAAATACAAACTCGCGGGGTAGAAAAGGCTCAATTTTAGCTGTGTTTACGGAAGAGGTGTCACAACCACACACTTCGCGAGAGGTTTCAGCAAAGGAGAGGAATGTGGTTTCACTCACGATGAGCGACTGCCGCTGAAAGTTTATGCTTGTGATGCACAGCACCTGATGGGACGTGAACATAAAAAACACGCACGTCAGACTAAACTTGCGATCAAGAGCGAGTGGATAGTGGTCATGCACTGAAACAAAAACACTGCGCGATTTTGACACCGGCAACAGGATGGTCGCACAGAGGAGGAAACGTGTACTTATAATTTGTATAGTCGTTGGTGTTCGTGAGGTTTCTCTATTTTCTTTATCTTGACAGGCGTCATGCTGTCTTTGTGCGCTTGCTAAAGCGACGACAACGTATTTCTACATGAAGCAACAGCTAGGAAGCAGTAAAAAAGAGGCATTGCTCCAGCGCAGCACAACTAGCACAACATGTAGCACAACACCACAACGCTGCCATCTTGAAAAACGCCTGATGTCTACATCGATCCTAAAGCGAGAGTAATTCGAGTACAATGGTACAACCGTATAACTATTAACATCTTGGTTAGAGCGATGCGGTATATTAATTATAAGGTTTTAAATAGGTTGCATATGAACCCAATGTAATTAATCAAAGATTAGTATATTCTTTTTTGATGCAGTACGTCACGCTAACAGCGGCACGAACTCTCATATCCTTACCGCAAAAATAAAAACGAGCTCCTAAACTTTCGCGGTTAGCGTAGAAGAGTTTGAGATTGCACTACCTCGGGCTGTCGACTAAAGGTAGCGATAAATTTCGATGTTGCAGACAGAGTTGCAAAGCGAAACTGCTTCGAGTTTGCTACTCAGAAAGCTTATTCGGCGTTTATTACAGCTACCTCTTTATTACAATGAAAAGCTGCACAGGGAGCTTAACCGTCAGAGCCCCCTTCGTAGCTATAACTGTCACACTCACACATGCACGCCAAGGCAGAGCCGCCTCACGAGCTGGGCAGAGCGAGATCGTTGCTGTTGTTGTTGTTGTTCACCTCGTAGAATGGCGCACACCCACACAGGGGGATCGGCCAAGAAGAGGGGTGCATAGATCGTTATATCCAGGTCAACCGCCACAACATCTTCATTGCATATGTAGAGTTTACAAGTTCAATGAGGCCGGCGTTGGGGAATTGAGAACCTCGTAATATCGTAGAATTCGCTGTATGAAGTTTTTTTTTTTTTTTTTATGTGGTTTAACGTCCCAAAGCGACTAAAGCTATGAGAGACGCCGTAGTGGAGGCGGGCTCCGGAAATTTCGACCACCTGGGGCACTGACATCGCACAGTACACGGGCCTCTAGAATTTCTCCTCCAAAGAAATTCTAGCTGCCGCGGCCGGGATCGAACCCGCGTCTTTTGGGTCAGCAGCCGAGCACCATAGCCACTGTTTAACCTTTCTTTTAAAACAAACAAAAAAAAAGGTTTGTGATTATCGTACAATTCTCGTGTTATTCCACAGGCATTGTTAGAAAAGTGGAGGGCTTTCCAGATGACGAAAGACAAGTACCAGCTCCACAAACAGCACACCATATTCTTGGAAGTCAAATCCGCCGCTTCCTCATGGAAGTGAAGCATGGGCTGACATTTCCTGCCCTGGACGCACCCTATATATTGTGCGTACATCATACTAGCTGTATACTGGAATTTTATTTTAATCCTTGACATGCGAACCAAAGACCAAGGGTTGATTGACTTTTTACAGGCACATAATTCACTAGAATGCTGATTTACTTAAGTGAAAATTGTCAGGCTTTCTTGTCAGGTTGTGCTGAAGACTTCAGTGAAAAGACAGCAGAAGTGAACAACAAGACAAATGGCTGGTGCAGTTGTAAGAGTAATTTCAGCTTCAAATTCCTAGTAGGCATGGTGTACAGTGGCTTCAAATGTGTGTGGTCAAGTGGCTTGTTCACTACAACTGACTGTGATCTGCCAGAGATGCTTGAGAGTGTGACCTGTCATGGCTGACAAAGGTTTCCACCACACTGTGAGTCATGATGCTTGTCAGTAACCCTAGAAATTTCATTTTGCTAATGTGAACAAGGAGTTTACAACATTAGAAGTAAGGCACATGAATAAGGCTACTTCTAATCATGCACACATGGAACACTAAATTTAAAGAACAAAAGTACTGTCCATCTTGAATGTGAGGCTGTCCGTCCCAAGAGTGGACAAAACATGGAGACAAAATTGTGATGAAATGCTCCGTTCCTGCAAACCTGCAAAGTGCCCAACTTCAAGGCGCACATATGTGAAGGAAGGAAAACTATTTTGTGAGTGTGAGTGCATTTAATGCATTCCTTCATCATTACAGAGCAATTTTTAGTTTAAATTCTATTAAGTGCTTATTGCTGAGGCATAATGAAGTGTAGCGCGTTCTGTGTACAAGCATGCAGCTTCGAGTTCCTGCTGGATGCGTTTTAGGATGTTTCGTTCCATGAATAAGTCCGTAAACACAAAATTTTCCTCTAATGACTTTAGAGATAGTTTCGTTGTGTGGCCTGTTTTGTGTTTGTCAGTGTATGTAGCATGTTTTTTTTTTTCTTGTTTTCCTAGTGGTGGAAGTGTGCAGAGTTCTATTGATCACATGACTTATTACCCAGGCAGTTTAAAAAAGCCTTCAAAGGTTAGCTATGTCACATTACCCAAAAAGGTGACGATCTATCATTCGTTGCTGTAGGCTCTACTAGGCTGTGCGCATTCAGCTTGTTGCAGTTTTCTGTACATAAACTGTGTATATTACGTTTGGAGAATGTGCCATGTACTTAGAAGCATTTCAAGCTTTTATATTTTATGGCAAAGTGGTAAATGTTCAAAGGCAAAAAGTATGGTGGGTCCCTTGGCTGAGATGCATGCACGCTTGAACTTAACTGTGGAGCTGGTTCAAGTGCACGCTGTGGTGTTGGAGTAAATGGGCAGGCTTGCAGACATCGTACCATCGTACCCATGGTGATCCATAAGCATGCTGTCAGCTGTGGCAGTTGCACTTCCCATCAACAGGTATAGCATGGCAGGTTGCGGTGCTAAATTGGTTTATGGTTTGGTTTATGAGGGTGTAACGTCCCAAAGCGACTAAGGCTGTGAGGGACGCCTTACAGTATACGAGCCTCTAAAATTTCGCCTCAATCGAAATTCGACTGCCACAGCCGGGATCGAACCCGCGTCTTTTGGGTCAGCAGCCGAGCACCGTAACCACTGAGGCACCGCGGCGGCGGTGCTAAATTGAGCTGCCAATAATTTCAACTTGGAGAAGAATTAAAATTTGTTTCAAGCTTTTTTAATACACACGATATAAAGGGGACAGAACTGTCAGCTTGAATAAACTGGTTATTGATATCAAGCGAGTGTGGGAGTGAAATATAGTTGAGCCTAATTAATTCAATGACCTATGCTTCATGATGGTGCCAGCAGATGAGAATGCCATACATTTGCACATCAAAATTTTTAGTTTTAGAGGAAGCAAGTCAGTTTATTCTATTCAAAAGTTCCTAATGGACCTATTCATTTGAAGACAGCACAATATCTAGGGGGCATAGCTTGCAGGGCACCAATGCCCACTTTCTTCTCTCCAATGGTCTCCTGGTGTTTTCTGCTTGTCCCCACAATAAAAAAAGTCAATCCTAATGCCTTTCTTCACACAAATCAACTGCAAAAGAGTAGGTACTTATGGCAGGCACCCAGTATAATCAAATGTAGCCACATTGCAGCTCATAACAGAACACTGTGCCTGTCTGCATATTTGTTGGTGCGCTTTCAGTGGAACACATTTTTATAAAGAATGCAAGTTGGAAAATGAGCACTAAAGATCTTCGACGCACTTCTCTGTGAAAAAAAGAGAAGAAAATACTAAACAAATTCTGCAACAAAATTTCAGGGATAAGAAATATATGTTCATACTTCTAAATAAAGCAAGTTTCACATTCTTCACAGCTGCCTCTTCCATACATGATTGCTCCACAGCATCGAAAAAGAACTGCGAACTACTGCGAAACTTTGGAGAACTGGGAGAACCTAAAACAGGCTAGAAGCGCAAGTCATTGAAAGGCATTACTGCAGCACCTGTTGAACACGAACACAAGTCCATGAGAAGGATGAGCTTTTTTCCAAGCAAATTTACTGATACATGGAGCACCACTGGTACAATCAGGTTAAGGGATAAACAAGTTCAGAAATATCAGGTAAAACTTAACACTCCATGGCTATGACATGATGGGTCCTGGTATTAAAGCAATATGCACATGTACACATGCTGGTTTATACATATGTACGAGAAACATCAACATAACATAAGAAGAAACAATAACGTTGAAAATACTTATTTATAATCTGAAGTCATGTGAATTGAAGCTTGTGAAGAGAGATCAGGTGCTAAAAATCAACAGTCTATAGATATGACATCGCAATGTGATGGGCCCTGCCATTAAAATAATATGCACGTATACTATAGATATGACACGGCAATGTGATGGTCCCTGCCATTAAAACAATCTGCTCGTATGCCAGCACATGATGGTCTATACATATGTCCTAGAGACATCAATGCAAAAAAACAATCTGAAACTTTTATATACATGAATATACAAATATATTATTGCACAAAATATTTAAAATCTGGAGTGTGAAGCGAGGCTCTATGCTTCACAACCTATGAAAGTCATATATATAAGAGTGATGTCTTCGTTAATTTAAATTTCACCCACCCCTCCTCAATACCATCTGTGCGCTCACATCGCAGCTTTCTTTTAACCCAAACGGTGGGCGTCAGTGTCGACCTTGTACTGTACAAGTCCTGACAGCACAAATTCCGCAGAGACTATCGGCACTCCCCTGTTCTTCGCATGTGCACAGGCCTCAGTGTCGTCTTTGCATGACACGATTACAGTGTTACCGGAGACTGCAGGCCTGGTTGGCATGTGGTCCTTGTACTAGTGGGAAAAGAAGAAAAAAAGAAAGAAAGAAAGGTCTGTTTGAGACACTACAGGAATGCATAAGATTTGAGAAAAAGCACACCAAGATGCTTAGTACTGTGCAATGCGAAACACAAAGAACAGTCATAGAACTAAATAGGACAAGCACAGTTTTTTTTTCTTTTTCTTCAGTTCTCCCTGCATCGTCTAAGCAATAGTGAACTAGCGGGAACTTTATATAGTTTTGCTCAGCTAAAAGATGTGCACTGATGTAAAGCTTGGGACGCCTTCGTCCCCTGTGTTCGCGTTCCCTCAACGCACTAGTTCCCTGTATTTAGCGCCCCCGAAACGCGCTCTTCTCAGTTTGGTTACTTTAACCAACAGGGGAGGGCACTCGCGTCGCAGCGACACCAGCGCCACGGATGGCGTTTTGCTGCGCGCTCACGGGGACCAACGGGCTCTCTTCTGCTTGGCACCGGGATAGCTCGCGGACGTTTCGCGAGCCGCTCCGCTCTTCGCCGCGGGCGCCTCGTGTGGAAACTTGCTCCCGCCAAGCCCGTCCCGTCCGGCCTCGGAGTTATTCCCTCTGCCCTACCGTGGGCGAACATTCGCTCGTAACCGTGCTGGTGAGTCAGACATCCTCGATTCCTCAGTGTATTTTGTTGCTAGCTGGCGTTATTGTTGTTATAGCAATAAATGCCTTGTTTGTGTCAGCCAGTGTGTCGTTCCTTTGTTCCCGCAGAGCAAGGCCCGCCGTGGTCGGCGAGCGCTCGGTAGCGCTCGGTAGCGCTTGTGACTACGGGATGGGGTCCGCGCGGTTTTGAACTATGTCAGCCGCAGTTAAATGGGGAGAACGGATTTATCGCCCCATTTAAAACCCCACAATCTGTATACCCTTGCCCAATGGCTGTCTGCCTTTGGTCCAGATGTGAAATCGCCAAAGTAGAGACTTGTTGGTGATGGCACAATTTGGTAAACCAGATGATATACCATCTATCAGTTTTGTTTTCCCGGAAAGTAAGCGGACTTTATATTTTCTTTATGATAAGCTGCAAATGTTGGCGCTTTGGAACACGCTATCAGTCCTTGAAGAGGTTTACTCCAGCTGCAAGTACCAATAATGCAAGAAGGGTTTTCTGGCGGGTTGGTTGGTGCTTGTCGTTCATGATTAAATTGCGCGAAAAAAACATGGCCAGAGACAGAAAACACGTACACACATAGAGTGCAGAACTTCCAACTTTTATTCGAAAAACGCTTCGAGCATTAGTACCTTTTATACGCTCTAAACAAATACCACATGACACAGCCAGGATCAAAACAGATACAAATTGGCAGTTACGTGTACATGATGCGCGGACCCGCCAGAGCACCAATCTAAACTACACCAGTGTGTGCAAGCTTACACACCATTGATACCTTGATAAAGGATAAAAGGAGACTGGAAGATAAAGATCCTGAAAGTGAAGATAATACCAATACCATGAATGAGGGCATCAACAAAACGCTGTATTACTAGCGAAACTTACTCAGCAAAATGGGATGATTGGTTTGGTTTATTGGCGTTTAACGTCCCAAAGCGACTGAGGCTATGAGAGACGCCGTAGTGAAGGGCTCCGGAAATTTTGACCACCTGGGGTTCTTTAACGTGCACTGACATCGCACAGCACAAGGGCCTCTAGAATTTCGCCTTCAAGAAATTCAGCCGCCGCAGCCGGGATCGAACCCGCGTCTTTCGGGTCAGCAGCCGAGTGCCGTAACCACTGAGCCACCCCGGCGGGGCGATGGATGAGACGCGGATGAGACGCGGAAAATGGGATGAGACGCGGAACCAACAGTAATAACAGTAAATGATGAAGGTGCAGAGCCACTAAAAAACCTAAGCTGAAAAGAACTAAGAACTAAAAAAACAATAACAACGAGGCTAAAACTGTGAAACTGAGTGTGAAATAAAGATGGAGACAACAATAAACAGAGGTAAAGGCGATGCGATCAACTCCCTTTTTGCTGAGTAAATTTCGCTAGTAATACAGCGTTTTGTTGATGCCCTCATTTGTGGTATTGGTATTATCTTCACTTTCAGGATCTTTATCTTCCAGTCTCCTTTTATCCTTTATCAAGGTATCAATGGTGTGTAAGCTTGAACACACTGGTGTAGTTTAGACTGGCGCGCTCTGGCGGGTCCGCGCATCATGTACACGTAATTGTCAATACATATCTGTTTTGATCCCGGCTGTGTCATGTGGTGGTTGTTTAGAGCATATAAAAGGTAATGCTCGAAACGTTTTTCGAATAAAAGTTGAAAGTTCTGCGCTCTATGTGTGTATGTGTTTTCTGTCTCTGTCCGTGTTTTTCTTTTTTCGCGCAGTTTAATCATGAACCAATAATGCATTGCCTTGCAATCGGCAAAGCAGTGATTAACGTGGGGAAGACTGCTTAGGAGCAGCCTCAGTCTAAAAGAGCTTCCCCAATAAGCATGGCAGTTTTCAGCAGGCAGTGTTGTTGTTGCCTGTGCTTAGCCTGTCCAAACCATATGGGAGTTGTACGTTCTGATAACACTGAATATTTCGGGAGAAAAAAAAACACAAGAAGAAACAGTGAAGCTGCGCAAATGTCTGCCAAGCTGGCAAGTACATGTTGGAAAGCTTTAAAATAGGATTTGGTTTCTTTACTTAATGCGTAAGTAAAAATGCTTAGTCGACTCTCGATAATTCAAACACAAGAGAAGTGATAATATGTGTTTGAATCATGCAGCGTTTGAATTAACAGGAGCCTTTTAATACACCACGCAGTACCCAAGCACCAGTTCAAAGTGAATTTGAATTTTCAACAGCCCACCACATGACTGATTTCTGCTGACACATGTACCGTTATCAGTTGTCACAAGTGCCTGCCAATGTTGCACTTGTCTGCTTGCCATATAAACAACACTACTAGGGTGGCTTCAAAAGTAATGCCCCCAGTTTTGTCGCCCAGGCCTAAGACACCTCAAGCAGATGCTGGTACAGTACAGCAGTAGAGTTAAAACTTTTCTGCCCATATATTAAGTGAATTTTATTGCCATGCAACAGACAGCAGCACTGACAGAGCCTGACGAAATGGTGTCTGACAGCAATGCACATATAATAGTGTGTCTGTTATGCAAGTTAATGAGGGAATAGTCAGAGTGAAACCCTGCGGTTCCCATTACTAATCTCTCTAGTATGCAACAGCATGCAGATGCAAATGGAGGAAGAAGTACCTCACCTCGCCACCAGCGCATGCCACTATCTCTGGAAGCGACAGAGAGAGTGGGCCATTAGGAAACAAGCCACCAAAGCAAAGAAATATGCAGAATTTGCTTGCAGTGTGGTCACGCTGCCAAGTTCTACAATACCTTTCATGTCAGGAGGTGAGGGCTGGACATGCGATGTGGAATGAATATGCCAGCCGCGCAGCAAGCCACCGTACAGTGATGCTTTCAGCAGCGTCGTTGAGAGGGTGAAGTTGTGAAACCTCTCAGCCTTCCTATCTCGCAGGAGATAGGGCGTGTGATCTGCAGTGAAGAAGCAAAGTGGCCACAGCTGTTCACTGCCATTGTCACGCAAGCTCTGTCCACTGCGAGACAAAGGGTTCGATGCCCCCTGGCCCCAAATTAGCCCTGTCCTGTGGCAGCAGTGGCAACTCTGTCCCTGCAGATTTCATATTCTTGTCTCCCCGTCCGTCCAGCTCTCTACCATTCGCTGATACGTTTGCCTTCTCTGGACATCCTCTCTGCTAAACCAAGTACACAAACGTCAGTCATCTGCCCGCATTACATGCCCGTTCCATATCACATTTTTTTTATCACTTCCTGCTAGGATATCATTGTTTCTTATCCCATATCGAACTCTCCCTCTACATATCATTTTCCTTTCTATAGGCCACTGCACTGTCCTCAAACTGGTTGCAAGACTTTTCGCTGGATTTGAAGCTACAAGAGACACACAAAGGAAATTATAAAACTGCAAGGGCCATCTCCTGGAACACTTGTTTTCAAAGACATGTGAAGGAAGCCAACGGCCACCGAAACCAAGAAGCATAGGGGATCGAAAATTTCTACTTTTTTTTTCCCCTCAGTTTGTGGGTGTTGATGAATGGGAGATTAATAGCGTAATTATTTAATCGCTTAAAATAACTGATCAGAAAGCAGGAGAAAAAACAACCATATGCCGCTGGTGGGATTCGAACCCATGACCACCGAATTTTGCCTCCAGTGCTCTACCAACTGAGATACGGTGATGGCTGTCCAATCTCCTGCTTTCGGGGGTATCTTATGATGTCTCTAACCGAACCTTGAGAGTTTTCACCATCGCCACCCCTTGCTGGCGGTGGTCAACGCGAAATTCGGATGTCGTGGGTTCGGATCCCACTGGCAACATGCAGTTGTTTTTTCTTCTTTAAGTGATAAAATAATTACACTATTAATCTCATTGATCAACACCACAAACTGAGAAAAAAAAACTTAAAAATATAAACATTTCCCTATACTCCTTGGTTTCGTTGGCTTCCTCTATAGGAATGTCATAATGAGCCTCTCATTTCCATAACCTCGTTTGCTCAATTGTTTTCAAAGACTTCACTTTCAGAGCGAATCTGCTGATGTGACTGATCCAACAGCATACAAAACTTGCGTACTGATAAAAGAATGGAACAACACATTGCACATTTCTTTTGAAAGAGACAGAACAGCCAGCTTCCCTTGCAATATGAACAATCCCTATAGAAGCTCCATCAGATCAAACAATGGACATGAAGAAAAAGACAACCCGGCGAGGGTCTTGCACTCCAGATGAGCATCAAACTGGTGCTGCTGCTGTTGCTGCTGCTCTGGTAGACAGAACAGCTGGATACTATGAATTCACCGTATGTGATGACTGTGTTTGTTTTAAAAAGGCTTAACCGCATTTCTAAAATTTCAGCATGAAGTTGTTAAATGAGTAGAGACACCTAATTTTTGTGGCATGTTTTCTCCTCTACATTGATGCAGAAGACACTACTATGCATGAATTACCATGTGGTATTCGCCTATGAGCACTAAATAATATATAGTCGAATTTTTCTCTCATCCTGTTTTGGTTTCGATTTCAACAGCCGAACGATGGCTGTCATGTCATAGTGTGGTTATATGTCACGTGAAGGATGGAAAAACGTCGACATAATCGCTGCTTCATCATTTTAATTCGCTACAGTGCTGAAGCCAGCCTTCCTCAAGAGAGGGAATGACAACGAATGTAGATGCATCGATTACATTGCAGTTCTTCATGCCTCATGTGACCTACAACCTCTCACTGATGTCACAGTCATCATTCAGCTGTTGAAACCGAAACCGAAACAGCACAAGAAAGAAATTCGTTAGGAATTATTTATTGGTCGTAGGAGAATACCATGTGGTAATCAATGTACAATGATGCATTGCGCATCATTACAAAGAAGAAAACATGCACCCAAAAGTTAGGTGTCTATACTCCTTTAAAGCATTTGGTGGAGCAGCTGGAGTGAGCAGATTTAGCAGCTCGAATTTCACTCTGAATTACACCAACATGTTCTACATAGTACTCTGAGAACAAGACATAACCAACATGACTGTCATGTAAACATGACAGCCTTCCACGGTGCTACTAGTATGTCATGGCTAAGAGAAAGGCAATGAACACAACGAAACAATGGCAAAAAAAAAAAAAACAATCACCAGGAAAGAGTATGAAACTGACCGACAAAAGCCTTCGCCTTCTGGCACTTGCTTATCCAGGCCACATCGACGAATGGTATTCCTCTGCTGATGCAGCACAATGACTTCACTGTCCTCCTAAACTGCTTTCAGTACCACCACAAAAGAAGGAAGGCAAGAAAATGTCACGCGCAATAATAAGCAGCGCAAGACGTGTGGAACAATGTAACGCGTCACGGTAAGTGCACCATGCAACACTACAATCATGCTAGCAAAAGCTAGAATGCAGGATAGTCCTCCAGAACAGCTTCAACTTGCCTTGCAGCCTGTTTCAACATTTCAATCCAACAATCATCCCTTGCACTTCCAGAATCTACACCACTGCCTTGTCATATCAAAGAGCAGGTGTTTACATGTACGGATTAAGAATAAATAGAATCCCAAAGCAGCGCTAAAGACTGGTTAGGCTAGTGGATATGGCTAGTGCTCTGGCTAGTAGGTAGGTGTGGGGTAAGTACGCACTAAGCCAGTGACCCTGCTTTCAACAGTAGACCACCATGACTGCTGACCAGTTGCGCCGAAATGCGCCTACACTATAGAATACATGTCAGCCCGCATATCAGATATAGAGCATTTGTTTCGCAGAATGTATTATCCCAAGCTATGCTGAATTGTTTGCTTTGCCGAGCTGGAGAATTTTAAGCGTTTTCCTACCATAACATCGATGGTATAGAATATCAATTCGAGGAACTGATATACATAAGCCAGTTGTTTGGCCGCCGCTTTCAATCTCAACTTATTGCCATCTGTCTTGTTATACTAGGATTGGAAGGTGGGCAAATTGGATCCGCGATTCAGATCACATAACATTCAGTTTCCTTCTAACTGCTAAGTGATATAAATAACGAGTGCTCTAGAGCTAATCATTATATCATAGAATATCTTGTGAATATTTAAGACTTTCAGACTTCTGACTCACTTTGTACGCCACGTCAGTGCAGCTTTTACCACTACATCTTGTGTGACAGGCAGTAAATTTGATTTACTAATGAGCTGCTCCTTATCGCTTCACGTTGATTATTACAGTGTTGGATTAGTCTTCAAACCAATTCTTTGTTCAGATTTCTTAAGAACACATTTGCGATGACATACTCGCCAGTACTCAGGCTTTTTCCTAACAGAACGCAATGCGCAGCCACTAACAAACCCAGTGCTGTCCGATACCCGATTGACAAGCAGTTCACACAGATGATAACTGAAATAAAGAAACAAAATAAAAGAAAGAAAAGGATATTGGAATCAAATATAAAGGCCACAGATAGTTTGGCAGGTTGCCCTGACAGCTGCAGGCACGTGCACATTAAAATACAAGGCCTCAGCATGAGTGTCTGCATGACTTTCAGCAACACATAGAATATGGCAGAGCAAGATTGATATATAAATTTGCATAGTTGCCCACCTTGTCAGTGACGAGGTGTGTACAAGCAGATGCCGTAGTCACCACGGCGCCACCCAGCTCTCGTACGACCTGCTCGTAAAAAAAAAAAAAAAGTTCGTGTAGGCTGTATCAGGCCTACAAACACCAACTTTCAGTGATTTGTTTGATCTCATAAGCTCAGCAGCAGCTAACTGCAACAGAACACTGAAACGGCAATTTCCATCACAATCAACAGCAGCCAGATTTATGAAAAGCAACGAGCTGTCAACTTCAATGCTACGAGAAATACGTCACAAAGCACACAGATGGAAGCCATTTCTTTTGTTCACTTCCTTGCCACTTTTGGAAATGTATCTTCAACCTCTTGGCCCTTTTTCCACCATTAAACTCACTGCCTCAATGCTTACTATGTAAAGACCAGTAGAAGCCGCTGAGCTGACTCAGTTAAAGCATGTTGAAGTGCAGTATTTTTCAAGGACACCTCACATTCGCCCATTAAGAAGAAAAGTAAGGGAGGTGGGGAACTTAAGCTTAGGGCTATAAGGTTGCGAACTGTACAAGCGTGCAACATATTCCACAGAAAAATTGAAAAATGCAAATTTAAAGCAAGATATACAATACGGGCAGCTTGGATTCAGTTGCCCCCTACGTGCCACAGTCGCCATGCTATATGCATTACTGACAAAGGTTACTAATGGTTGTTTGACACAGTTATACTCCATCTCAGTACTTTGCAGCACTGCAAAAGCTACATTGAGTGCACAGGCGCCTTTCCAACGCTGAAGAACAGAGTGCCAGAATAAAAAAGGCATATGGGTATATGGGATAGCGTGCTTTAAAGTGCGCATGCGCAAAACGCTACTTCATATCAAGCTTTAACGTACGTTCTTGTTCGTCGTGCACGACTCTTGCGCACTTTCAAACGTTTTCAAAATAGCAGCCCCCTTCGAATCAGGACCCCTCGCTTCGGACCGAATTCGTCATTACTGCCATTTTCAGTATGTTCACTGGTTGTAGATGGGCCACAGGGCTTTCGCTTAGTCTCACCTCGCCTCTAACAAAACATATGAGCGATAAATTCGCTGTATTTTTTATTCAGATTGACGATTCTGCCACTTCTAGTCCTAAGAGGTACGTCGGTTTGTTGGCAAAAATGGTTCCCATTAGAACAGCCAGATGGCGCCACTGCTCTGAGCTTGTCTTAGAATCCCTATTTGCATAAGCTGAACTAAAGATCAGAAACTGACAAATGGCGTAACATCCTGCAAAATGCTTGCGTTTAGCAGATGTAAGTGTGCATACGTTTATGTTACATAGACAGCATCGATTTAGGCTCTTTTCTAACGATATCCGAGTACGCCGCGAGCAGGCGACGAGTCGTGGAGGAATACTTTTAATGCGCTGTCCTGATTGGCTGAGCAGGTCTCTACCTTCCATAGCGCTGCAAGGAACTTGATATGAGATGCTGTATAGTGCAGTGCACATTTATGAGCAACACTTACAACAAAGAGCAAGGAAAAGAAACACACTACTCTACACAGTATGAATACACAGGTTTGTGCCATTATGGCAATTATTTTTATTTTGACTACGATATGCCGCCTGTCACCATGATAAAGAGCCAACACAAACACAATGAAGTTCAGCTGCATACAGTGCCCAAACTGATGTCCAAGTTATGAACCATACCTTTTGTTCATTTGTGCAGTCAATGCCAGTGAAGAGGATCTTGGGTTTGCGCTCAAGGGTGTTTGCTATGCGATGCGATGACGCACATACAATTTGTTGGAATCTTGGTGATCTTCGTGGCTCCACGGGAATAACACCTGGTAAGTTCTTGCGCTTAGCCCGCCTCACTGGCACCTCCTGAAAATGTGACGCAGGTATACTGGCATGCAAAACCGTGCAAAGAGAGGTTTGATATGTAGAGTTTACCGGCCCAAAGCTGTACATGGGCTAAAAGAGAGAGAGTTAGTAAAAGGCTCTGGATCAATTTCAGCCATCTGGGGTTCTTTTATGTGGAGTACCATCGCACAGCATATGAGCATTTTTGCTTTTCGCCTCGGTCAAAATGCAGCTGCTGCGGTCAGGATTCAATCCTGTATTCTTGGGTTCAGCAGCTGAATGCTGTAGCCATTAAGCCATAGTGGAAGGTCCCTTGCAGAAACAGAGCAAGACAGAGAGAGAGAGAAAAAAAATAATAAAAAAAAACCTTCCATTACATTTCCCAAGCGCAAATGTAGCCTGCACTTAAAAGGAAAAACTGTGCCACTGCACAGTACACAGTAATAAAGACTATAAGGATTCCCAAACTACTTGCAAATTAATGTACCGCCAACAGCCGGCTAACATGTTTTGACATCGTGATTATCAAGGTGCATTTTGTGTGCACGTGTCAGATAGAACATCAAATCTTTATCTACACGAAGACAGGTGGCAGAATTCAATGCTCAGCCTCAGAACGTTCAGCTTTCACTCAAAGTCCATTCCCAGAGAGAATACTCACATCACCATAGTAGAGATATCACGCATACTAATTTCCTTTGACAAGAGCAGCAGGTTTTAGCTTATTCAATTTGCTCCCAATTTTGTGCTTCTATCACTAAGCAGCCCCCCTACTCATGCCCATGCCCACTCTGGGTGATGACCAAGTTTTCCATGTCAAGTGAAGTCCCATGACCTGGCAAATGCCAGTAACAAGATGAGCAATTGATGAAGCATGTGGTAGAACTTTGGGAAAGTGTCATCCACTTGTACAAACAAACAAACAAACAAACAAACAAGTAAACAACCAAGCAAGCAAACAAAAAGAAGTGAAGAACTGTGATGCAGAATACCTCAATGACTACCTTTTTGACAACAGCCGTTTCTTTTAGTGCCAGTGCCTTCCGCTTCTCCTGCAACAACCTCGCAGACGTTCTCCTAGTTGGGGGCAATGTCCCCTCCCCTTCTGCCTTACAACTCTCCAATGCAACCTCTGCCAGAATATCTGCAGCTGACGGGTCTTGTTTTTCCAGACACAGCCTTGTGTGCTTTCTCCTGCGCTGGTGTGCCACAATTTCTTCCGGCTGGTGCTCTGCACAGCTTTCTTCAGCAGCATTTCCACCCATGCTTACCACAGCTTTGCCATCTTTCTCTCGCGATGAAGCTGCTGCCTTCCGCTTGTGCCGAGTCATCATCCTGGCCCGAGAGTCAGCCTCAACGCAACTACCAGCCAATCCACTCTTTGCCAAAGCATCGTCAGCAAGCGAGTTCTCCCAAGTCTGAGACTGCCTGGCACTTCTCCTCTTTGGAAGGGACATCGCCTTCAAACTGGCACTCCGACGGCTGCTAATTCTCCGAGCTGATGCTCCACCAGCACTGGCAGTGGCATTCCCTGGATCACTTTCGCTTGCCATCCTCTTTTCTGGCCCCTTCCCGGAAACCCTTCCAGCCATTCCGATAACTGGTGAGCTGGTGTTGCTACCCGAAGTGATGCCCTCTTCGTAAGGTGTGCCCTCACTAATGTCAAGAGCGGACAGCAAGTTCTCAGTGGTGACCCTGCTAGCATCGCTGTTTTCCGAGTTACTTTCTGCGACAAAATCAGGGCAGGTTGGCGGCGCTGCATCGTCAGCATAAGGTTGTGCGGCTTCAGTCGGGCGGTTTTCTTCATTTGTGATGCTGAGCACTGTAATGAAATCCTTTCCAAATCCTTGTGTCGGTGCATTAAGCGGAACCACTTCTTCAGTCACAGCGTCGATCACTTCATCATGCACTGAACAATGCGCCCCTGCATGTTCTGTACTGTCACCATAAGGCTGTGTAGTTGCAGTCGGACGGCCTTCTGTGCTTGTTACGAGCGCCGTAGTGTCGGCAAACCCCTGGATCGGTGCACTGGGCTCATGAGCTTCGTCAGCCTCAAAGTCCAGGTTTGGCATCTCAGGTGAGCTGAAGCTTCCGCTGGAATCAAACATGCTGTCGCAAGCGTTGGCATCCTGCGACGACTGCAGAAAGAAATGGAGTTTAAAAGAGATATCACAGGGAGCCCCTCGCATGTGACACAAGGTTGAGATATAATTTTCCAGTACTGGTTCCCAAAAAATGCTACTATGTGCGCACTGTTCATCAACCCTCTGCATGAGAATACAATGCATGTACGACACTGATCGCCACTCATAACGGTCAGGTCTGTGAGCTGATGATGCCCTTGCGACCTGAAAAACTGAGGCTTCACAAAACTCAGCTGGCAAGCACTATGAAAGCTAACTGCATCCACAATAAAAGAAGATGGAAAATGTCCACACACTAGCTGCATGATGCCTCTTTTTTTTTTTGTGTTGCGAGAACACTTTTTTCAATTGAAAGCAGCAACAGGGGCTAAAAGGCAAGCCTCAGGTACCTACTAAATTTTTTTTAGGGTTAGATATAAACATACGAACATAACAAAGTTGGAATGTAATGAGAGAGTGCATTTCACCTTCCTCTAGACCAACTATGCAAGAACAACCAAATGGGCATTGGAAGTCCCTTAGACGTCCTGCGGACATCCTAAACGTCCGCAGGACATCCATGGGAGCTTCAATGTTCATTGGGAATGTCCTCATCGAAGCATCCAGCCTTGCCGAACGTAGTTCTTGCTGCCGAACAACCACGCCATTTACCTACTTTCACCGCAAAATGCATGAAGTTATCCCCAATTCAACCTTAGGATAACTTCCAAGGCTCTCCCAGTGTCACCCTCAAAACAGACTTGTCCCTGCCAGGCATAAAAAAATAAAGACAAATGAACAACATAAAAAAAAGGCAGACGCAATTAAACCAGTCAGCATTCTACTGAAAACAATAACAGAATAGCATGGTCGGGAGGCTACCTCGATTCGAAACTGGCCTGCCACTCTATGCACTCAAGGGAACATCGAAAAGGGGAGGGAGGGGCTTCTTCACAGTCCACATCACTAGCCTTGCACTCTTGGTTCCCACATGCCAACAGCAGCCACCACTTCATAGGACTGGCTCTGTGCTGCTAACTGTTGTATGGAGTAAGTATACTAAAAATATTATTATTAAACTCCACCGCCATGTTACTGACATGAGCCTGTGGCCTTTTCAAAATGCCAACATACAGAAATAGCAACCCTGATTTTTTTTAACAATTATTGTAAAATTGTGCAGAAAGCTTGCCTGCAGAGTCACTAGGCTTGCTTGCTACATCATCTATGCAAAAACTAAACACAAAGCAGCGCAAGAGAAGGTATGCACAGGGGACACTACTATACCCTGTGAACTAAGGGACAAAGAAAAAAAAAAACTTAACTCCGTTACCTCAACTGCCGTCAAAAAGTGACATTAAGCATGTTTCCAAGTAAGTATCACCACCTGCAACCTGTGCGCCAAAAGTCTATGCAAAGCATGTGTGAGAAGAATGCAGTAACAATAAATACGTGCTTTCACAATTTCCGAAGTAAGTAACATTCACAGGATAATCTGCAATGCTGCACTCACTGCAGAACAGGGTTGAATCATGCCTATAACCAAAGAACCGAGCATATATTAACTGATAAATAGGGGTGTGCGAATACCAAATTTTTCGAATACGAATTGAATACGAATACTTGATTACGAATATCGAATCGAATATCGAATAATCAAGGACAGACGCATTTAACCACTACAAAACTTTTATTTGAGCACGCAGGAACACCACCGTTCAACTATCGATGATTAAATGAACACAAAAGGTGTGTGTGGCTGCACAAATAGTATCAAAGCCTTCGAGGCTTTGATACTATTTGTGCAATGTTCGACATTATTCTTAAAAGAGTGGAATTATCAGAGTTTGGCTAGTACACAGCATTAAGGCTAGCTTGCCATCAGCACAAAAGCGCATTGCTGGGATGAACATAAAAGGTTGTCGTGAAGGTTAACCAGCTGCTACACATGGTCAGGCAGAAGTGGTTCCCTTCTAGCTGAAACGACTCCTCCAGCCACAGAAAATGCCCTCTCACTTGGAACTGACCAGGCACGTATTGCGAGGTACTTCGTGCACAGCTCTGACTATAGCAGCTTTGCAGGTATAGCCGCAAAAAAGCTCACCAGCGCAGTCAGTTATAGCACGGCCCTAGGAGGAAGGAAAAATTTTCCTTCCTCGAAGGAAAAATTCGAAGGAAAAATATTCCTTCATCCATGCGCATTTCTCTGGGCGCCGCCATGTTGTTACGTCTCTGTCAATAGGGCTTGCGGACCGAAATGAACCCCGGTGCTCACAATGAATATTCGGCTAGATACGAATATTCGCGTCGGGTCGAATACTCGAAAGAACACGAATACTAGGATTTCGAATCGAATACGAATACCAAAAATATAATATTCGAAATATATTCGAAAATTTCGAATATTCGCACACCCCTACTGATAAATATTATCCTAACACTTTTACACTTGCAACTTTTCCTTGAGTCTCAAGTGGTTCTCGAGTATTACACATGACAGCTCTCATCTCGGGGTCTTTAAGGTATTGCTTATCACGAATCCCTAATTTCCTACCAGTACCCTATAAACTTGAACTAAACACAAAAATAAAAAAAGAAGACACATTGACAGGACTTGGGAACACCCGACTGTTGGATTGCTCACGCTCTCTTGGTCTTGCAGCACCCAAGCCTTGAGCCCAGCCACAAGAAACTCCTCATTGTAGTCAAGGCCGCACGTGACATAGGGCATCAGATTTAGCTGCATATAAAGTAAATTCCTCCTTCATTTCAAGTTTTTCAAGTTTTCCTCCAACATTTAATTTTGCAAAAGCAAAGGGCAAGGATGCTTGCAGTATTTATTTGGAAACACTTCAGTAGGACGTCGCTTAATTAATGGTACCTAATCAAGTAAGTGCAAACAAGTACGTGCCAGTGGCCAGTGCCAGATGTCAAGCAAAATTCACCATGTTCTATCAATCTTGGCAAATGCTGACTGCACTACACTGGACTCGCAAGGAAAACCTTCAGCCCTATGGATCTGTTTTGAACCCCTCGACCCTCCCAAGAAAGGCCACTCAAGCATGACTGGCAGAAATTAAGGCATGGGAAACAAAACATGTTCACGCGCCAATAAGGACTTCTTGCAAAGCTTACTTTGCCAATCGTGACCTTGTTCCGGCTGCCAAAGTCTGTGATTGCGATGCCAGACTTGCCCAGCTTGATCAAAGCGTGCTGTCTGGAAACGAGCTGTAATTGGACACAGCGAGAGCTTAGCCGACAACTGAACCACCACGACCTACCCATTCTATGAGAACAGTGCCTCACAGAGTTGTTGATCCTGACATCGCAAGAGTAAGATCGGCCGACAATATTGTCACCTGAAAAAGAAGACCACAACAGAAATATGCGACAGGATGCCGCAAAACAAAAGGAACATTTTATGAAAAGCGGTGACCCAGCCTTTTTTTTTATGCACTGAAAAAAATGATATTTTTTCCACAACTTCAACAGTGTTCCCTAACTTGCATATCATACTTGGGATTCGTGCGTAACTGAACTGTTGATACAATTCAGAGCACACCATCTGTTGTAAACTAATCTGTTATGGTACAGTAATGAATTCTTTAACACATTTAATGTAAGGAGAAATCTTGCTTTGTATTCTACAAAGAATGCCGGAAAAAGCAACATTTATAATGATCAAACAAGAACTAGCACTTTAAGGCATTCAGAACCATCACATTCGTGAATATCTCCCTACAATGATTCTAAACTGAAGCCTCAGCTGTAATGTGGCTCGACAGATTTGTTTAAGCATTCACTTTAGTTTCAGTAGATGGTCAGTGGATGGAAACTGTTGCCAGAATATGTGTACAGCAAAATTATGGTATTTTCTTTATTTTCTTTTTAATTGAAGCTGCATGCTTCACCTCGTGCTCACTATAAGCTGCAAATGTGGACACAAAAAAAGTTCAGGGGGCACTTTGGCACACTAAACTGCTTCAAGGCGGAAGCTTGTCCTGGAGCACTGTTAGGCATTGACTGAGAGACTGTTTGTTATTGACTAGTGTTTTATCTGGCTGTATACTTTAACTGCGCATTAAAACTACACACTTTCAGAGGCGCGTTTCACTTCTCCCCTAGTGCGTCTCTTTATCTGCTTCTTCGACTTCGGCTGTATCCACGACTTCCTCAAAGTTTAGGTCGGGGGAGATTTCCGCAGATGGCTCATGCCCGGTGAATTCTTTATGTTTGATCGGGTCTACGTCGACTACTACCGCCTTGTGGTCACTGAAGTGGAGTGATGTGTCGTTTAGATCTTTGACGCTGGGGTGGGTTCTGAAGACCAAATCCAAGCATCTTCCGTACTTGGTGGTAGCTTTGTCCCGTGGAGTAGACAAGTGCAGACCCAGAGATTTCTGCATTCCATCTAGGAAGTCTTGATGCGTTCTGGCATCCTGGTTGAAGTCTCCTACCACTATCATTGGGCCAAACTTGAACCAGCTTGGTAGCACTCGTCCCATGAATTCATGGCCAGCCTGTTGGGATATGTGAGGTGACAAGTAGACGCACACCACGTTAAGTCCACTTTCGAGCTTGACTCCCGCTGCAACTCCCGCTGCTTGGTTGGAAGCACGACTTGCTCCTGTAACGTAGTGAAAGCCTTTGATCTCAACTGGTGCCACCAAGGGATTCATCCATGTTTCAGTTAGACAGAGAACCTTGCACCGAGCCAAGACATGGTCATGTGCGACATCTTGACCGTGTAGCGACAGTGAACGTACATTCACACAAGGTAGTGGAAGCTGTGATGCTTCCATGATCGCATTGCACCGCTGGGTGATTGTAGTCAAGCGATGCTCGTTTAGACGCCTGAACTCGTCCATGAGGCTGCGGTTTGGGTTGCTAGTCAAGCCGTGGCGGAACTTGGCCGTGCTCGTCGGCAAATTTGTTTTTGAGGAAAGGAAATGAATCTGTCTCGCATATCTCGGTGACACCTGAACCTCACCGGAAGAAGGGAGGGACATGAGAGTGAACGAAGACATCATATTCAGTACACGCGCCTTTGAAAATGGTTTTTTGAGGAAAGGAAATGAATCTGTCTTGCATATCTCGGTGGACACCTGAACCTCACCGGAAGAAGGGAGGGACATTAGAGTGAACGAAGACACCATATTCAGTACACGCGCCTTTGAAAATGGTTTTTTGAGGAAAGGAAATGTATCTGTCTCTCATATCTCGGTGTACACCTAAACCTCGCCATAACGGGAAGGGAGGAAGATGGGAGTGAACGAAGACACCGTAGTCACTAGACGCGCCTTTGTTCATTCCAAATCATTGAGCTGGCATGGCGAAGTGGTAGCGTGCTCGTCTCGCACTCCGGAGACCGCGGTTCGATTCTCAAGCACGGAAAATTTCCTACTCTGTTTTATTTGTTTATCTGGTCTGACTAGAAAGGCTAATTGGTTAAGTAAGTCCCACTAACTTGGAGCATCACTATACGATCCCTTTAATTGGTTGCATGGTTAGTAGCCAAAGTGCAATTGGCCCCCTTTGAAATTCGCGCACTGTGACGTCACGACCGTTTCGACCAACTGAAAAGCGTGACATTTTCTGTCGACAACTTCTGCTTACAACGATGAGGCATTAAAGGCTTCCGCCTTAAAATGTGACGAAATCTTGGAAATCTCGTGCCATTTTTTCAACGACTGACTTTCACAAGGTGGTAACTTTTCATCTCAGCAGAGTTATTTGATGCCTCAAGGAGGTAATCCCATAACGGCACTGTAGGTACTGCAAGAAGATAGAATAAAGCTACAAAGGTATACGCGTGGTCTTTTTTTCATACAACATCAATACCTCCTGAACTTTCCCCATTGTCACTGGAATTCCCTTGGATGTCCCACGGATGTCCTAAACGTCCACAAGACGTCCAAGGGAGTTTCAATGCCCACTGGGTTCGATGTCTATATTCTCAGGACATCTTTTTCTCCTAATGTACTACTTTGTCCCGTGTGATTCTACAATGCGAGAGCACGAGACGAAATGCGTCACCAGATTAGATTGTAGCATTTGTAAGCAAGGAACAGGAGTGTTTAGAAGTAGCCCGGCATCTCACATGTACGCCGATGCAACGAAAGCTTCGTACCAGGATCGTACCAGGATCGCACCAGACACTGCACTAGTCCTTATGGCTTGGCTGGGGCACTAGCACATGGCAGGTGTGTTAACATTTCTAAGCCTAAGCTTAAGACAATGATTCTTTCGTCCTGATCACCAAAGCAAATTGTTTGAATGAAATCACGAGAAATTTCATTACCCACACTGAGCTAGCTGAAGGATTAGAGTCACAATTTTTCATTAACCTAATGCCGAAGACAGCCAAATATTTCATGCAAGTGCTGTATGGCGCCGAAGATGTTTCCAAAGCAGAAATAGTCACCTGGCTTCAGGTTGAAGGTCCGGAACCTTGCAGGTGTGTCTTCAAGCTGCACTTTGAGGACCGCTCGAACCTGGGAACAGTGATAAGTTTATAAAAGCTGAACTAAACTGCATTTTAATTAACTATTCAAGCAAAGCATGTCTCTGCCCTTCATCTTCGAAATATTGGCATACTGTTTAAGCTCCTTTATTGGCTAATACAGCAAACTCGTTTCTCTTGGTATGTTTACGCACGCCAATGTTGCACACTTTTTTCTCTTGTTAATCGCTTCCTAAAGCCAAAGGTAAGAACCAACTACAATGAATAATATGTTCCAATTTTCTGCCATATTGTTCTAGAATTCATTAAGCTTTAATATTTAAACAAACCAATCATCATTCTTTAGTTTGAAAGCTAATGAAGTGTCAATAAAAGAAAGACAGAGAAAAGCCCTTTAATTAAAAATAAACAGAAAATTTATTGCTGGCATGCTACTCTGTATGGGGAAGGGAATTTGAGAGATATAAGCGGAAGGAGGGCGGTGCAAAAAAGGTAAAATAAAACAAAAAGGGGAGAAGATTAAATGCGTACTAAGGTGCATCAGTGAGTAATGATGTTAAATATGAAATGAAATGATGAAGTGCATAGTCCGACATATGAGCTAACAAAGTTCACTGCGTGAAGAATGTATGAGGATAACACGCAAGGTGAAATTAGAGCTTGTCTAGATGTCGAATGTCCTTTAA
Organism: Amblyomma mixtum; assembly: GCF_055824585.1. Lineage (NCBI taxonomy): Eukaryota > Metazoa > Arthropoda > Arachnida > Ixodida > Ixodidae > Amblyomma > Amblyomma mixtum. The sequence continues at coordinate 34,992,890 of NC_143018.1, read as the reverse complement.
ATATGAAAAAAAAAAAGTTCACTGCACGTCTCTATTAGGCTAAAGGACCGAAAACACTGTCCATTGTCAGAGGCACTGGGGAGAGCTTCTCCATGCAATGTTCATAGTAGGCACACTTGTCAGCATATGCAGGGCACTCAAGCAGGATATGTTCCACAGTTCCGATCGAGCTGCAGTTGTCACAAAGCAGAATGTTCATTTGACCGAAACAATATCGCAAGTCATTTGTAAATGCAGCGTTCAGGCAAAGTCGGTGATAAAGCGTTTCCAGATGGCGAGGAATTCTGGGTGGGAGTCTTGATCTGGGATGTGGGTCAACTTGAGTGCAGAAATTGGCAGTGATGCGTCGGCAAGCACCAGAGCCGATACATTTCTTCACAAGCAAATCTTTTAGCCATTTTGGACGCATCAGATTTCAAGAAGAGAGTTCGAATGTATCACGGTTGCTTCATCTGCTTTTTCATTGGCCAGAATGCCATAGTGTGCTGGTATCCACTGAAATGTTAAGCAGTGGCCTGCGACAATAGCCAAATGATGTAGGTACCTGATGTCAACAGAAATGGGCTGATGATTGGTGTTCTTCAGCACGTCGGAAGGACCTGCAGAGATGCTTTTGGAGTCTGTAAAGATAACCCATCCGCCTGGGGTTTGACGGAGAATATAGGAAACAGCTTCCTTAATGCCGCGAAGCTCAGCTGTCGCAGAGGATGTCTTCCACTGCAGCCGGTAAGAAAGGACATGGCTTGTTGAGGGCACATAAAGGCCACAGGAAGAGGTTTCTTGAGTAGTTGAACCGTCAGTGAAGATGGGGGTATGCTGCATATATTCCTTGCTAACAAATATGCCATCTGCTATGCCTTGCTGCACAGTATTAATTAGTTTGTATAACTTTGTGTAGTGTTCTATTCTTTGCTTTTTCAGAGCTGCTCAAATACTGGCTATGCTGTTTAACAGGATTTTGTATTATCTACATATTTTTATTTTCTTAAGTTTCTAAACCTTGTGTTATATCCATTACTATACAGTCTGCCATATTTTACAAACACTAAAACGAGAAATCCTGCCTGCGCTTTTGGTACCTTGGGACCTACAGCTGTATGCCTTTGGTATAAATCTATTTTGTTATACCCATCAACAAACCTAGAAGGCACCAGCACAATGTACATGTTTGCCTAGCACACAAGAGAGTCCTGAAAATTGGCAGCTTCCCAGAGAAAAAAACTGTCCTGACCTTAATGCTGTGTACACGTGGACTAGGCTTAAATGCCAAACCGCTGCATTGCAGTTTCCGAGTTGTTGAGCAAGTAACAGTATGCACCAAGGGGCAGATTAATAGGCGACACTTGGAGGGGGCAGCCCTATTCAAGCAATGCTTTACTTGGACTTTCTATGCTAAAAAAAAAAAAGTGGAGTCTTTTAATTTGTTATTAAGAAGAACCTCCTCCCTCCTATCTGTCCCTGAATGATTTCAGAGAAGATAATGCAGTGGGTGACTGGTCAAAACCTTCATTGACAAAATATTTTGCCATCATCATGGTCATATGGTCATGAATATTTTTGTGTCTATTGCATAATAATTGGGATTAATGCGCCTGCAATTATTTTTACCCAGAAAAGATACCTCAAAGCACAAAAAATTCTCGACCATGAAGAGGTCGACCGGTGCTCGCATAGTCAGCTGTTTTTGTAAAATATTGGTCATAAATAACTGGAAACATACTGCAAGAAGGTACGTGAAAATTCTTACAGGCAATTTATGCATCTTACCGTGGAGTTACTCCAGTTATTTTTGCTGAGTTCTTAAGTTTAGTCTTTTTCCTAAATCTTGCCAAAAAAATACTTTCCTTGCATAAGTTTGCAAACTTTGGAAATGACTAACTTAAAATATCTTGCAAGAACATGCCATAAAATTTGTACGCGATGTGGAGGATGGGAGGAATTATTGGCTCTAGCCCAGCATAGCGTGGAGCTGCTCCAGCCAGTTATCATGGGCGGGAAATTCGAAAATGGAATGGATGGCTTGGTTTTATGGGGTTTAACGTCCCAAAGCGACCAAGGCTATGAGAGACGCCGTAGTGGTGGGCTCCGGAAATTTAAACCAACTGGGGTTCATTAACGTGCACTGACATCGCACAGTACACGGGCCTCTAAATTTCTCCTCCAAAGAAATTCAACCGCCGCGGCCGGGATCGAACCCGCGCGTCTTTCGGGTCAGCAGCCGAGCACCATAACCACTGAGCCACCGTGGCGGCGAAAAATGGAATGGAATCGTTTTCAGAATCGTTATGCCACAATCGGCCCGGGTCAGTATGATACAGCAAGGATGGGTCAGGCCGCTCGACGGTTAAACATGGGCGGAGGAAAACATGAATTTGCCGTAGCGGCCACATATGCGCAATTCGTTTGAAACTGTCTATAGCGTCCGAAGACGACAGCCCGGCAGCTCATGCTGACACAGGATTAAACTACCGATGACATGGATGGAGAAAAACGGTATAATCAACTCTTTGCATCGGCGTCTAGCTGTAACGAACAAAAATCGAACGGCCGAATAGTATTAAACATGCGACGACGAACGCTATAGCTATACATGCCGCTCACAGTACAACATCGACATGTCGCACTATGAGCGGGATATAGCACGGCGTTAGTTCGCAAACAACGCTACGCTAGGCAAGGAGACGCACGCACACGCCGCAGCATGAGTTGCTGAGTTATGCGTGGATAATCACCCCAAACTGGCATGAGCGAGCGGCAAACCCATGGTAACGGACATGTATGGCGGGAAACACTCAATACGCACTTCACGGTCGCCGTCCGCGTCCCCGGAATCGTCAGACACGCAGATGACCTCCTTCTCGTCCATCCTTTTAGGTTCGAGCACAGGCTCCACACGGCTTACTGCTCGGCGTTTGCTCTGCGCCTACGATTCCATTGGTCAGCACCTGAGTTTTTCTTAAAACCGGGAAGATGAGGTATTTGACTTCGCCGCGAGAAAGCAAAACAAGAACCACTTCTTGAACTAGCCGCGAAAGTCGCAAACCGCTAGAAGCGCTGCGGTCTCTCATGCAGCACATAGTAGAGATTAAAGCAAGCACGTGTTTTCTGTTCGTATCTTGCAATAAACAATTATAAGTTTCGATTGCATCGATTTGAACATAAAGCCGGAAAGGTACGACGCTAAGAAGGTTCTCTTCTACTATAGACAGATTTTACGCTAACAATGCATTATAGCACGTCCTCTTCTGTTCAAAATAGTTAAAAGTATTTTTATAGATCAAACTTAAGAATAAGATAAACACACACAATTTTAGCGCACCATAAATGCTTATTATAACTATATATAATAACAGTAAAAAACGAAAGACAAACGGAAATGAAATCACGCCAGCGAGCAGCTTTCCATGTCCTGCACAGGTTGCGCATGCTTTGGACTCAGAATATTGCATATATCTCCTGAAAACAATTAAAAATACTGATAAAGTACATTACATCGAACAATGAATATAAGTGGAATGCGAAGTAGTAATAGATGACTAACTCTAAACACCAGCAGTAAAAAGTCGCGAAAAATATCAAACAAACGAAACCGAAACTTTACAACTTTTGGGCTGACTGCGACCTCGAGGTATAGTGCCTAGAATACTCGAGGTATCATACAAGGTCTATTGAAATAGGTCGCGAAGCCGGAGCCCGAATGCGGTCCAGAACACTGATCTCCACTAGGGGAGCTGGATGCCGCATCGGGCGCCCGAAAGTGAAGCCACCGGAAGTAAGCGGTCTTGTCCCGGAAGTCAGCCTTTGGCAGTGCATGAAATCGGAGCTCAGCACGGTTTTTCAGTTCCAGTTTTGTTTTCCCACTTAGCATTTTGTCTTTTCGCCGTTCTCGTCTTTTTCCATGACAATGCCTACCTTTTGCGCCGCCAACTGAGCGAGGAGACCAGCGAAGTCTTCGGGAAGGACGTTTCAAAAATAAGGGCCCATTGCATTTCAATGGGGCGACACTAGCAGACGACAGGACGCCGCTACGCGAGCCTCGTCTACTCGGCTCGGTGTCGTCTCGTTTGCCTAGCTTCGCCAACTGTGCTCTTTACTGCGATGCTTGTTCCCACGCTCAAGCCCAAGTTATGCTATCAATGGGGGATAAATATAAGAAAGAATAGGTTGAAACATTCACCAGGCAGCTTACTTTGCAGCGACCATTTTACCGAATTATGTTTAGACCGAACCGGAGCGAGGGCTAGGCTACTATCTTGTGAGTTGTCGACGGTGTTCGGTTGGTTCACATTAGCGCCTCCAAAAGGTATGGTACTGCTTTTTCGACGGAGCGTGTCATGTACTGTTTCGTGTTGTAGCAAGTTAAGCCTGAATGGTCTTTAATTCGTGGTGCTTGGTGCAGTTGACTTCTAACAGCGCTTCTCACGCGCACTGCACCATTCGCCTTTCTTGTCAGTCGTTCCTCTCGCGCTGTGCCTTTTCTTTGCTGCACGAAAATTCGGTTTTAAGGTGACCTAGCCTCATCGTCATTCCACTACTTCTCCAGGCAAGAACATAGTGTTTAATGCACGTACCCCTTTGCCGAGGCAGGGTGAGACCTGCATGCCTGTTTTCTTCACTTTCGCAGAAATTACAGGGTTCTGCACACAATGCTCACCAGGCAAGAACATAGTGTTTAATGCACGTACCCCTTTGCCGAGGCAGGGTGAGACCTGCATGCCTGTTTTCTTCACTTTCGCAGAAATTACAGGGTTCTGCACACAATGCTCACATTTCTCGCGTTCAGCTTGCTTGTTCCTTTCATATAACAGCAGACATCACACGAAAACAACGCAAAAAACTGAGAACGAAAGGGCGAAAGACACGACTTTTTGCATTGAAATACACAGCAGACACCCGACTTCCGGGACAAGCGGTCTAACTTCCGGTGGCTTCACTCGCGCTCGTCTCGGAAAGCGGGAATGCGGCATCCAGCCACCTAGTGGAGATCAGTGGTCCAGAACCATGTGCTAGCGACATCAAATTAGGGGTGGAACTAAAGCGCCAAAATGAAATGAGTGGACATATTTTGTGTTTCAAAAGCATTCGAAAACAATTGCAGTGATTCCTTTTTAAAATGTTTTAGTTGTGTGCATTTTGTTAGAAAGTATAGCGCTTGCTTTGTAAAAATTTTTATGACAGCGTTCGCTCAGAGTAGCGGCAATGGCAACGGGACGATGCCAAGGTACAGTGCTCTAGAACCTTGGGCAGTGTGCCGTGCGGCGGCGGAGGAAGGGCTCTTTTCGCGATGACTGCTCCGCTGGCGGCCAGGGGGCGCTGCGTGTAATAGGTGTGCCAAGCAAGGCCTGCTCGGCTGCTCCGCGAGCCGTCCGCTGCGTTGCCGCGGTAGGGCCGCGGTACGTTGTTTAAGTACTGAGTGGTGCATTTTTGAGGTATTTGCTGGCTGCTGATGGCACATTTACCTAAGCAGGTGCAACATTTCAACAATAATGCGTTGTTTCGTGCAGTGCGCAGCAGTAGAAAACCGATAATACCAACGACGAGAATTTTGATCGGTGCACGCTTTAACGGCCGTTAGCCATGAGCTAAAGTACAGGTCGCATTCAGCGTGTGCTTGCTGGACCTCACGTTTCCGATACTGTGCACACAAGCTGGTAAATTCGTTGCGTGGAGGCAATTGTTCGAAGCCTGCGGCGTTTTGAAACTCACGCCCAGGACATTTTCATTGGTTTAGAAAGTTCGCGCATTGAGCGAAAACAACGGGTCAATGTGCTGACATTTATTTATTCAAGTTCCAAACATGACACAGCATGCAAAGCAGAGCCTTGGCAGGCTACATACACCACAATCATTTGCACCTCCTCAGCTTAAGGTGCTTCAGTCGTTCTCGCTGAGAGCTCCTGTCTTTGTTCAAAGATTTCGTGTAGAATCTGAACCTGAGGAGCACATAAAACTTAACAATTCGAAGGGAGACATCACTATCATGGGCAGGACAGCCAACCATTGGAAGGGAAATACCATGCAGAAAGGAAGCAAAATCAGACATGCTTGCTGCACTAATCTTTCTGGTGCTAAAAAAAAATAGTGAATGAGTCTTCCAGTGTGGTGATTAATTTTGCAAGTTGACCAGACGGATACAATAGGCCGCCACAATCAAACTGCCGGATAAACTCATTTTGCGAGATCTGGTTTGCAGCCACCTTGGAAATTGTCAAGCATTCAGCACAAAGGCTGCATCCTGTGCACAAAGGCTGCATCCTGCAACCGGTAACCACTGTTGCAGCCCGGCACAAAACATGTGGTGTCCCTTTTGTCTCGTCGTCTCTCCGTCATTGTGCACGCATTACTCGCTTAATCCAACTCTTAAGCACAGTCAGACGTCAACAATACACCAGAAAAACGCAACACACGGCGATGCAACGCGCACAACAACAAAACACAAATTCTTCTCTGCCAGCACGTGAAACGACTGCGCGCTCGAGCTGCGCTTCCACCACTCCTTGGCACTCCTCTTACTAGCAGCGCCCCCTGGCCGCCTGGCGCGCCTGTCATCGCTGCGACGGCCGCGCCTCCTCCATTGCTTCCCAGCCCGGACGACACACTGCCCAAGGTTCTAGAGCACTGTAGCCAAGGTTGACGGTGCTCTGATGTCATACCCTTGTCATATCTTTTGACCATTCTGCTAGCCCTACTTTTTCCTCGTTGCTTGTTGCTCGAGTTCTTGGTGTGCATCGTTCGTGTACAGTTTCCGCTTTTCCCTTTTGGCAGCGCTTCTGTGTAGTTTCGTTCGGTTGGGTGCGGTTCTGTCGCTTTTGCCCCAAAAGGGCATCGTCTGTGGCCATGGGGCCCTGTACGCAAAAAAGAGGTGTGCGGTTGCACGATGTGCGAGCGATAGCCTGTCTGGCGGCGTCACATTTCATCGCTTCAGCGCTACACCTGCGACATTCAGCGCGACACCTGAGGCGAGGACGAAGGAAAAAGGCACAACGAGAACTGACTACCTAAAAATAGCGTTGGTGGTCGGCACTCGTCGTGTCTTCGTTCTCGTGTCGGGTGTCGCGCTGAAGCGTCGCGGCGTTCAGCAGTTTATTTTTCCCGCCAAGCAGCACGTGACGCTGACGTCACAAATATGACGTCACTAAAACACGTGACTTTAACGTCGCGTTTTTGTTTTAATTATGACGTCACTTTTTAGTTGTCCACGCATTTCGAAGACGGCGCTGGCTGCGCCATAGAGTTTCTTACTTACTATAAGAAACTCTATGGTTCCCCCCACCGTGATCACACCACGTGATAACGTGCGGTAAAATCTAGCCCCGCTGCGCGCGCGCATGCGCAGATTAGCGCGGCAGACTGACTGTAGATCAACCTCCTTGCTGTAGACGCCCGCGCCGCGGGTCGCACAGACGCGCGCACTAAAACATACCAGAATCAAAACATAAAGGACAGACTCGGAGAGCGAAAAACTGAGGGAGAAAACGGCTTCGTAAACACTCGGCTTGCGAACGCTGGCCGCGTGACGTCACGCTCCCTCCTTAGTTTTTTTTCCTCCATGAGTTAATCCAGCGGCCTAATTGACTGTAGCGCACCAAGCGGCTGGAAGAGAAACTGGGCCCAACTTTCGGTTTCGGTTTCTTTACCTCGCTTTACCTGCGACGACAGTTGTAGAGGGAAAAAATCCCCCATGACGATAGTGCGGCGGCAGGAGCGTAGCCGCCGGCGCCCGACGTACTGCCATATGTGCCAAGTGGCGGTTTACTTCAAGCATCACACGGGATGCGTCCACAATGAGGAGGCGAAGAGAACAGTGGAACGATCGGACCCCCGAACCCGGCGGCGGCGGCGGGCCGCAGGACGAGTAACTAGCAGCGCTCTACCACAAACATGCCGAGCACAATCCGGGGTCGGGCAGCGGCCACGCCACAGGCGCTGCCCTTATTTGAGTAATTAATGTATACTGTGTCATGCCCTCCACTGTTTCTTGAACACGTAGTACTAGCGCTTGTTTAAATGCATTAGTAAAGTTTTCTTGGGCTGGTGGAACTGAAGTGTTGCTGGTGTTAGCATGTTGCTGGAGTTTTCTTTTTCTGCATGCCTAGACAACTTCCTTAAAGAAGCAGCAAATAAATTTTGGAGGTACATAAGCAGCCACAAATCTAACAGTATTCTAACAGTCGCAGGTGTTAAAGAAGTAGCTTGTGAGTTCATAAATGTGTCGAACATATATCCAGGAAAATATACTAGCTTTGTTATTGAGCCAGAAGGGTTTTGTTCTTTTATGTCAGATGTAGTGTGCCAGGAAGGTATTTTTAACTTGCTGCTTAACCTTGACACCAAAAAAGCCGATGGCCTCAAGAAAACATTGCTGACGTTATGCAGAATGGAACTGCTTGGTTGTGATTTATAGCCCTTCGCTAACACAATGTTCCGTTCCATCAGACTAGAGGACTGCTTGCATCATGCCTCATGATCACTCACGTGTTTCCAACTACTGACTGATTTCCCTAACAAGCTGCCGGCACATAATATGCCGGCACTTCACCATATTACGGGAAGAAAGCGAACCATTATCAGAGGCCCAGAATGGATTTCCACAGGGTTTTTAAACTGCAACACAGTTGCATACCACGTCATAACTTTTCACTGACAATAACAAAAAACACTTTATTGAACTTTGCCAAAGGTTTTGACAAAGTTCCTCATATTAAATTATTACAGAAACTTCATGCCATTGGAATGAACAGTGGACTAATCCACTTTATTATGGCCTACCTAGAAAACCTGTATCGCTATGTTCAATTTGACGAGTAATACTCAGAGAGATTGCAGGGTACATTGGGGGTACCACAAGGTTCAATTTTGAGGTCAATTTTATTCCTTATTTATGTTACTGATATTGCAAATGTCATAGATGCTGATATTAAGATAAAGCTTTTCACAGATGATTGCGAAAAAAGGTTTTGTAGAAATCGGGTGGGTGCAAGAAATGGAATATGTTCTAAAACGCTGATAAGTGCTTAGTGTCTCTGTATGTGCAGAACAAACATTTTGCAACATTCTTATTCTGTAGATGACATTGTAACTGGGGAACGTATGGCTTTTAAATATCTCAGGGTCACTATTACAGACACTCAGTTGGCACGACCATATTAACATCTATATCAAAGCTTTTAAATCTCTGTAGTTTATTCGATGAAAGTTTTTCCAAGTTAAAATGATATGCAGTTAGATTTCTTCAACACTTACAAATGCACTGATAGAGCGACAAAACTTGTCATCTTGGTCTTGATTAACTTCAAGTGAGATGTGCTGAATGCATCTTGTTCTCAGTGTGTAACAAATGATATGCAATTAACAGTCACAACCTAATTACCCCTCACGCCTTGAGTACACACATTTTGACAACAGGAAAATAATCTAGGAATATGGAATGGTAAACAATACTTTTAAACCTTAATTTTTTTTTCTCAATACCATAAGTGAGTGGAATACATTACCAAAGCACACTGTTGATAGTTTCAGTGTTGAGGTGTTTGTGGCATATAGAAGAAAATGCACACGTGAAGCTGCTCATACATTTTGTTTCCATTGTAGCTGTTGATACCTTCATTTCACTATTTTCTTATTGTTGCTGTTGATAAGTTATTTATGTGCCGTAATTTTTTTTATCTCATGTAGTCGTAAACTCTTAAAGTATAATTAAAAGAAAAGGAATCTCAAGAATGGAGCAGCAAACGCCTGTCAAAGGAGATCCTCCAACCATTGGCAGCTACCCACTCCCATAAAGCTGCAGTCAATTGCTTTGTGCCCGCTAGCAACCTGTGATAAGGTGCCAGCTTTTGTTCAATAGCTATATCCGTCTACAGACCTTTGTAAGTTCCTTGCCATCATGCTGATATCAGAAATATCTGGAAAATATTGTCTGGCAAATCTCCGAGAATGTCAGAAAAGTCTGATGGATTTGCCCTTAATGTCGTCTTCCTTGTAATTAAGGTTCCCAACTTTACTGCAACCGCCCGGAAAAAACGATATTTTTCCTGGTTCAGTAAATTATTTTGAGCACACAGAAAAACCGTAGGCAATAATTAAGGAAGTAGTTTTCAACTTGATTCAAGTGCCGCCATTTTGGGCACATTATTTTCTTGCATCTAATAACTGTTTATATTTGGTCATTAGCTTATTTTCTGCTTGCCGATATATCCTGTTGGACGACTGGCTTCACATGACAGTTGTATGAAATTCGTCAAAAGAAATTCCCATCACCCTGCGGGTACTTCATTTGCAAAGCGTAACAACAAAGGAGTATAAAAATGCGTGCGAATTTTCCACTACGTAGCTCGACAAAATTGCTAGCAGAATCACGAGTTCAGAGCATGGCGACCACAGCACACAGTATTAAAACGTGAAAAGCATGCACCCACAGCCAACCACAATTGATTAAACACTGGTAAACACAACTGCCAAGGGATGTTAGCAGAATGCACCACAGCGGCGTGGGGGTAAGTTCTAGAGCCAGTGCCAGCAGTGGCAGTAGAGTGAACTAAAGCACAACAGCAACAAAAAAAAAAAACAAATCCAGGGCACTGGCACAGCTGCTGATAATCATGTCACTCTCTGTAAAGCCAGTAGTGCACCAGATAGCATCAAAGAAACCTCTGACAGGGCAGTAACAGCAGAAGTCAAATGGGCAAGATACTTTCCCATGAACAATTCACTGGAGCACGGCACCGCTATTAAGCAGTTATTATTATTAGAACTATGGTAACATTTAGGAGGTTGTAGGCAACTAACCTGGATGCAGAACAGGTGTGATCACGTGACCAAAATGCTGTGCCTCGGACGTCTTGTAGAGGCTGTTTAAGTATTCACCCCTCAGATAATATGCCGCCAGTGGGTCCTTGTTGCCAGATTAGATTCACTGCTGCAGCCGGATTTGGGTGGCCAGTGTGGAAATGCAGGGAATTGATGAAACAGGAACTCCAGACTATTGTCGACATCCCCGTTGAAGCTTGCTGAGATAGGTACTGGCAGTAGAGGCACACTCGGAGGGGGAGGGGGGGGGGGGGGGTAACATCTTTCAATGGAGCTGCCAGGAGGGACACCATCAGGACCTGGGCATAGAACGAATGTGATAGCATGGCCAGAACAACGCTATGACCCCACATGGCCATGATTTGCTTGAGCACAAGTTTTCACAGCTATGCAGTGGCCTGCACTCATTGCAGAAGAGACAAAAGGCAGCCGCAAGCCAGGATGGCAATGAAAAGATGGGAACTTGGAGCAGTACTCACCGTTCTGTCCAATGCTGACACCAGGCATAGTCCTGTTCTAGGTGGACGGGGAATTGGGGCATGTCCTCTTCCAGCTAGGTGATGCAGCAATTTAAAATTGCAATTCTGGCTGTACTCTGGTGCTATCACTTATTCAAGACAAAGAAAATCCTGGATTCCTTGTTGTTCATTATGCTTCCACTGTGATTCTGCAGGTGGTCTACAATGGTTTCAGTCACTGGAAGGCCCCAGTGTGTGTGTTGTGTTGGGTTTTATGCCACATAAGCAACTAAGGCTATCATATGCAGATTGCAAGGTTAAATATCCTGCTTTTTTGGGAAAGAAATAATTCTATGAAATGTCAATGCTTGTTCAGCAGCTTTGTTTCTCTCAAGAACACAAAATACATGGGAACAGTCAGTGAGTGCATTTTTGCACTGGAGCAAAGTGTGGTAGAAAGGAATGTCACAAAATCATGAAAGACGATTCTATAGTTTCTCGAGTTTTACGGATGACAATAAAATGATTCATTGAGACCACTTCTCTGCTCAGTTCACATGTATGTTTCCTTTGTTTTATGAGAATAAAGACGTGTGTAAAGTGTGTCTAATGCAAAAATGACACTTCGGTATAACATTCTTGGTGTGTGCATGATTTCCATTCTCCCAAGATGGGCTTAACCAGGTGTAGTTTGTTAATCCATTTAACCTTCCACTTTCCTCTCAGTTCACAGTGTACGAACTTCATGTAGTCGTTATACTAGAGTATATTTCCTTTGTTAATGTTCTCTTTGTTAGCTATGTGGCACTCGTATCCACTCTCTCACTGCTACAGATTTTGATAAGACTTGGAACCGAGCATAATTTTATGTCATTGCGTTGTGGCTCTTGTTATATTGTGTTTCATATCTCATAAACTGATGAGAGTATGCTAAGGAAGTCAGTGCAAATATTACTATATTTGACATTCTCATTTATTGTTTTCCTAAAAACACCATTGTGAATAAGAACACTGAACGCCTGGCAGAATGTCACGTAAAACCATTTCAACAGCATGCCGCGATGGAAGCACAAGCACATGAAGGAATTCCAAGTGAAAATCTGTAGGCACGGCACCCGGCTAAGAGGCACCTGACAACTTCGTCCCCTTATATACATCCCATTCAAAACTGCAACCTACAGATATAATTTGTCAGGCCAAAACTGGTCACCATTTCCATAGCAAAATATCGCACAGGTTTCCTGAAGCCAATAAGAAATGAGTGCTGGGAAAATATACTGCAAAAAAAAATCTTGCTGGACTGGAACATTACGATACTTGATAATGTGAATTTTCAGCGCAGCTGTTGAGGTAATTTCATATCGCAATAGATCCAGGTAAAGATTTTGAGAAAGGCATGCATTTAGGTACACTTAGAGACCGCTGCTGTTATCTTCCAGACATACTCGTTCTTTTACAAGCACTTCTTTCCCAGTCCTTGACAGTAATGAAAGAAGCCCAGTGATCTGAGAAATGGCAGGAGATGTGTTTGAGGTGCTGGACCAAGGTCCAATTCTGAGGTCTGCATGTCTTTTGGGAGGCTGTCACAGCAGAGAGAAGCGTTACAAGGCACAGGAATGAAATATTTTTGTACATGACTAGCACGAAATTCTTGTCTGAGTTTACACCGAGTCCCCCACTACTAACTGCGTCGTTACTGTGAGGTGCAGGAAATCCACGACATCTTTGGTGAATGCAGTAGGCAAGAGGTACACAGTCACCACTAGTAAGCCACTGTCCAACTTTGCAGCCCACAGTTCATCAACTTCATCTGATGTGCTGAAGAATTGTGTGGGTACCGCAGACAGTACCATATGTGCGTAAGCCATCGCAGTTGCATGGATGGAATTCATGGAGATACGAGCCTCTCACTCACTGCGTTTTATGGCAAGACATGGGCTGGCTTCGAGGCAGAATTGTAGTCGTTGCTTTGTATAGGTACGAGTTCGGAAATGCGCTCTGTACATCCATCTGTTCGGTGTGCAGGGGCGGGTCCCAAGTGCGCAGGGTCCCAAACCAGGTGATTTGGACCACAGCCACCATACACTGAACATATTTTTTTGTCTCTAAGCTGCATCTGTAAGGTCTTCATTGCACACATACGTTTTGCGAACCTTAACTGCTTTGCGGTTCAGCCTCGGCTGCGCGAACAGCCGGCTCTTCTTGGCAGCGGCGTTGAGCTTCTGATTCTGCGGTGGGCTGCCCTCGGTCCTCTCGGCAGCTGGGCCGAGCTTCTACTGAGGCGGGCTCTCCGGAGTCCTCTCGGCAGAGGCGCCAAGATTCTTCAGCGGCAGACACCACTCGATCCTGGCGCCGGCGGCGCTGAGCCTCTGCTCGAGCGGCCCGCACCTCTGGGTTCTGGCGCCGGCGGCGCTGAGCCTCTGCTCGGGCGGCCCGCACCTCTGGATTTTGGCGCCGGCGGCGCTGAGCCTCTGTTCGGGCAGCGCGCACCGCTGGATCCTGGCGCCGGATACGCTGTGCCTCTGTTCGGACGGCGCGTTCACCAGCCGCGGCAAACGAAGCACTTGTACCGGCTGCATCGTTCATTGTGTAGAAGGAATTATTGTTGTTGTTGTTGTAGCCTACGACAGAATGGCACATACCCACTCTGCCTCAGACGAGCCACCCCGAGGAGAATGCGGACTTCTTCTTCTCCACATGAAAACGGCACATATCCACGCGGGGGGATTGCCGGGTACGGCGTTCAACCCAACACGAAAGCAAGGAAAATGCGAGAGTGGCGAACACCGCGCGCATCTCTGGATCGCAGATTTGTCCATGTTAATTTCAACCTTTAGCCACTTTAGCATATTGGCGAAATTTACAACCTCTAATTTATTATCCAAAAGTTTTAATGTAATATGAATTATAAACTTAGACGCAATATTGTTTTTTTTTTTATGCGGAGCTTACTAGGTGGCAAAGCCTAGAGAGGCGCCCCCTTCAAATACGACTCAAAACCGGAACATTTTGTTAATCACTCCTCGCGCGCATTTATCCTGATTTACATAACCCGGATTGTAAACACTGCGGCCAAAGAGCCAGATACGATCATATCCTATGGGACTACAAAATAGAGCCACCTCCGGGTGATCTAGTTACCGCTCGTTCTCTCGAGCGGTGGGAGACCGTGCTAGCTAGCTCTGACCCCAGAACGCAAGTTCTGGCGGTGGAGTGGGCTGATAAAGTCGTCGAGGGCAACGTACTCTCCAACACTTAACGCGACCTCTTAGCACCAAATGAAATGTTCCGACAAATGAAATGTTTTACATTCAATTTTGTTAATAACCGCGTAATATAAACAGCGGGAAAAGTAGGTGTAAGGAGAGACCAGCTCGCATGAGGAAGAAAATTGAATCGTGTATGATATTTTGGCTCAAATTAAGCTGAAGATTTATATTGGACGGAACGAATAGTCGTTGACATTGAGAACTGGCCGGGATCTGTCAGGGTGAACGAATAGATATCAAGGAAAATAATATGTAATCGAGGATGGCAGATTAGGCTGGAGAGACCAGCTTAGAAAATCTGATGGCATGCAGCGGCTAAGACATTTGGACGCCATACTGGGATAGAGACGGATAACGCCGATCGAGGAAAATTTTCGCCGCTTGACCAGTGGGCCTGCATCTGGTGTTCGGGACAGCATGCAGGCCTAGGAGCGGCACCCACCCAGTGTAACGCTATGTAACGCATTGCCGCTGCTACCGTTGCCAGGAGCCACATTTGCGTACGGTAGCAGATGCCGTACGTAGTTACCGTGTTTACCGTAGGGTGGGGCTAAAGCTCTCTAAAGTCCACTTGGAACTGCCGAACGTACAATTATTGTCCCGCAGTTCGTATCGTTGTTTGCCGGTGAACACGTGCAGTGAACTCCCCCCCCCCCCCCCCCCCATTTTCGCTTGCCATAGTCGGCAAAAATGGCGGACGAGAAGGCTTGGCGCATGCGCAGGACATTACCGGAAAAAGGTCCACTGGTTCCTGTAGACTGTAGCGTGGTTGCCGCTAGATAATGTATATATGCTCTAGGTAGCACTAAGCGGGGCTGTACTTATGCAGTGAGCCAATACGCAGAGACGGGCGAAGCGCTAAGTGAAAAGCGTTTATCGCTGAATTGACATCAAGTCTAAATGACAATAGTTATATAGTAGTATACAACTTTTAAAAACAGCAGCTGGTTGGTAACAGTGAACCATGGCCTGCGGCGTCCTCTAGTAACTCCGCTTTCCAATCCCAATAAATGAAATCATTTTTTTAATGTTCGTCTATATCAGCTCTATATATCAAACAAAACAGAGACATAAAATTTTTTGAGCTTATAATTTCGCCTCTTGGTTAGCTTCTTTTTTTAGGACTTTTTCGTCGCGGATGAATTCTATGTGGCGGTCCTGGCGGTCCGTTGTCAAAACTTTTCTAGGTACCTAACCAAGAAGCTAATCACAAGGAAAAATCATAAGCTCTAAAAATAGGGGTTACTCGGCCTCGTATGCGGGAGGGACCGAGAGCTGAGGTGCGAATGAATTTGATGGAAGGTGGTCGGCCAATAGGTGCATTGTTACCGGTGGGTGCCCGGAAAAGTACCCACCGGAGGATGTTCTCAACGAGAGTGCTCAGGACATATTGGACAGGGGGAGAGCTGTGCTGATGCCACCGACGCCAACGTTTATAGATACTTTTTTAGTTCCGTAACTCCTCCTCTGAAAGCGGGCGCTGCTTGTACCCGGGCGGCGAGAGGGCGCTGCAGTCGAGGTTTGCGCGGTCGCCGGCGCGCGCGCGGCTCCTCTCCTGCAGTTACTACTTAGCCCGTGCCCGCGTTTGTCGTTGCCCTTTTTTGTCCATTTGTTTTCCTGTGCGCTCTGCGAACACGTGGTTCCCATCGTGCGCTCAGAACAACAAACACTGCTGGCCGTGAAGCAGCTTTCGAGCGCGACGATGCCAACTTGCTTCGTGCCCGGCTGTACCAGCGGGTACAAGAGCAACCCAGAGAAACGCCATCCGGACGGAAGCAAGAGAAAATATCAAACTCATTGCATCAAATCAAACCGTTGAGTCCCTGCGGGTGACATTGATGTCAGTGCTGTCCATTATAGACTTCCTACACAAGCGTAATTAAGCCAAGACCCGCTTGAGGTAATTAGACTGGCACGTTGAAAAAGCCTAGAAATGCTTATATATATTTTTTTTTTAATCTAGAGATTTTTTAGCCTCGTGAGATCATTTGGAGGTGACTAAGACCACCCTACAGTGACCAAGTTTAGCTAATTATTTAGGCTGCTTTCTCTTTACACACCTGTTGAAGTAGCTGTGAAAGGGAACTGTGAGACGGGAACTGATCGTGTCTTACTTAGTGACTTCGAGAGCCTCGGAGAAAAGCGTCGCGACGCCCTCATCCAGAAAAAGGCTAGAAAGAACAGATCTGGAAGGAGCTGATGGCGATACCTTTCAGGGACCTCTCCAATGCCTCCAGCGACCACAGATGCTGTGTTCCATCAGCAGAAGAAACAGCCTTGTACTATTTGTCAGGCTATGTGGCTTTCAAAATGAAAAATAAAGCGCAATGTGAACTCTGCAAAGCGGACGCACTTGACAGGCAGGATTCACTGCCGCGTGAGGCTATGCTCATTATTGAGCGCGAGTATGTCAGTGTCAGTCTCACGTACCCTTCCGAAAAGATGTTTGCCTGTGTAAGCGTGGTAGAGGGTACTATAAAACAGGCTAGAAAGGGCGAGTTGTTCGACGACCTGTTTTGGAACGTGCTGGATTCTCTTGTAGAAAAAGGCACGAATGGTGCTGGTTGTCCAGAGCGTGCTGAGGTGTTCACAGTTCAATAATTTACTTTTATTTAGTGACGCGCATGCACTTCTTTGCGCGAGCAAAGTGCTTGGAAAATAGTAGCGCCGTTAGAGCTTAAAGAGATCGGAAAAAGGCAAAGCTTGTCTGACAAATTAGTTGACAGCAAATCTGTCAACAACGATGTTTAGTGGGTTTGTGAATAAAGTTTTTCTGTTTAAATGCCAAGGACCTTGGGTTACTCTTGCATTTCACCTACACCGGTATCGAACTCGCGGCTTTCGGGAAAAGCATGCAGCCGCGCGCCGCAGCCACTGAAACTGAGACAGCGGCGGGTTTTATTTGCACCAGTATTGCTGTAATAAAACGTAAAAGTAATATTGCGCGAAATGCGAGACACAACAGCCAGTCGCGAAAAACTGGTTCGGCGGATAATCCGAATCTGTTGAAATAGCAAGGTTAGGTTCATCCAAGCAGAATCGTAGCATGCATTCCGTCATTGCCCGTACAAAACGGCCGCTTGTGACACTGCTCAGATGACCGCTCTTAAGTTCGCAAACGCGCTAGCACACACATGTTATGAAATACCTCCGGGGAAGAGCCGGAAACCAAAAACTGCAGCCGCGCACCGATGATTCGAATGCGAGTGCTCGTGCTAGCACGCTGCACGCTAGCAGACGACTCTCGCTCTCCTAGCTCAACCCGCGATTGCAGCGCCGCGGTGGCGGGGACGGCGACAGGCCGCCTGCTCCCTACGGGCGCTGCGAGGAGTTATGGAACTAAAAAAGTATCTATAAACGTTGACCGACGCCACATTTTTAAGGAACGAGCTAAGAGCAACTAATTAACGTTGTAAAATTATAATAAGGCCGCGACGTCGCTGCTCGGGAAGCCGCCCCGTGCTAGGAAGATGCGGTTCCCTCACTCCTAGAGCACTCCATTTCATAAAAGAGAGTGAGCTTGAGGACATCTTACTCCCTTTTTACTCCTTTCTGTTAAGAGTGCACCGGCAGTGGCCCGTGCGCGCCGGATTTAACGCTGCTCCTTAGCAGCAATGACGCCGTTGCTATATTTGTCCCATAAAGAGACAGGAATGGCACACGATTTGAGCCACGCTTTTCGCTATGCATCTGGGATACATGGGGCCTCCTCTGCCTTTTCCTTCCTCCATGAGCAAATGGCTCGCACCAATGTCACAGCAGAACATGTGCTAGTGAATCAGTAGCGCAGTGAGAACACGCGTGCCTCTTTTTAAAGCTTGCACCGTGTAACGGTGGTTCACTATCATGGCGACCATGCATGGTTAGCTCTGATCCACATGGTGCCTCACTCACCTGTTTGCCGAACTGTGTGATAAACAGTTTATGCTGTAGTTCTCCACCCTGCCGCCTATCATATCAGCTTGGCATGCTTTCGAGCAGGTCATATGAACCCGAGGCCGCCGCGGTGGTTCAGTGGTTATGGCACTCGGCTGCTGTCCCGAAAGACGCGGGTTCGATCCCGGCCGCGGCGGTCGAATTTCGATGGAGGCGAAATTCTAGAGTCCCGTGTACTGTGCGATGTCAGTGCACATTAAAGAACCCCAGGTGGTCGAAATTTCCGGAGACCTTCACCACGGCGTCCCTCAGCCTAAGTCGCTTTGGGATGTTGAACTACAAACCACAAACCATATGCATCCGGGCACAGGTGAAAAGACGACTGCACGTTCTTCAGTCGAAGTCATCTACATGTCGCTTGACCCTTACAATCGATTGGGTCCCGTTATTCTATTTAGTTTCTGATAAGGCGACCGGCAAAACACACCATACCGGAACTGCGTGGTGGTTCCGTGCTAAACTCATCGAAGAGGCGTTCTCACTTTCCGGCGACTTCGAATCTGGCGTGCTGTCGCCCAACCTTTCGAAGCATTCACGCTCGCAATGATAGCTCATTATTTTTGCAGTCGAAAATGGTCGCCCACGTTGTATGGCATGACTCTTCGCGCGGCTGAACAAAGTTTCGTTTTTAAGGCGGCGCCTTTAAAGGGGCCCCAACACCCTTTGAGCATATATAACTTGCTCTGTCGCTATAGACTATGTTGTCAAGAACATCTGAACAATACGCTTCTGCATTGTTCGCACCGGCACGTCAGGAAGCTCGCACCGGAAGGTCGCACCGGCACGTCAGGAAGCTCCGCCCCCGGGGGAGCTCCCGCGCGCGTCGGCAGCGATTCTGGGTCAGCGGAGGAGCGCCGACCTTGATGCGTGCAAAAACTGACGAGACAGAAAAGCGCGAAGGAAAAAAAAAATGAAAATCGCTATTGAGAAAAGGAAATGGCGCAGTATCTGTCTCAGATATCCCGGTGGACACCCGAACCGCGTCGTAAGGGAAGGGAGGAAGTGAAAGAAGAAAAGAAGGTTAAGAGGTGCCATAGTGGAGGCCTTCGGTATAATTTCGACCACGTGGGGATCTTTAACGTGCACTGACATCGCGCAGCACACGGGCGCTTTTTGCGTTTCGCCTCCATCGAAACGTGCAGCCGCGGTCGGGTTCGAACCCGGTTGCTCCGGCCCAGTAGACGAGCGCCTTCAAAATCTGACTGCAGAAAACTCCGCTTCTACAAACCCATTCAAAAGATTTTTCCTGGAGGATATTCGTAAGGCGCCATTGTTTAACATGGGCCCCTCGAAAGTGCGCGGTGGGGCTCCATTCTTACCTCATTGGTCGTTTGCGAGGCTCTCGTGAAAAAGAGGCTGTGCCGTGAAGTAAGGAGAGGGGCAGTCACTCTGCAGAATGCCATGAATCAGGCGTACGTCTCTGGCCGTGCACTACACATTCTAGACTGCATCCTGTATGCCAGCCGCAAGCAACACTAATCAGCCCCGGCTGCAAGCTGAGAACAGAAGCCACGCAATGCGCAGAACCAGCGGCTTAGCTCCGCTCATTCCTCTGCCAGACCCAAAGCCAGGCATCACGCGCACCTGTTCAAGGTCATTCCTGACCATGTGACCAGCTCCTCTCCTCAAAGGTGGATCAAGGGCAATCACTCTAAAAAGACAGGAGTAAAAAGTAAGTAAGCCGTCTTCTAAGAGAGTGCGCGAGAGGATCTCACTCCCTTTTTACTCCCATATAGGCATACGCTCCTGAGGCAGCGTCGTTAGCCTCATGCTATTACGGCTTTCGCTGCGAAAAACTTCCCAGTCCTTCAGCAAGTATGGTTCGTTACTGAAGAATGCCGAGCACTAGCAGTACTAGCTTAGACTGGCTTCTGGAGAAGTGGCCAACACCTTTGATTACTCCGCCAGCTGTTATATTGTTCGCCGTGGTCTTGTAGCTCTTATAAAGATCCTCGATCTTATCCCTTGTACTTTGAGATCAGAGGCCGTATTTTAGATCAAGTGGCTGGCTTCGAGGTTGATGACAGCAACTGCTTTTAGGTTGTGCACCGTACGTCCCCCAGATGACGACAGCCGTGGCACTGGCAGATCAGGCGAAGCTCTACGCGACTGTTGGTTCTTTGGGAAGAGGCAGACAGCAAGCCTGGATAGTTCTCTGAATGCGGTTTAATGAAACTCGGCGTTAAAATTTTTTTACACTGCTCATTTCTCACCGCATATTGCATCATCAAGAATGATCGAAACATATACTAGCTTAGTATATCGTGCCTAGTAATAGCACACACAACAATCCTCATTACAAGCATCTGGTGGCACTAAAGAAAAATGCTCCACTCAAATCGCACTCCACAAAGCTCACTAATAAGCTGTCATGCAAACGGCATACTGCTTGCATGTAAAGGCAAAAGAATGGAAGGTCTTCTGCCCGAGATGCATGCTAACAATTATTTCCTGTGGAACAGTTCAAGTGTATGCTGTGGTGGTGGAGTAAATGAGCAGGGATGCAGATATGGAGTGCACGATGCTTTATCAACAACGTGCAGCGGTCCTTCAGCAGGCTAGAGTCATGGCAGAGGCAACAACTCCAGTGCAATACAGTTATACTTTGTTGGCATGTACATTAGTGTTGTGGCAGTTTTTAATGCATAATGCAAAAAAATTATATGCCTCATTGGCAACAAAACTCTGCTATGTTGACCAGCGGCACTGGTCTGAAAATCCCTCAGTGAGGTCACCATGCTCCAGCATGATATCAGCAGTAGACCATAAAATAACAACACCTACAGCAAAGAAAAATAAAATTTCTTCCAGAGGTGCAGCATATTGAGCACAGGACCTTCAGGCTGCAAGGCAGGCATGCCACGCATAGGCCACAAAACTGCACTGCTGCTTGGTGAATAAAGGTGAACTTAGTGAACGAGTTTCCTTACGACTGTATGCTAGAGAGCATGCAAGCCATTAGAAAGGAAGGAATCTAATGAACCTCTCAAAAGAGCTTACGATGAGACAATGCTTTTTTTGCACTTGAAGCACATAAGTAGCCTGAAGTGCCCTCTGCAAATTTTATTTCATGTCAAAATGTGTCACACATCAGGTCACGCTCATCAGGCTCAATAACTCAGAGAATTTGTTTGAGTCACTAGAAATGTAAGTCAATATGAGGTGCTTTTAATGTGCTCGATGTTGATGGGACCCAAACATAAGTTCAACTGGCAGTTTGAGTTAACGAAACTCCACTGTTCTGCACCCACAACCTATGCTCCAATACTTGCAAGTGCGCGAGGTCAAATCTGGAGGTAGGAGTAC
The DNA here is from genome assembly GCF_055824585.1 of Amblyomma mixtum. Taxonomy (NCBI): domain Eukaryota; kingdom Metazoa; phylum Arthropoda; class Arachnida; order Ixodida; family Ixodidae; genus Amblyomma; species Amblyomma mixtum. The sequence continues at coordinate 34,971,112 of NC_143018.1, read as the reverse complement.
ATCTCAGCATCAAGCCTCGTGAAGAAGTTGACATTTGACAATGATGAGCCCTCGTTGAGCAAGTTTTACTCATCAAGGCAGCATGCTTCAGCAATTAAACAAAAAAATACAGGTCAGCCAGTACATGTTATTCAAGCCTTCATAGTGGACACCTATGAAGCATAGCTTGCAGAGCATGAACAACTATTACGCTTTCCTCCACTGGTCGCCAGGCATGTTCTGCTGGTTTTCAAAGCTGTCATCAAAGCTGTCAGTGTTGACGCTCATCTTTGGATAATTACACCAAATGACAAGACTAAAAAGTCTAAATTTATGCTACGCCTAGTTAGGCATGGGAGGGCCACTTACACACACACACACACACACACGCACACACACGCACACGCACAAACTCTGCATTTCAAACCACAGTTGTGTGCATTACCGTGCTTCCCTCTTCTGGCAACCTCCTCCTGCAAACATAATTGCTATGTAACACCTGCCAAGAACTGCAACTAGAACAGTCAACAACTACGGCAGCGGTGGCATGAAAAGCTTTCAACGAAATCGGTTCACGTCAGTTTTGAGCAGCCGCTAAAACAGCCTAGAAGCACTTTTTCGACAAAACGAAAGTATTACAAAATTTAGCATTTTTTCAAAGAAAATTTATTGGGTGCATAGAACGTAAAATCAAACCGAGGGATAAAAACCTTTCTTAAAAGAAAGAACACAAGAAAAAGTAGAGGTCAAGAAAGAACAGGTGAGGCCACTTGACAATCCACAGACATCACAAACATGACTGTCTGCAATTAAAACAATACGCATGATGTATACACATGCTGGTCTGTACATATGTACAACAAGTATTAAAATGCTTTTTTAAAGTCTGCAGTCATACAAAATGAGGCTCCATGCTTCGCAGCCTGCGATGCACCATAAAACAATAGTTCACTGTGCCTTCCTTGTTATGTGGCCGGTTTAACCCAAACGGTGGGTGCCGATGTCGACCTTGTACTGCAGCAGTCCCGACAGCACAAACTCTGCGGACACTATTGGCACTCCGTTGTTCTTTGCACGTGCACAGGCTTTAGAGTCGTCTTTACACGACACGATTACAGTGTTACCGGCTGTCGTGGACCTTGTTGGCATGGCATCCAGGTACTAGATTTAAGAAAAAAAAAATAAACAGCTCAGTCTCTGAGACACTACAGTGACATTGAAGAATTGAGAAGCACATCAAGATTCCCAATACTGTCCAGTGCAAAATGCAAAGACGGAGTAAAAAGCAAATAGGATAAGTCATTATCATCACCACCATCAGCCCGACTATGTGCACAGCAGGGCGAAGGCCTCTCCCATGTCTCTCCAATTAACCCTGTCCTTTGCCAGCTGTGACCACCATATCCCCGCAAACTTCTTAATCTCATCCGCCCACCTAACTTTCTGCCGCCTCCTGCTACGCTTGCGTTCTCTCGGAATCCACTCAGTCACCCTTAAGGACCAGCGGTTATCTTGCCTTTGCATTACACGCCCTGCCCAAGCCCATTTCTTCTTCTTGATTTCAACTAGGATGTCATTAACCAACGCTTGTTCTCTCACCCACTCCGCCCTCTTCCGATCTCTTAACGTTACACCTATCATTTTTCTTTCCATAGCTTACTGCGTTGTCCTTAACTTAAGCTGAACCCTCTTTGTTAGCCTTCGCGTTTCTGCCCCATAGGTGAGTACCGGTAAGATGCAGCTGTTGTATACCTTTCTCTTGGGGGATATTGGTAAACTGCCATTCATGATCTGAGAGAACCTGCCACATGCGCTCAACCCCATTCTTATTCTTCTAGTTATATTTCCCTCTCATGATCTGGATCAGCGGTCACTACCTGCACTAAATAGACATACTCTCTTACTACTTCCAGCACCTCGCTACTATAATTGTGAACTGCAACCACAGACCTCGTTACGGAGCTGGACATGCGGCTCACTGTTGAAATATTGCGAAGCATGCACTGAAGATGCTCCCCAAATGCTTGCCATAACCTACTCAACCAATACCAAGCCAAGGACGACAGTATTGCCGGATAGCGCTTTCACTGGTGACGAGACGTGGCATCACTGCTGCAAGTCTTAACGAAACCAGCAGCCTATGTGGTGCTGACACTAAGCCTCGTTGCATAATTTATACCCGGATTTCCTTTAATGTTGTGTATTTCCATTCCATAATTTTGTAACCTTTTCAAAAAGGCAGGAAATGGTTCAGTATGCAAGTAAACCCGGGCCATCGCAAGGGGGTAAAAGCTGTGGCCAAAATTCCTAATCCCTCCTATGCTACAGCATGGAGAAGCAAACGAAGAAAGAAAAAAGTTGCTCACCTTGCCACCAGCACACTTCACTATTTCTGAAAGCAAGAGAGAAAGAGTAGGCCACTCAGAAACAAGGAAGCCAATACGCGGCGCATGCTTGCAATGAGGCCATGCCGACAAGTTTGAAGATTACCTTTCATGTCGGGAGGCGGAGGCTGGACATGCGCGGTGGCATGTATACTCCAGCCGTGAAGCACGCCACCCTGCGCTGCTGCCTTTGACAGAGTCTCCGAGAGACTGAAGTTGAGAGACTTCTCGGCCTTCTTATCTTGCAGGAGAAATGGTGTGTGATCTGTAGGCATGAAGCACAAGAGCCATAGCAGTTCACTACCCTCATAATCACGATCACTCCACTTTCATCCACTGCAGAATAAAGCCCGCCCTGTGCCAGCAGCGGCCACCCATCCCGACACATTTCCCAATCTTATCTGTCCGTCCGACTCTCTGCTAACCCTCGCTACACTTTCCTTCTACCCCAACGAACCACTGCAAATTTGCTCCCCACACATACACAACCCTCCCATATGCATTTCTTCTCACCGATTTCTGCAAGGATGTCACTCACATGTGTTTATTCCCTAATCCATCACGAATCTCTCTACCTGTCCCTTAATGGCACCCTTAAAATTTACCATTCCATAGCTCGCTACACTGTCTTCACTTTGATTTCAAGAATTTTAGTTAAGCCTTCTATTCACGGATGTGACGTAGAGACATCACTTTCAGCGTGCAAACTGCCGAGAAACGGTAAAACATGTTCAAAATTCTGTCAGCACGGATTGAAGTTGCTTCACCATTGAGTACACAGAGACAGATGAAAGAGTGGAGTAATACACTGCATGTTCTTTCAAAACAGTCAAAAAGGCTGCCTTCCCTTGCACCCCTTACAGTGGTTCCATCAGAATGAAGAGTGCATCAGTTCTGCGGGCTAAATGACGGGCACGAAGAAATGTTGGTCCCAACCACAGGCTCAAACCGCAGACTACCCCGAAACTGGTACAGTTGCTCTGCCAACTCAGCTCAGATGGCAGGGCAAGACTGAGCAGATTTCTCCCAAAAAACGCATCTTAGTCGTTTCATGCATCTCGTTAAGTGCAGTTAAGCACTTTTCTCTCTCTCTCTCTGCTTTTCTCGCTGCTGCCTTTTTTCTCACAGCCAACGCCTGCTGCACCAGGTTTTGAACTTCCGTCGGCCTTGCCTACCATGCTAATCACACATGCACCGATCACATAGAGAGATCACCAGTCACTAGTCACCGATCGCTAGTCAACTTAGAACATGAATCCAGTGATTTTAAGGCACACCGAAAGTGTATTAATACAGTGTGCAGAGTATACCTAATAGAACATCTCCATCTAGACTCTGATGTTTAACGAAGAAACTGGGCAAGCAAGTGAATGCATTACAGGCAATGAAGTTTCCATGTGTGCAAATTCTTGCTATGCAAACCGAACGTAGAGAAAGGAGATGAAAAAAAAAAAAGGATAAAGGCTGGAAAAAACTCTGCAACTGACCGACAAAAGCCTTTGATTCCTGGCACTTCTTAATCCACGACACATCGACGATGGGTGTCCCCTTGCCGATGCAGCATAAAGATTTCACGGTCCTTCGAAACTGCAACACCACCATGAAGAAAAAAAAAAAATGTCACTTGCAAGGGTGGAAGAGCGGGCTAGATGGTAGTTCATCTTGAGGAAAAACACAGCGCGCTCCAAAGACAAGGACGAAGAAAGACAAGACAATACAGCGCTGCATCGTCTTGTCTTTCTTCATCCTTGTCTCAGGAGTGCGCTGTGTTTTTCCTCAGGAAAATGTCATGCAACAGAACAAGCACAGAGAGGCAAATAAAATAATGCAGCGAGTCACACCTGGTGCACCGTGCAAAACACGAGGGTTCACACTACACTGCACTCTGATGTCCCATGCCGTACCTGAAGATTCCCCAAAGTAGGCGGCCTAAAAATCCCCATTTCTAGCCCCGCTTTCCCCTGTTAAGAGGAGTAAATTTTGGCTCTTAACAATCCCTGAAAACCCATGAAGATTCCCTTCTTGCCAAATTTTATTCCCAAAATTCCCCCAAAAGGACAAAATTCCCTGAATAGAAGATCACTGCCAGAACAGCCACCTAAACAGTTTGCCACACGCAACTGGTGACAGACTGCAGCTTCAGAGCTGCCCGCTTCAACATTTCAATCCAGCCGTCATCTCTTGCACCGACACACACATACGCACACCACACTACCGCTTCATTATATCAAAGAGCGAGTGTTTATGTATGCTTGCCTGCCTTTCACTAGGTAGGAAGACAAAAGATTAAAAGGTCAATTAAGAAGTTAACAAGAAATGAAATCCAACTGCATTAGAGTGCTTAGGTCGGTTAGCGTGGGGGTATGGGGAAAGAGGGAGTTGGCAACATTGCATTCAGCAGCAGACTGGCATGGCTGTCACCTGTTGCAGTAATAGTGCACACAGATGATAACTGGAATAAAGAAAAAACAAAGGAAGAGAAAAAAAACAATTTCAGGATCAAATACGAGAGCCAGAGATAACATGGCAGGCTGCTCCGACAGCTCCAAGCTTGAGCAGTCCAAAACACAACCCTAGCACACGTCTGCAGGCAACACTGATGGAAATGTCGCATAGTTCCCCACCTTGTCGGTGACGAGGTGCGTGCAAGCAGATGCCGTAGTTGCCACGGCACCACCCAGCTCTCTTACGACCTGCTAAAGAAACAAACAAAATAAGGTCATGCAGGCTGCATCAGGTCTACAAACAAAAGCTTAGCTAAGGTTAAGCCTAGTCAGATGCGAAGCATATTGATGGCTAGGCTTGGTAATACATGGCTTTCCTTGGCTGAATACTTGGTCATTTTAATACAACCACTAGAAGTGTAGCAAGGATTGCCGTGGCAGCAAGGATCATCGGTGAATTCAATGCAGAGTGTACAACCGCTGCCCCAGCACCGGCTACAACAGCATTCTTGGCACCCATGGAAAGTACATTGGAAACACCCTTAGTTATTCCACCACCGCCACCATTCCCTATAGACTGTATTGATGTACCCCCAGCAGCAGCAGGCAGCGCCTCTGATGTGGAGCCTCCACCGCCGCGGCCGACCGTACGAGCCGGCAGCCCATCTCTCCTCCGCTGTGACGTCATGTTGTCACGTGGTCACGCTAAAGGTCAATGGTAGCTCCACCGCCGCGCTCGACGGGCTGTAGTGTAGCTCTAGTAATATGCTTCGCATAAAAAACCGCAGGGATTTGCTTTATTTGATAAGTTCATTCTTCAAAGTGGTAGTTCCATCAGCAACCTGTAACCACTGGTGGCCACTACACTTGGCAACCGGATTCAAATCACCGGAACCGAAGAATTTATGGCTGAGAACACCGTGGTTATTGTTTCCCTCACTTGACCGTAAAGGTACAGTACTTTGAAAATTTCACTCCTTTTGAATGACACGACCTTCTCAAAGATTTAACCCCGACAAACAGGAACCAAGCTCATCACTCCCGATGTGAAAATAACCACATTTCTGTGCTCAAGTCGCGGCCAGGTGAAATCCGGTAAACAAATGGAAAACTGAAATGGAAGCTGCAAAAGAGCAGTTGTGCTGATATATCTCTAAAATAATGCGGAACATAATCCTTCTGGCTACTGAACCTGTTGCTGGTAGCCAGCCTTCGCAAAGTCATAGAAGAGCAATGCTTGCAGCATGCAGGGTGGTTTGAATGCAGATAACAACAAGAGCAATTGACAGAGAAGCTAGCAGAAAGAAAACGGCAATAGCGACAATACATTTGAGTGTCCGAGGGAAACCTGTCTAGGAAGGGGAAAGCATAACAGCTATAAGCAGAGATATGCATAAGAGAATAAAACAGAAAGGAATCAATGTTTCAAGGCCACAGGACTCACATTCCCAATGAAAGTTCGGGGCAAAGGTACTGGCTTAAATACACTGCAGACAGCACAACGAATGTGCATGGGAATTCGGTTATCCGCAAGCGTTGTGGTCTGACCTTGTCTGTACACATCATAACCCCTATATCTTCATCATCAACATCAGTGACTGAATGGTTTGACAAATTCGCTGCAGTGTACATGCACGCAGGGCTTCGGTAAAAAGGACGAACACACTACAGAGGACAATGAACACAGGTGCAATATGTACGCTTAAAACTAGATATGCCACTTCTCGCCGCATCAAAGAACCAACATGAACCACGACATACGGTATAAGCACTGAGCATAAGCAAGACACCTTAAAGGGGCTGCGAAACACTGCTTGGGGGGATACCGGCTATACTTCAGGTGGGTTCTTTATGTCACACAGATGCTGACTTAAAAAGAATCACAGGAATCGATGCACAGGAACGGGAGTTATTCAGTTGAGAAATTTCAAAATACAAGCAAACAAAACGCTGCCCTCAACTCGATTTTGGCGGGCCTTCCCACTCCTATTTCGCTCTCCCAATGACGGCACCTGGCGCAACCAATCAAAACAGCCAGCCAGAGCACGTCGCGGAAGTTTGTACTCCATGGTTGCCTGCTCCCTGTAACTCGTTTTTGCTGAGACTGGCAGCGTCGTCTCCATGCCAGAGCGCCCATGGTGGTGTATTTTTATTTTACTTGCTTTGCAGGGCTTTTATCTAAGACAAACAAGTTGTTTTTGTTGATCTATTATAAAACGCAGGCAGGTGCAAAATGTGTATTTATTCACACAATTTGCAGTATACAGTACAACCTCGTTAATTCGAAGTCATCGGGACCGCGAGAAATCTTCGAATTAAGCGGGTTTTCGAATTAACCGAACACACCAAGAAATAAGACTTAGGCAAAAAAATTCGTTGCAGGAACGTGTTACCTTTATTCGGCATATTTTGAATTACTACTGAAAGTAATCAGAGATGCTGGTTTGCCGCGTCCGGTAGTTTGCGGCTCCTAAGGTCATGCTCTCGAGTTGGTCAAATAGACGAAACATCTCTGAACTTCCACCGCGGCACTCAACAAAACTGCGGATAACGTTCAGCGATCCGATAACTTCACCAAGAGCAGGTGCTCGGGGAGGCTCGTCGGTGTCGTCGTCGCTATCGTCACTGTCATCGCGCATGTTCGTACCAGCAGTGATCTCACTCTCCAAGTCAGAGTAGCCAGTCTGCTCTTCGCTCTCAAAGTTGATATACTCGGCGAAGCCGACTGCGTTGGACTCATCCTCTGCGCAGAGCGCATTGATGCGGTCGCAATACTCTGCTCCTTCTTCGTCAAGAGTAGTAGTACATGTGTGGTCTGCATCGGCATCAACAGTGCTTTCACTGGAAAAACCAGCGTGTTCAAAACACCGCCTGATCACTGTGGGCTCCACTTGTTTCCAAGCGTACACCATGAGGCATATGGCTCCGAGGAGGTCGATGGAGTACTCCTTGCCATTGTCGTAGCAAAGGAGCATGCGCTTGAGCAGGTGGTACCGATAAATCTTCCTAGTGTGGTGAATGACGCCTTGGTCCATCGGCTGTGAGATCGCAGTGGTGTTCGGAGGTAAAAATACCATCCTGATGGCCTGGAGATGTGGGATGTCGCCATGTGCCGGGTAGTTGACGACGACAAATAGGACATTCCTGCCCGTGGCCGCGAACTTGCGGTCAAGTTGCCGCACGTACTCTTCAAATATTGCACCTGTCATCCAGGCTTTCTTATTGTGCCTGTAGACGAGTTCATCCTTTGGCAGCAGCCGCGCATTTTTGAAGCAGCGAGGCTTCCCCGTCTTCCCGACGACCAGTAGCGGCAGCTTGTGTTTACCGCACATGTTTGCGCCGAACAGCACAGTAATCCTGTCCTTGGCCTGTTTTCTACCCTTGATGGCGGTGTTCTTCACTGAGAATGTTTTTGTTGGCAGCATCTTATAAAAAAGTGCAGCCTCGTCAAGGTTGTAAACGTCGTCTGCACCGTACTCTCTAAGCAGCGGCGCCAATGTGTGGTTTCTCCAATCCTCGACAACGCTCTCGTTAGTACTGCCGCTCTCACCACAGACGGTCAGAAAGGTTAAATTATTGCGTTCTTTAAAACGGCAAAACCATCCATTACTGCACTTAAATTCCTCGTGCCCAAGTTGTAGAGCTAGGTCGTTGGCCTTCTCCCGCAGTAGCGTTCCATTGACGGGAAGGTGGGCAGCGTTTGCTTTCTGCAGCCAGCGAAGCAGAGCAGCTTCCACATCTTGATACATGGGAGCCCGCACTCGTGACCGCTTCGAAGAATATGTCTTGCCGTAAGCCTCTAGTATTTTTGACTCGTTGCTCAATATTGTGGACAACGTCGAGAGGGGCACGCCATGCCTTTTGGCCAACTCTGTCTTCGAACAAGCGCTCTTGCCTGCTTCCTGGATCAAGCAGAACTTCTGCTGCAGCGTTAAAGTCTTGTACTTTGGCATTTCTTCACTGCTACGGTCACAAAGATAGCACTTCTGCACAGTCCCGCCCAAAAAAACGGCACAGTAGCCGACCCCTAACCACAGCGCACAACACAAAGAAATGGCGCAGGCGAGACCTGCGCGGCGGTGGTGGCGGCGTACTTGCAGCGTCGGAGGCACGGGGGAAGAGTGGGCGAAGCACACCAAGGGATGGAATGGGGGCAAGGTCACGTGATAAAAACCGGTATGCCCGCCGCGTTGCAGTGAAGCACGTCTTCTCCTCTGCAGGCGCGTGTTTCGGCGGTGCGCGAGGCGCACTGTGGACCGATTTTTGTGCGGAGAGTGCTCCGGCTGGGGCGCTTCGCCTATAAATCATCACCATTACTATGTGGCTTTGCCTCGCGGCTCCGTAGGGCCGTCGTTTCGCCGGGTTTGCGGCGAAACATGGATCAGGCATTGCCGCATAGCAGTCCAAATTTTCGAATTAACCGGGCTGGCGCAGGCCGCCTGTTCGAATTATCCGGCCAAATTTACATTGGAAAATACGGGACCACAGAAAACCTTCGAATTATCCGGGATTTCGAATTAACCGAGTTCGAATTATCGAGGTTGTACTGTATTTACTGTTTGTCCGATCATCAAGCTCGCGCCAGGTGATGTCATATCCGCTGCTAAAAACCCGCCACTGTGTGGCGACACCATCAGAGCCATGAAGTTGTTTTTGGGAGGACATTAAAATATTAAAAAACGGAATATACGCGGTATTACCGACGCTAATAGCACCATTACAACTCACTGTATGCAATCAACAGGCCAAACAGTTAACTAAGATTGTGTTTCTGGGCCCCTTTAAAGTGTAGAACCAAGGAGCATGCGAAATAATTGTGCCATCCAGAATTCATACGACCCAAAACAAGACAAATCAAATATAAAATTTAAGAAAATACAACCTCATTCATATGGCACGATTATTTTTGGCAGAGAAAGTCCACAACGTTCATTCGGAACGTTTTTCCTGCAACGTCGCCGAGTGAAATGTACGAAGCAGCGTAAAACCGCGCATTCCTCATGACTACGTCCCGCTGCCCGATAATGGTGCAGAGCACCAACAGTGGTACCCAGCTCTTTCGCCAAGTTGGCACTCTTCCTCTTCGGGACTTCACTCTCTTCCAGTTTTCCATGATTAACCTTAAAGGTGCACTGAAGAGGAATCTGAACTCGTCTTTTTGCCGCGGGAACTCGATGTACACGATCAAAGCTTTCCTGGAAACTTTGAATTATTGCCCTGTGCGGCCGATTTCCCCAATTAAATCAGATTAACGTCGGGCTCCTGCTTTTTTTTTTTTTAATTCCCTGCAAACGGTGGGAGGAGTCGACCAACCTTTCACCCAGTCCCGTGGCGGCTTTCCGCTCTGCCATCGGTGGAGCGATACGCAGTGATCGGGGAAAGCAAAGAGTCCACGTGTATTTTTCTTTTTGTGGGCCTAATTTGCAGCTATGTAGTCTCTGACTAGACCTATTTATTCACAGAAACCTAAAAGAAACAAAATAAAAGTGAATCCAAAGTCGCCATGCAACTGCCTTAAAGGCACTCCATGCGTTGGTCGACTCCTCCCACCGTATGCAGGGAATGCAAAAAAAAAGGCGGGAGCCGGACGTTAATCTGATTTAATTAGGGAAATCGGCCGCACAGAGCAATAAATCGAAGTTTCTAAGAATGCTGGGAATGTGTGGATTGAGTTCCCGTGGCAAAAAGACGAGTTGAGATTCCTCCTCAGTGCACCTTTAATAGAAAGGGCGTCCTTAACGAAATGCAGGCGAGGCTTAAGTGTGATGTAAAGGTGCAAACAATTGGGTTTGGTTTGGTTTATGGGGTTTAACGTCCCAAAGAGACTAAGGCTATGAGGGACGCCGTAGTAGAGGGCTACGGAAATTTCGACCACCTGGGGTGCAAACGATTGCCTCGCCACCACAACCACTTGCGCAGTATGGCAAAGCCTGCAACCCAAGATTGGAACAGGGCTAATTTTGGCTGAATATGTCCATATAGTTCGTTTAGATCCCCCCCCCCCCCCCTACCTTGATGTCGCCAAGTAGTTCCTTTAGAACGGCACCATAATCACAGGACACCAGCTGACAGATGCCCAATAGTTTGCGTGTTCGCATCGTCTACCACAGCTTGAGATATTGTTCGTACTATCCTGAACTGCAACATATATCATTGCACTTTTGTGTGGGACATTTTTACAATGCGTACCACAGCGAAATTTGGATCAACCATAACTACATCACCGAGACTATACTATACACACAAACTGCCTAAACTAACAAAAGACTTATAAATGGTACCTCTTCTTCGTTTGTGGAGTCTATGCCTGTGAAGAGAACCTTAGGCTTGTGTTTCAGGGTCTTAGCTGCGCCGATTGATGAAGCGCCCGTGGTTTCTCCTTCCTGGGACCTTGACCTTCGCGGTTCCACGGGAACGACATCAGGCAAGTTCCCCTTCCGCTTCCCCCGTTTAGTTGGTGGACACTGAAAAATTCGAACAGGCACACAGAGATATAAAAACATCAGAAAGTGAGAGGAAAAGGAATCTGGATTTACATTGTTCCCAGTGCAAACGCAGCCCACACTTGGAAGATGATAAGAATAGTGCTGGTATGCAGTAATAAAAACTGCAAGGACTCTGTCAAGTTCGCTGAACTTTCTGTGGTGCCATCCAGCCTCCAGCACAGTGCATGGAACCGCGGACACACGACGGACGCACCGCGGACCCACGGCGCGACGCGTGTTGGTGGCTGTTCTGTTGTTGCTGGCGGCGCCGTTGCCAGAACGCTCTTTCTCGTGTTTGTAGCCACTGGACGCTGGACCCCTCAGCGACAGCCTTTCCTTTTTTTTTTATTGCATAAGGAGCCTTCGGTGTTTGATTGGCTGGTATCCTGTCCCCAGTATTTGATTGGTTGCTGTCCCCGCCAAGGGCGGAGACAGAAGGCTTAAAACGGAACGCTCCCGGTTAAGTGGGGCTGATTTTGTGTAATAACGTGTCAGTCATGTTGTAAATAGTTTTCTCCTTGCTTGTTTCTTCTCGTTTATTTTGTGTAAATAAATAGTTAACCTTCTTGTCCCGCCATCGAGTAACGTGACTGTTTGAGACTCCGAACCATCAATTCATCACCATCAAGTGTTTCCTCTCGCCACCACCTGAAGGGGAAACTCAACTGACTCCTCACTCCGCTTGTGAACGAATGGACTGGCAGCAGCTATGCTAGCGTTTTTTGACATTGTCTTTATCAAAGAGTTTCCTATGGGTGGCAATGTTCATGCATGCAACAGTGGTTTATAGGTTTGTAGTTTTATGAGGCTTGACGTCCCAAAGCGACTCAGGTTATGAAGGATGCTGCAGTGGAGGGCTCTAGATAATTTAGACCCCCTGGGGTTCTTAACCGTGCACTCGCACTGCAAGCTACACTGCCCTCAAGCACTGCACCTCCATCGAAACTGACCGCTATGGCAGAGATCGAACCCACGTCTTTCGGATCAGCAGCCTAGCACCATAAACACTGAGCCACCGCGGCAGTTGCAGCGACAGGTAGCAGAGTTTGCTTATACTACAACTCCTAGTTCATCTGCCTGCTCTGCTAGGTTCTGCAAACGGACCTCGCAACATCTGTGCCTGAACTCAAGGTCCCTTAAAACGAGCACACTGGCTTCACTGGAGGCATCCAAAGTACCATTTTCATTCATCATGGGCAGTGGCTTTAACCCATACACACTTCACGTCCCATGTGTAGGACATCACTTTTTTTTTTTTTTGCAGTAACTAATAGTTTATTCTACTCGCTAGCATTGGGTTGAGAGTCTCTAAACTTTTTATGTGGAAGGGTAGTGTTGTGTCCATTCAGAAGGATCCATCAGTCTTCTCTGGACTCCATTTTTGAAATTCGACCCCTTTGGCTACCCCCTTGGCTACAAGAAAAGTTTTTGCACATCATCAAAAGAAAATCACTGCGCATGATGCAAAATGAGACTTCAAAGTCAATGTCAAATGCTTGACGCTTTATTACATGTAATGAGTAGCGAATTTGCTTTTCTATACCGAAAAATAGTTACATTTATAAAAATTTCTCAAGTTTCAGCATACATGGGTTAAGCTCACTCCATACGGCCACACTCTTCTGCTGTTATTGTTATTGTGGCGAGTCTGCTTTGGCTTAGCATGGCTTGTTGTAATGGCCCGCCTCGTCTTGTCGCTGGGTGAGCATCCCCCTAGCTAGGGAAGTGGGGTGGAGAGTAGGCTCGAGGACAGGGCTTCTAGTGAGCAACTGGTTTTCCCACTACATCTTTGAATTAGATTTTGCAGTTGCTTTTCTGTTCCGCTGCTATGCGGTGTTCCAGTGGGAGGAGCTATGGAGGGTGGACCTAGGCTGGTCGGTGGTGGATGGAGACTTTGAAGGGTGAAGATGGGGTGGGGAGGTGGATTGAGGGCGCCACTGGGAGGAAGACCTCAGACAGGTGCGGTGGGGAGGTTGTTGGTGTGGCTACAGATAGATGCCCACACTTTTGCATTGCAACACTGGTACTGCTTTTGCAGAAAACAAAACAAAAAACTTGCTCCACACTCTTCTCTGAGACAAAGTACTGAAAGTAGGCATATCATGCACCCTCTACGCCAACATAAGTGCCCAGCGCAGATAACGGTGGGTGGCTGGACCACCTAGGCAACGCAACCACACAGGGCACATAATCCCTAAAATTCCCCTATACAGCTACCACAGAGAAGAACTAGGAAAAGGAACAGTGATGCAACCTACCTCGATGACTTCCTGCTTGACGGCTGGTTCTTTCACTGGTGCCTTCCGTTTTGACTTTGGCTCCAACTTGACTTGCATCTCCTCTAGAGTTTGTTCCTCGTTGCCTGTGCTTTCGTCGTCGTCAGACTCCTGCCTGCCTACACCGAAGCTAATTGAAGCAACATGCCGTTTTTTTCTGGCCGCCTTTGGGGGAGAACACAAAAAGGAGGCCTCCTCCAGAGTTTCCACTGTGGATGCTGCAGAAGCCGATGGGGTACCTCCCTGTTTCCCTACTCGCCGAGCATCCCTTTTCCTTGTCACCGGCGCCCGTGCAGGAGCAGGCATTTCGGATGCTTGACGACGACTGGGCCTTGCCTTAGGAGGTTCACTTGAGGGCTTGGGGGACAGTTCAAGCAGCTCGGATTCAACAGTCTCTTGAGCGACTTTTGAAGGAACTTTTGCCGCATTCTTCTTCCCTCGCCGCCCAGTTTCCTGGCTTCGGCCTTGCTCTGTGCTTGCACTGCTAGACTGGGAGTTTGTTTCAGCTGGGCTTGCTGGCTCTGTTTTTAGTGGACGCTTAGCAGGACCAGCTTGGGCAGTCTGCTCAGACAGTGATTTACTTTCCTGAGAAAGGCTTGCAGTCCTTTTACGCTGTGAACTCCTCGTGGTCTGAGGTTCAGGGGTTTTTGGGCTTCCTTTCGCAACATCCGCTTTGGAGGACTCTTCACCGTGCTGCTTCTGCGACAACCTCGCGGACGTTCTCCCACTCTGGGGCCGTGTGTTCTCCTCATCTGCCTCTGTGTTATCACTTTCCAACGCACTCTCCGCCGAAGTGTCCGCATGTGGCCAGCCCCGTTTCTTTGTAGGCAGCCTACTGCCCTTTCTTCCAGCAGTTTCTTCCAGCTGCTTCTCCACACAGCTTTCTTCAGCCACATCTGCTTCCATGCTTATGATAGCTTCGCCAACTTTTTCTTGTGACGAAGCTGGTGCCTTCCTTCCTCTGTGCCGAGAAGTTCTGCTGTCCTGCGATTCAGTCTTAGTACAACTGCCAGCCGATGTGCCCTCTACTATAGTGCCATCAGCAGAGGTGTTCTCAGTCTGAGATTGTCCGATAACTTTGCCCACTTTTTCTTGTGATGAAGCTGGTGCCTTCCTTCCTCTGCGCCGAGAAGTTCTGCTGTCCTGCGATTCAGTCTCAGTACAACTGTCAGCTGATGTGCCCTCTACTATAGTGCCATCAGCAGAGGTGTTCTCAGTCTGAGATTGTCCGATAGCTTCGCCGACTTTTTCTTGTGACGAAGCTGGTGCCTTCCTTCCTCTGCGCCGAGAAGTTCTGCTGTCCTGCGATACAGTCTCAGTACAACTGTCAGCCAATGTGCTCTCTACTACAGTGCCATCAGCAGAGGTGTTCTCAGTCTGAGATTGTCCGATAGCTTCGCCCACTTTTTCTTGTGACGAAGCTGGTGCCTTCCTTCCTCTGCGCCGAGAAGTTCTGCTGTCCTGTGATTCAGTCTCAGTACAACTGTCAGCCGATGTGCCCTCTACTATAGTGCCATCAGCAGAGGTGTTCTCAGTCTGAGATTGTCTGGTGCCCCTTCCTCTCCTTGGAAGATCTCTCACTGCTTCAGGTTCAGGCTGTGAAGCCTTAGTGTCTTTAGCGTGTGCCTTACTGTTCTGCTCTTGGGAAAGCTTCTCTCCCCTCCTTCCTCGTCGAGATGCTCCTGGGCTTAATGATACGGTGCTTTCCAAATCACTTTTCAACGACACATCTAGTGTACTTTCATTCTGCGACTCGCTGTCCCGACGAGTAGGGCGTGTCCTTGTGCCTCTTCTTCCACGCTGGGAAGCTGTTGCACCACCTTTCTGCTCTTCCTCTTCCGCGTTACCAGCTGCAGTGTCAGCCCCTGCCAGAGCCACTTTGGTTGTTCTCTTCACATCCCGTCGAGAAGTCTTTGACGAACGTGGATGCGAAACTGACCTGTCTTCTTGGGAAGGTAATGAAGTCTCTGCAGCTACCGATACCTTTTCATCAACGTCTTCCAGGGGCTGAGCCGGAAGACTGTCTGCTTCAGAGACGCTTTCAGGCATTTCTGTTTCTGGAATGGTGCTCAGCACTTCAAATTCAGATGCAGTTTTCTTTGTGTCTTTGTTACGGGAAAGACGGCCACGCTTAGCAGCCCTGGTTGACCGTTGCTGTGCAGAAGATTGTGCTGCTTCAGACTCGTCAACTTCTCTAGGCGTGTCTTCTGCCAGTACCTCCGCTGGTTGAAAAGAATTTTCTCGAGCATTCCCTCGCGTGGCCTTGCGGCGTGTCAAAGGCGCCTTGGCAGCTGGTTCTTTTCTCTTCCTCGTCACTGCACCACTGTTTGCATTTGCTGTTGACCTAGAAGGTTGACGACGCCGCTCAGCTACAGACTCGTGTTCCAAATGAACAGATGAGCTTGTTGCTTCATCTTCGTCCATAGCTTTTGTGTCAGCTGTAGTTTGTCGCTGGTCTTCAACCTGTTCAGTTTTCCCATCTTCAGAAGCGGCTTGGCAATCTTCCATTATTTGTGAGAAAGAGGTGAAGGGCTCGGAGAAGCCAGTCTCGACGGTAGCATTTGTACAGTCAAGCTTGCATTCCAAAACTGGCGAGGACGGTACCTCAACTCTGTCTTCCACGAGCTTGTCTTCACTGGCAACTACGGGTGCCTCCTTTATCATCTGTTCTTCATCTTCATCAGCAACTGGGCTTCTCCGATCACATTTCGCTTCCCCTTCTTGCAATGAATGCTCATCGACATCTTTTTCTTGCGAGCTGGCATCTGGCGAGGGCTCCCGATGAGGTGGAGGAGGTGCCACTTCTTGCTCTTCTTTTGTGGTGCCTTTTCCTTTCTGTCCACGCCTCAATCCCCGTTTTGCGACTTTATCCTGCACCTTCTCAGCCACATCCTGCTTGTCAGAAACCTCCTGCGACAGGCCACCTTCACGGAAGTCTCCAGATGCAGATGTCCTCTTCTCCAAGGACAAGAGGGACTTCATTTTTGAGCCTGCATTTTGACGACCACTGCTTCGTCGAGCTGGCACCACAGCAGCCTCAGCAGGGGCATCTCCTACATCGATCTCGTTTGCTTTCTTTCTTACGCGAGAAGTTTTTGACGCCTGCTTCCTCTTGCCTCTTCTGCTGGAAACAGCCTCGCTTTCCTCTTCGACATCAGACGAAACCTTTGGCGACTCATCTTTTTCGGGCACTTCTTCGCGGCTGCAAGGTTGCTCTGGCGTTTTCCTGCTAGCAGGGCTAGCAGTATTACCCACCACCTTGTCACTTTCCGTCTGACCTTCAGTGGCGTTGATGGTCTCCTCCAGGGTGGCAGAGCGTCGACAAGGCCCAGAACTGCCCCCCTCCTCCGTAGCCGGTACATCAAGGCCTTCGATTTCACTCATATGAAGGTAGGGAGCATCGTCGTCCTTTTCACTGGGATCGATGCTTGCTGTAGAAGTCCTCCCTTTTGCAGGGCTAGGAATACTGTCACCAGCATTATCAGCAGGGGGCTTGGAAGCTTCTTCAGCCTTCTTTTCCAGGCACGTTACTGCAGAGATGCCTGTGCTCGCTGCACCGCTCTCACCTCCATCACCAGCTCGTGCTTGCTCAGAGTAATCCAACTTTCTGGAGGCTTTTGACGACGCTGACTCCTGCTGGTACTCTGCTTCTGCGGCCGCCTCCAGGCTGGGCAGCTCCACAGCAATGTCACAGGAAGGCTTCTTCCTGAGGCTCATGCCACTTCGTGGTCGCTTCGCGGAAACCCTTCCAAACATTCCGATAACTGGCGAGCCGACAGTGTTGCCAGGAGTACCACAGTCTTCGTAAAGCGTGGTGCCGGTCACATCAAGAGCTGACAGCGAGTGCCGGGCAGTGACCATACTTGCATTGTTATCTTCTGGATCACTCTCGGCGACAAAGCCAGGGGAAGGTGGCGGCGTTTCGTCAACTGTCGTCTTCGGCGACAAAGGAGGTGTTTCGTCGTTATCGTCATCGCCCCCAACTGGTGCTTGGCGCTTTTCTTTCCCGTGCTTCAGCAAGGGATGAACTTTGAGAGCCGGTGAAGTGTCCTTCTGGGTTGGTGGACAATATTCGTCGTCCTCCTCCTCATTGTCCCGGCACGGTTGGGATGCTTCGCACAGGACGAAGCTCAGGTCGCATGGCCCAGACAGGAGGCGCCGTGGCCTGTCCCCTGGTTGGGTGGGACCGCACAAAACGTCTTCTATGTCGGCTTCACCCCGACCGTGATCGTCAATAGACTGGGTGACTGCATTCAGCCTTTCTTGCTCGTCCAGGCTGGCACATGCTGCTGGCGCCAGAATTGCCGCAGTCAGACTCTCCGTAGTGTCTTCAGCAAAGCCTTGCGTTGGCGCATTTAACCGATCAATTTCATCCACCTCAGCATTGGCTATTTCCCCATGGTTTGAATGAGGTGCCTTGGAGTATTCTGTATCATCAGAATAAGGCTGAGTGGCTGCATTCAGATTATTTTCTTCCTCTGCCTCATCGAGCAATGCAATGGAATCATTTGCGAAGCCCTGCGTTGGTGCGTTGAGCCGATCCAGTTCATCAGTTGCAGCATCAGTCGCTTCATCGTGGGCCGAAAAATGTGCTACTGCATACTCCGTGCCATCAGCAGAAGGCTGAGCAGCTGCAGTTGGACAAGCTTCTGTAGTTGTTACGAGTGCAGCAGTGTCGCCAAACCCCTGCGTTGGTGCATTGAGCGGATCTGCTTCATCAACCTCAACACTGGCTACTTCATCGCGTCTCGAATGGGAGGCTACCGCGCACTCTGTATAGTCTGTGCAAGGTTGTGCAGTTGTATTTGTACCACCGAGTGCTGAAGCATCACCGGATTCCACCTCCTGAGTGGAATCTGGGAACCCTTGTGTCGGTGCGCACAGATGTGCATCCTTGTCACTTGCCACAACAGCATTATTGCCTCCATCAGTGCTCATTGCAAGAGCAGCTGCCTCAGCGTTCCCACTGCCGGACTCCACTTTTCCGTCACCTCTGCAAGGCTCAGTCTCCCCTGAACTATACGACTGAGTGAAGTCCAGGTTTGGCATCTCGGGCAGGGTGAAGCTGCCGCTCGACTGAGTTGTGCTGTTGCAAGCGCTGGCATCCTGCGATGGCCGGAGAAAGAAATAACGGTTAAAACAGATTATGGGCAGCTTTTCATAAGCATCAAAAATTTAAAATGCAATTAGTAGCATTTTTCAGGATCAATGTTGATATGTCTGCACTGCTGAGTGACCTTATTTGCAAGCTATGGCCCGTGCATAACACTCCATCCGCCACTTATAGCAGACAGTTATGTAAGCCAACAATGCCCTTGCAATATCGACAGTATGAATCTGGCAGGCACACCGACAGCTAACTGCAATCACAACAAAAGGTGGAAAAAACTGCAGTGAAACCTCGATAAGGTTTAGTGGTAAACTCAAAAACCAGGATGATTTGCGCAACTTCTACCGTGTCGCAATTTCCAATAAGATTTTAACTGGATAATTTGAGCCCCCAGCCTGCATTGGCTTTGTTGAATTCCAAGATCTAGAATGCGCTGTGGGAATGCCCGAGTTTGACGATATGGTGGTTACAATCACCGATCGACTGCATTAAAGAGCGTGACACCTAAATGGACTCTTCAATGCTCATTGCACTGTCATGTACACATCGGCGATGTTGCAACTCAGTGCACCGCGCGGTGACTTCACACAGGACAAAGCGATCCTTTACAGTTCGCCGCCTGGCTGCCAATTTGTTTGGTGGCATCGAATGCACAGACCGCACTGGTGGTGACACAGCATAATTTTTATTTCGCGCTCATTGCATGCCGCTACAAGGTTGACGTTAAAAAATACACTGTTGCCAGCCCCTTTACTATCACGAGGCCTTCTACGCATGCACCTCAGAGCTGCCCCGTACTGCACTGCGCCACTAACCGGACATAACTGACCTCTGCCGCCACTCTTGTACGTGTTGAAAAGGAAAGTGCCAGCGAATTGCGAAGACGTCTGTCACTAATAGTTACATTGAAAGAGATATGCAACCATGTTCTGCGCATGCCAAAACTGCCACGACCAATTCTGCTGACTAACGACATGGCAACCATGACATGGCAATCCTCCTTCTGCAGGAGGAGTCATTACAAATTGAATGTTGCTTTGTGAGGTGCAATGATAGCGACTCTGAAGTTGTGCACATGGCTGAACAATGTTTCACATTAGCCCTTTTTGCTCTGTTTTGTGTTTGCGTAATTCGAAAGCGCACTTGATTAAAATACTATTACCCAATCCAACAGGACTCAAATAAACCAGATACCGTATAAACGCGTGTAAGGGCCGCACCCCGTTTTTTGGAAGGAAATGTTTTAAAAAAAATTAATCCGTGTAAGAGCCGCACCCGAACTTTCCATGACCCAGGTGGCTGTAGCCTTCTAAATGCACGCGCCGTGGCCTCCGCGATCAGCTCCGGCTGCGAACAACGGCGCGCTCGATCACGGAGCGCTTGATCGTAGAGGCCAAGCACGCGCACAAGAGCTTCCAAAAACCGTCCATGGATGGCGCGCGAGGCCGCAGCCATTATCATCATAAATTCCGGTGCGTGTATGGGCGCATGTATGGGCCGCACCCCAAAAATTGGCCCCCGAATCTCGAAAAAAAAGTGCGGCCCTTACACGCGTTTATACGGTATACTGCATTTCACACACTATAGCTCGTGTGCAGATTTCCTTTTTCATGTCATGAAGATGATCTTTTTGCTACAACAATGTAAACACAGGTGCCAAAAGGCAGATCTCGCACTACTGCAGAATATTATTAAGGGTCAAACGTGAAGTGTATGTCACGATGCAAACAGCAGCGCGACAAGCACTCTACACCAGTCGGGGGTTTGGTGAAGTTTGTAAACGTAAACAAAAAAAAAATAAGAAAGAAAGAAAAGAAACGACTGAGAAAGCTCGACGCAATTCGACATACTGTGGCAGCCTTGTTGATGGCACTGTGCATATTTGGTCCCAGCACGGATGCAACGTTTGCGGTCCCCTCTGCGTTGTCACAGGCCGCTATCGATGTCTCGGGCGCTGCAGCCTGGACCTCAGCCCCAGCTTGGTCCTGGAGGGTGAAAGCGGGCAAAGAAATCGTCTAGCATTTTTTTTTATGGAACAAGGACACAGTTTTGTGGCTGCAGGAACAAACAAACACACTTTCCACAGTCGTAAGTAGTACTTCGCAGTGCAAGCTGGCGAAGGTTCCTGGCTTAAACACTGTAGTTGCCCTGACTATCAAGCGGAAAAAGAGGGGGGGGGGGGGGGGGGGGGGGGGCACACAGCCGTGCTGTGTTAAAAACTCACCTGGGCTATCTCCACCGCAGTCAAAAGTGACTCCGAGCATGTGTCCGAATCGGTATCTCCACCCGCACCCTGAGCATCAAAAAGGTGTGCAAAGCACGCACAAGAAGAATTCAGGGACCACAGAAAATGCACTCGCATGACTGTCAAAATCATCAAGCTTTCGGTGAACTCATCGACACTAGCGCTATTATTTTATAATAGTGTCAAACCATGCCCAACCGAAGAACCAAGCATACATTAGCCGATGAATATAATTAACAGCACTAAGCTTGAAACTGTTCCTTAGCATTTTTTAAAATTTCTTTGTCGACACCTCGGGGGGCCTTGGAGTATCATTTTACACGAATCCTCAATTTCCTACCTATACTGATAAGGTGAGATGGTTTATGGGGTTTTAACGTCCCAAAGCGACTCAGGCTATGAGACACGCCGTAGTGGAGGGCTCCGGAAACTTCCGACCACCTGGGGTTCTTTAACATGCACTGGCATCGCACAGTACACGGGCCTCTATAATTTCACCTCCATCAGAATTCGACCACCGTGGCCGGGATAGAACCCGCGTCTTTTGGGTCAGCAGCCGAACACCATAACCACTGCGCCACCGCGGCGGCCTAGGTAAGGTGAGTTAGATAAGCAACTGTGGCTATCACGCGCCAAACACAAGGTTAGATGATGTTACATTAAGTGTTACATTAAGTGTTACATTAAGTGATGTTACATTAAGTTAATAAGAAGCTATGGGTGATGTGTGTGTGACCTATGTGTAAACGACATAAAATTACTTCGATAAAACGCTCTTTATGGCGGCATGAATTCCATTCTTTTAAAATGGGCTTTACAGTATACAGCTTGTTGTTTCCTTCTTTTTCCCAAGACGCTTGCCATTCGGCTCTTAGTTTGCTACGTACTAACTTCATGCAATCCCTAGGAGGCAAATTCACGTTTTATTTCCATGGTTCGGGCTTGTGCAGCACATATGCCGGCTCTCTCATTGTCCCTAATGCCACCGTGACTAGGAACCCAGCAGAATCTAGGTAAGGTGGGATCTTGCAGAAATGATACAAAAGTAGACAACACACTGACTTCGGAAACACTGAACTATAGGAGGACTGCTCACATTCTGTTCTTCATGCAGGATCCACGCCTTCAGCCCAGCCACAGAGAACTCCTTATTGTAGTCAAGATTGTACATGACATGAGGCTGGAGGGTTCGCTGCAGAGAGAGAGAGAGAGAGAGAGAGAGAGAAAAAAAGTAATAATGAGGTTAATCAGTACTGCCTACTGAAAAACAAATGGCAAGGGTGTTAAAGGTGTAGAGATAACAAAATTTTGGATGCCCGTTTTTCTTCTTTGTCATGATGCGCTAGTCACATATAAGTCGAAACATGGAATTCACCTATACGCGGAGAATAATTTATAACTGAAATTGAGACAACATGAGAAAAAATTTCAGTTTCAAAAGCTAAACGAAGACTGTGACTTCACAGATGATATGCGGTCACGCTTGGTCATGTTTTTACAGTTCCAACTCTCAGGCAGGCTTGCGTTAAAACGAGAAAGTAGCGACCATATTCGCGTGCTTTCTGTGTGACCTGAACTCAGCTTTTACGCGACAGCAGTAATTGGGATTTTGAAATCGAAACAAAACGAGGAAAAAAGGTAAATCATGGGTGTGTTCAGATAAGAACAGTAATCACGGTCCCATGATCATTCTTTCTTTTAAATGAAATTTATATATGTGATAGGCACATATGTCGACACAAAGAGTTTCACAAGAAACACTGCAGTTTTTTTTTTTTGGAAAAATCGTATATCATACGAGGTGGGAAACCTTGCAAAATCGCTTGCTTCGATCCCTGCAGAAAGTAAAATTTTGTGGAACCTGAATATTCTTTCAGAAATTGTATGCAAACTTTTCTGTTAGATGCAGTGCACAAACATTTTTTGGCTCCTTTAATTTCATGGCAAAATAATTGCAAGCATTGTAGAAGAAGTAATGCATTCCAATAATAGCAGTTTTAGGACAATAATGGGTCATAAAGGACTGATAACTTGAGGCAGCAATTTCTCAGTATTGATCTAGTCCTTCTTACTATGGTCAGAAAAATTTGTACTTCTGGAACGGTCAGATTTTTTAATATAACGCGATGATATCATCTGGAATTCGAAAAAAGGCAAACTGACAGATTTAAAGAAAAGAAAGAAAGCATCCTGTCTGATTTAAAAATTTTCCTGGAAGACCTTTACTACCGGGTCATTCTAGGTCAAGAAAAAAAAAGAGCGTTGCATTATATTGTTTTGTACTATAAAAATTACCGAGGACACTTTGGAAATTCTCAAGTGTGCTTGGCGAAAGCCTTGTGGTCAACCACGGCCGCTTCCCCGAACCGCTTGGCGCGTGGCGGGCTTCCCGCATGTGCGGTTTTTATTGTCTTTGGCGACTGCGGTCGCTTTTTTGATTGTAGTGTTTTAGAGCGCACTCTTTGGCACCCTTTTGCAGCATCGCCATCGCCGGTTCGGCGTTCATTGCGTTCGTTGGCGTTGTACACTCAGATCATTTCAAGGGAAGGAAGTGCACATAACTGGCTCCGTGGGTCAGTGGACGATTCTGTTATGTTGCTGCTTACGTTGTTGCGGTCCCAAGAGCCATTGCCTAGCAACTGTTGTGGTATAGAAACCCACACCACCGCACCACACAGGAAGGGAGGAAGTGGGAGTGAAAGAAGAAAGAGAAAGAGGGGCTGTAGTGAAGAAAATGAAAATTGTATTTGAGGCTGTCTTGCATATATCTCAGTGGACACCCATCATGCGTTTGTAGAGGAAGGGAGGAAGTGGGAGTGAATGAAGGAACAGAAAGAGGGCCTTAATAAAGAAAATGAATTTGAGAAAGGAAATTACTGAGGAGGATGACGAAAATGAATTTGAGGAAAGGAAATTACCCAGGAGGTTGCCCCACGAGCATGGGACAGCACTGGAACAGACAGCGCACATGGACCAGCACTGTGCCCATGGACTCACAGCGAGCATGAGCCATTAAAGGCTTTTTGCCTTAAAATAAAAGCTTAATGCAGACCGCGCACGTGCGGAATAGGTGGTCCACCTGCCACCTAGAGGTATGGTGGCCAGACTACCTCAGCCCATTTCTTGGGAGCCTCAACGCTATCACATTAGAACTCCACCACATGCACTCAGTTTGAAGTCTAATTCATCACCGCTGCTCTTTTTAACGGACAATATGGAGCAATGATAACTGAATGAAACACTGTCTGCATTAAGCCTTTATTTTTAGTTTAACACAATATAATGCAGCACTTTTCTTGACCAAGAGTTACCAGGTACTAAAACTGTTTCAGGAAAATAAAAAAAAAATGACCAGGATGGTTTTTTTTAAATCTCCATCAAAATTCGCCGTTATTTGAATTCCAGACAATTTTAACGCGCAAATAAAGTTAATCTGATCGTTCCCGAAGTAAAAATTTTGCTCGACAATTAAATTTCTGCCTCAAGTTCAAGCAATAACACTCGAGCATCACTGGCAAAAATTAGGACACACAAAACGGAAAAAATCGCAGTGCAAAACGCACTGGAGAGCCGAGGACATTTCTTGCAAAGCTTACTTTGCCAATCTTGACCCCGTTCCGGCTGGCGAGGTCAGTGATTATAATGTCCGACTTGCTCAGATTTATCTGTACATGTTGTTTGGAAACACCCTGCAAGTGGACACAGCAGGAACTTAGCTGGAAAAACAATACGACATCCTAGCATGCTGTGAAAACAATGCCTCACAGGTGCGTCGATCATGAGGTCGCAAGAATGGGATCGACCGACAATGTTGACACCTGGGAAAGGAAGGAATGAAGGTGTGAGAGGAGACGGCAAAACAAAACAAACGCTTCAAGAAAACCAGCACCCAAGCTTTTTCCTACACAAAAAAAAATATACCAAGCTTGTTCCTACGTAAAAAATTTATTAAAAAAAATGTATGTGCGACTTCAGCAGCGTTCTCTAGTTAGAAAATCATGCGGGAAACGCGCATCGCTCAATGTTGATGCAATTTAGTATGACTAACCCAACATTCCATTCCTGGCAAATCATGAGGGGGCACTTTTGCTGGTCTTTTTGAAAGGATACCGGAAAGAATATTTACTATCATTAAACAAAAAATAGTACCACAAAGAATTCAACGCCAAGCACAAATCTCTCCATAATAACAGCACACTGAAGGCTTGGCTGCAATGAGACAAACCTGTTGCTAGGACGTGCTATATTCAGCAAACTTTTTTTGCACTGCACAAATCAAATTATTTCTGACAAATTATCTAAATGTAACAATATATGGTACAATTTTCAGACCCAGCTTGCCAACACAAACTTGCCAACATAAAATCAAAGGTGCACATGTTCCAGCATGGAATTCCTACGTTTTTTTTATAGTTAGGCAAGGTTAGGCTACCTGCATTGTTAGGCTCTAGCACACAGATTCCCCGAACAGGAAACATTAATTGCAGGCACGGCTATAGTTGGACACAACTCAAGAATGAAGCGGCAAATGCCCCTCAAAGAAGCCGCTCCAGCCAAAGGCGTCCCGATCCACCTCCTTGACCAATCTTGTTGGACATGCTAAAGTGAAATCGACAGGGTGTGACATATGAATGGGGAATAACCATAGCTTAATCAGATTAAATGCCCAGTTATGAAAATCAGTCCATTCTTGAGTTGCGTCAGATTATAGGAACAAAGAATTGTGTTCCAGAAATTGTGCGTGGGACCTTAAAAAGCTCAGCACCTCATGATCTAGACCGATGTGATCAAAGCTTTGTACCAAGGCAGCACCAGACATTGTACTGCTTCTAAAAGCTTGTGTAAGGTACTGACACATGAAGCATGCACTGACATTTTTCAGCTCAAGCAATGACAGATGGTGTCTGTATCCACTAATGAGATAATCCACTAATGAGATAATGACAGTTTCATTTTAATGACTGCAACAAATAACTAGGAAGGAATGATGAGATGCTTCATGCATACAGAACTGAAGGCTTCGAGCCACGAATGCCAGGTGAACAGCCGAAGACAGCCAAATATTTCGTGCCAGAATGTCGCCTAAGTTGTCCCAAAGCAGAAATAGTCACCTGGCTTCAGGTTGAAGGTCTGGAACCTAGGAGGTGCGTCTTCAAGCTGCACTTTAAGGACCGCTCGAACCTGGGAACAATGATGCACGTTTAAAAGCACGTTTAAGCAGCCATGAATATGTTCAAGTAAAGGCCCTCTCTGACCATTATCTTTGATATACTGGCATTCCCTACTGTTCAAGCCCATAACTTTGCCCTGATTTGTGTATGAACCCAATTTTACATGTTTTTTCTAATTGATTATGAAATCCTGCTGATCAAGGCAAGGATTGTCTACTACGAACAATGCAGTCTTCAGCCACATCATTTTGGAATTCTTAAAATTTCACATAAACCAAAGCCATCACCATTCATCTAGAAAGCAACTGCAGTGTTATCTGGTAAATATCCAATCTGCTAAGTTCGGCTAGCCTGTGTTTTTTCTGTTATTTTCTGATGGTACTACTTGAATAATGGCTATGCTCTTTCATTTGGTTTTTGCATTACTGTGGTCAGCAGATCATTTTTTAGTTTCTCTGCCCTCCCTTACACATTCAATTACTAATTATCTGCCAGCTTCTACTGACATTACAATGGGATGTCGCACCTGGGCTTTTTGTACTATGGGAGTACATTGTTTCCATAATTTGATTTTGCTAGAACTGTCGATAAACACTGAAACCTTTCAAAATACAACCTGAAAGAGTTTGACAGCCGTACATAAGAGTAGAATAAATTACCCGCTTTCAAGAGAAACAACTGTATCGCGGAAAATGATGCGGACGGTTCCTGCGGTTACTTCTCCACCCCCCAAACCATATACCTGTACACCAGGTGTTTCTTTTGCCAACAGACTTTTGCAAAGCCATGAAAGACATGCAAGTGCACGTGATCTGCGCGAGTAGATTGCATAGCAAGACTGGCATTATAATGCAATTAATAGCAATTAGGTGAAACTAATTAACCAGCCTTTTAATTTTTGTCATATGGCAAAATTGTTGGCCATCAACACTGATGGCGAGCTCAGTATATCGCAGTTCCACTTATCGAATCTTAAATACAGGCTTCTGGAAATTTTTTCAAGTTGGCTTTACTACGTTTGGGTGTGTGCACGGCACATATGACACCGTTCATAATAGCTGACACCGTTCATAATAGCTGACATCATTCATAATAGCTGACACCCACTGAGAACTTCGGCATAGCGTGCAGTTTCCCCACTTCGGCCAAGCATCGACTTGGAAGTAAGCACCGGTGCCATTTTGTGAATGTTTGTGCCATGCATATTTCTGGCAAGCCTTCGATCCAATGGGATCGCAATTGTAAATCCCTGCGTGCTGTAGGCCTGTTTCGCTTCTTGGTTTTCAACACGCGAGCCAACAATGGGCATGGTCAGCATGATGACCGCCTCCATGGATTCTCAGAAAAATTAGTTTTTCTGCTGATGCTGCATAACGTAAAAGCAAGCTGACACATGGTGACTGAGAATTTTGTTCTTAAGGAAACTTGGACTTCTGGTGCGGGCTTGGTGTAGATTACTCTTATTTTGTGTAGCAGCATGCAGCAGGCTTTGTCATTAGGCACAGCTTGGCACAATCGCATCACTGTATATAGCAGTCAATGATGCGGTGGATGAAGTAGTGCGCGTGCTACTCCGCCACGTATCATTTGTTCTTCTTGAGGCCTCACGAGTGTTTGGACGGAAATAATGAGTGGTATAAGACAAGTTGCTAGCATTAGGAATCATGGTCGAAGCTGTAAGGTGCTCAGTTTTCGGGCCCTCTGGATACAGTTTGCACGGAGAATCAACTACGTTTCAGGCGGGGATGGAGTCCGAGTGATTCACCCTACCAGCCAAGAATCACACTGCTACACATCATTCTTCCCAGTCTTGACGAGCTACAGGACGAAAGTGTGGTAAGAGGTAAAAACGAAGTCCAGGAAGTTTCCAGTCATGGCACTTAAAATCTGTCGCAATGAAATTTGCCTGTGTTCGCTTTGGTTGCATGGAGAATTACTTTTTGGGCATGGACTTAATCTGCACAAACAGAACACTGTCTTTGGCAGCGTTGACTGCTGTGTATGAAACGGAGTATAGAGAGTCGCCTTTTCTTGCATTGGTGGGCGTCACGGCTTCGGCAGCCACTTTTACAGTCCGGACCACGTCATTCGGGCGTTATAGACAATTGCTTTGCCTCTATAGTACTGCACAGGGCCTTTATGGGCAAATAAAACAGAATAAGTTTACTGAGGGAAACAGAACCGTTGGCGGATGAAACAAATCCCACAAAGAATGTGTCCTAAATTTCCGTTACATGGCGAATTAACATTTCTTGACGCCAAAAATCAGACGTCTGCAACTGGGCAGTTTATGCGGGCTCCCCGAATTCTGTAGAATAGGGTTGCTTTAATTTGACACGCCCCCCTTTCAGCTCCTGAACACGATAGTTCGCAAATTAGCCACTGTATGTATTGAACAGAAGAACACATAGCTCCTCTTTTAAACGAAAAAGCACGCCAAGCATGAGGAACCTGCCTGAAACTAGCGCCAGTGTTCAAGGTCGAGAGTTTGGCAGCTCAGTTGACAGCTTAACTGCAGAAGAGAAACACAGACTGAAGTTGGCCCGTTTAGGAGGATGGCCATATTATAAAAAAAGCATTAAGCGGCCAGAGAGAACGATAACCAACACTTTGCATCAGCGTCTAGCTATGACGCTAATCGAACGGCCGGTTCTTGTGCTCGGTCTGTATCGCACTATGAGTGGGATAGCCGGGCGTTCGTTCTGAGACAACGCTAAGCAGAAAAGGGGGCACGCACATGCCGCAACATGATTTACTGAGTTATCACTAGGCATGCGCACCAAACTGGCATGAGAGAGCGCGAATACATGGTAACGGACTGTATGGCGGGAAATGCTCAATACGCACTTCACGGTCGTCGTCCTCATCCTCGGACTCCTCAGGCGCGTGGATAACCTGGGTCATCTCCAGCTCGTAACCGTCCATCCTGCAACGTTCGCGCACAGACTTCGAAGTTCAAACTGACCGTAAATACACGCGCGACAGCTATTTTGAACGGCGCTTGCTACGGTTGCATTGAACACCAAGCCACCGCGCGGCGCGCGAGAAAGCAAGAATTCTACTTGAACGCTAGATAACAAATGCACTAACCCGTCCCATTCAAGACGTCTGCGACTGTCACCAACCGCTAGGAGCGCTGCTGTCGAATGTTACTCACTAAACTCATAAGACGTGTCTAGTTCCGATTGCAGCGCCTTTAGTTTACGCCGTAGACACGTGCCATGTGCCTTATCAAACTGGAACGAAGCGTTTCTGTACTAAACAAACTTATCTCTAAAACGTGTGTCAGCACGCCGTTATGGTTATGCCGTTATGTAGTCATTTTTTTAATGTGAAGAGAGCACACCTACAGATGTGTGAATATTGACCATATGCAAAAATAAAGAACTTAAATATGAATTAAAATCTCGCTAGGTTCTTACCGAGTTCTTTCCCTGCACGAGCTTTAGTGCGTGCTTTGTCAATGCTTTGATATCCTGAAAACAGAGCTATATGTATTTTTGTAATAATAAGCTACTAAATAAAGAAATACATTACATCGAAGAATGATTATGAGTGGGATGCGGCGCATTTATAGCTGATTCGCTATAAGCCAACGTTATAAGCCAAGCATTAACAAAAAAGTCGTGAAGAAAATAGAAGAATTCGCAAAGAAAAGAAGTACGTGGCTCTAGCTGCCTAGGTTTTTTTTTTTTTTGGCAAACAAGAGATAACGCAAAACACAGTGCATATACTTTGAGCGGCTCAGTAATAATGAAAAAAAAAAAAGAAGAAAAACCTCATATTTCGAGCTCATGCATACATTCTGAAAGCAAGAATATCGCAGATAAATTCGTTACTTTGAACAATGAATACATGCGGAAGGCGAAGCGTTAATGACTGAAAACTTTAAACAAACAAAATGTCATGAAACAATTAAAGAACGAAACCAAAACTGTATACTTTAGCACGCCGGTTTCCAGAGGACAGCAGCTGCTTCTAACGTCACCGGAAGTACCGGACAAAGCGTCACATCCGAGCAACGGTTGCGCCCTCCCGCGTGTGCGCGGGGAGGAGGGAGGGAGGGAGGAGCGTCGCTCGCTCGCTGACGGCAGCCGCCGGAGAAGCGTCAAAATCGGGCTGGCGTTGCGCTGGCCTGGCGTGAGTGTGTGTGCGCGCGCGCGCTCGGATGTGTGTGGAGGTGCCCGTGTAAGGCCGATCTCGCTCGACGATTGCGTGTGCTTTGCCGTGCAACCGTGGTGCCGTGCTGTGCTCGAAACGAATGCGCGTGCCGCCGGCGTCCCCGCGCCTTGCCCGGAATGCGGAATCTGCTGCTGCACTAGCGGCGGCTGCGGTGATGCCCTGACTTGCTCGGCGCGGGAGCAGCGACTGAAAGTCTAGCTCTAGCAGCGGAGTGCTACGAACGCAGTTGGCAGAGGAAAAAAAAAAGAAAGAAAAGCAGCAGCTTCAGGGGAGGCAAAGAGGGCAAGAAAACGGAAGGAGGATTGCCAAAGGTGAGCTGGTGGTAGTTTCTTTGATTTTTTTTTTTCCCAATCGGTTTGTCTCGATCGACGACGCGACGGCGAATAAGTACCGCACACTGTTTAATCGCGCCGCTCGCCCCTGCCTTCGTGCATCGCTGGGTCGACGGTTTCCACATTAGAAGAGCGGTCGCACCACGAATGAAAGACGGGGATACCGACAGGAGCAAGAGCAAGCAAAGACCAAATGCGGCGCGCCGCTTTCCAGAATAGCCGGCTGAGCGAGCCTTCCTTGACACACACACACGCGCGCGCTCGGGTAATCGCGCTGGCTGTGCTGCCGCCGGAATGGCGACACATGGGATCCAGGCTTCACGGCAGTGTTCCGCGTTATCGAAATGTGCCGGCGCGCAGCGTTGCGCCTGTCGTCCGTGGCGGCAGCGCGCCGGAGTTGAGGGCGCGCGCTTGTCTTTTTTCTTCGCGTTGCTGCTTGTCTTTTTGCGTCGATCGGTTTCTGTTTTCATCTTTTTCGTAGCTCTCCCCCTGTTCCTTCTGCTCGCGCAGCTTGGGGACGCGTCTGCTGCCGTGTTTGTTCGCTCAACGTTGGCCAGCTCTATCGCGAGTACTTTCCGGCGCACGTTTGTTTTGGTTCCGAGTTGGCGTGTTTCTCTCCCCCCTCCCCCTCGATTCTCCTTTCCCCATACCCTTAACTTTTTTCTCTTTCCATTGCCTTATTTTTGCTTTCCGCTCGATTCGCTGATTTCTCTTCTCGAGTCGCGTCGCGCGCTGGTCTTTCTCGATTTGGGAATTCACTTCATTTTGTTTTTGTTTCGTCATTTATGCGTCTCTCGGCGTACGTATAAACAGATGTGGGAGAGGGACAGTCAACCCTATCGCGCGCACGCCGACGGACGCGTGAAGCGCCCAATGCTCGTCTCGGCACGCTTGCGGGGCTGTTCACCTCGGCACTGTCGCGCGCGTATGTCGGTAGCCGACCGGTAGTCTTGACACGCGATAGCGTGGATGAAAAAAAAAAAAAAAAGATAGGAAACAGGGACAGAAGACTGTCGTGGCGATATGCGCGCTGTGTGTACGCACTTATGTTGGAGGTTATCTCGGCTGTACTACAGTGTGCAGCCGCATTATTCTGCGGTGACGACGAGGATACATATGCTGCTAGTCGGCGACTGTATAGCTTTCGCTTGTTGAGAACACTTTGTGTACACCGGGCATCAATAGTTTGCAGGGCAGGCGAGTCTGTGAGGGGAATTAATTGGAACAAATACACTGCATGCCACCTGATAAAATTGCAATCTGCGCTTTAGTGCTGGAACACGGCACAGTGCCTGTCATTTTCAGGCTGCTTGCCCAGGATTGACGCAAATGTTTTTCTTTTATATTTTTGTAAATATTCTAAATAACGTACAAAACTCTCCCCTGTCCTTTCTCGCTATCGCTCCTCTCTGTACTTGCTATCCCGGGCCATGTCAAACCAGAGTCCATATATACGTTAGATATGCTCAGCTAGTTGATTTATAATGGTTACTTTGGCGCATTTACTATTCGATGTATTTATTGTTGGTCTTCTGTGAACGAAACCTGAGAGTTCTTTGTGCATTTTGCACTCTTTAAGATTTAGACGACCTAAATATAAATCTCGCACAATGAGAATGAAATTGCGCTTATAAAAACTTGTGCACACATGGGTTTTCCACTCCTAAGTATTGTTGGACATCGCTGGGACGTCCCCCAGAAATTCGAACAGTTGCCTTTGCGGAGTGTACGCAATTGGAACGTCGTTAGTTATTTCCGGATGTCGAATGTATATCCGTGGAAGTTAATTCCTGCAAACAGCCGGGCTATTTTGATTTATTAGAGTGCAGGAGAGATCAAAAGACGTCCTTGTGACGTTGATAGCAGTCAAATTCATGGAACAACTAATTTGACGCCGCAGCTGGGGCTCAGTGGTTATGGCGCTCGAGTGCTGACCCGAAAGACGCGGGTTTGATCCCGACCTCGGCGGTTTAACGCTAAAGGACAACTTCGCACCCTTTTTACTCCTTTCTGTTCGAGCTTATAAAAGAGAGCGCACTCCCTTTTGTAGAAGGGAGTGCTTTAATGACAGTTTAATCTCATTTTATTCCCACATAGACGTATTCGTGTTTAGAGTGTGGAGGCTTCACACAGGTAGCGTCAGGATTGTCGCCTTGTGCCATTGTTATCGTTATCACTGTAAAACGATGGTAACCGCCTCTTCAAGGCAGTGGTTTCGCATTATCATGATCATTCGCAGTTTGAAGATACAAGTGCATTTTAATCAGCAGTTCAATTTCAGCGAAGGTCAGGACATCCATTAAAAAAGTCGAGTAAATCTTCATAATGAAGTCTGATTGCATGTCGAAAAGCATACGGCGCTTGGTTATCCTGGAGGCTGAATATTTGCGGCCTTCTATTCGCGAGCGCATAATTTACTCTTCGCATTTTTAATTCGCATGTTGTGTTGACGCAAATATCCACATGCAGTTGGTATTTATGGGACATTATGTGGATGTCTAGTTTTGATATAATGCATCGATCCACGTCGAACAGATATAAAGTATCGTTTTCTGTTCCGTGAGGACATCAATAAAAAAGATCTGTCCTGCACTCCACTAATGGAAATCTATGGGACGATTTGGAGTAATGACATTTTTCGAAGCGCTAAAACAACAAGGACGCAGAGGGAACAGACAGGGATGAGCGCTCGTCCCTGTCTGTTCCCTCTGCGTCCTTGTTTTAGCGCTTCGAGAAATGTCAAAACTGCACCAACTAGCCCGATCCGCTACCCTTATGAACTTGATTTGGAGTAAATGTTTCTGGCGCACATTTGTGGACGTCCGTTTGACGTGCACTAATATTGATGTCCTTTGGACATCACATGGACGTCCGACACTGGATGTTCGCTACATGGTTACCTGAGAAATGTTCGTGTGGTTGTTATGCATCTCGCGTCGTACTTTGTCACCTCGTGGAGCATACGTAGCGCTGGGCCAGACAGACATCCCCTGCGAACATTAGAGAATCTGTCTCTTTTCCTGAGAAGCGCGTCCTACAAGATGAAAACAGCTTACGCACATATCTTGGGCACGGATTTTGTGTCGGCCACAACCGTAATCATGAGGTGCGTGAATGCTAGTGGCGAAATAATGCGTTCAGAACCCCCCCCCCCCCCCCCCCTCAATTCATGCACTTTGAATTGTTTTAGTTTACTCTTAGTTCGTTTTATAGCGCTCGTTTACTATATACTCTCTAAACACAAATACGCCTAATGGGACTAGAAAGGGGGCAAGCTGTCCTCTAAAAGGGAGTCCGTTAGTGGACAGCGTTTTCTAAGTTGTACGAGGTAGTCGTTACTTTTGGAGTTTTTCTTTCTTTTTTTCTGCGCCTCCCATTGTAACACCAAATATGGTGCTGCTGGTAAAGCAACGAATCAAACTATATGCACTAGACAGCTTCGCTGCAGCAGGTGCATGTTATGCTTCAGTTTATAGCTTTCTGGTGCGTAATCAGGTGTGGTGAGGCGTTCGGAAGACATCCGTGTACGGGACCCGCTGGCAAACAACTCACGATATTCCGGAACCAGTTATGGCTTCCCCAATTTCTCTCTTCATAACGAGGAAAATATATATATCCGGGGCTGGGGTAGGACAGCAGCTATATGTGTCATTTTTGTTTTGCGAAAACCGGGACAACAGCTGCAGCCGATCAAAAACCATTGTAAAGGGAATTAAAAATAAAAAGAACAATTTTATACACGTACACCCTCCCTCTATGGCGATGGTTCGTGCTGTGGAGGAGTCACGGCCAAAAGTGAGGACCGAACGGCCTGCTCCGCACCGTAGTAATGCAGGTCGGCATATATTACTTTGTCGGCAGATGCCAAGCATGATAGACCGGGCTTCTCGCGTTCTTTATTCGGTTAGGCCAATTTTGGTTTGGTTTGGTTTGCGGGGTTTAACGTCCCAAAGCGACTAAGGCTATGAGAGACGCCGTAGTGGAGGGCTCCGTAAATTTCGACCACCTGGGGTTCTTTAACGTGCACTGACATCGCACAGTACACGGGCCTCTAGAATTTCTCCTCCAAAGAAATTCAACCGCCGCGGCCGGGATCGAACCCGCATCTTTCGGGTCAGCAGCCGAGCACCATAACCACTGAGCCACCGCGGCGGCGCCAATTTTAAAGAGACATTAACGACAGCTCTGTCCAATTTTTGTTATCAGTAAAAATTACCTCTCTCGCTCTGTCTGACTATGTTTTCCTGGCAGCAAGACACATTTTATCGCGGAGGAAAATGGATTTAAAAATCTTCCTGCCAGGCGATTCCAGCTCCTGACGTTCCTTACCGAAAAGGACGGGTTGGCGCCCTATCCCTTATAAAAATTATCTATTGACAGTCTATAGACTTCTTATAGGCTCTGTTACCTTCCTATAGATATTTTTGTCTATTCATAGTCTGTAGACTGTCTACAGACAAGTCTAATAAAAGTGTATCGCTATAAATTTGTAGATTGTCTATAGACTGTTCTCTCAATAGAAGTCTATAGGCTTTATAGACAGAAGTCTATGGACAGTCTATAGACTGTCTGAAAAAAAACTTTGTAAGGGTAAACTGCTGCCTTGATGACCATGTCACAACTGCGATCGAGACACAACAGTAGTAACAAACTTTGAAACCACACTTACATAATGGTCCTTCGGATACGAAGGGCAGTGAACTTGCCCACGACCTCTTCCGTGAATTACAACCCCGGGCACCGTCGCAGAATGACCACAACTAT
Source organism: Amblyomma mixtum (assembly GCF_055824585.1). NCBI lineage: Eukaryota > Metazoa > Arthropoda > Arachnida > Ixodida > Ixodidae > Amblyomma > Amblyomma mixtum. The sequence continues at coordinate 34,935,740 of NC_143018.1, read as the reverse complement.
GCTGTGTCACTGCCCACCTGTGCTGAAATCCTCCGAAACTACAGGAGTTGAACGATCAGAATTTCCCAAACCCTCGAAATAATTAGGCAAGTATAAAATTGGTAAATTGGTTTTTGAGGAACAGAAATGACGCAGTATCCGTCTCACATATGTCGGCGGACACCTGAACCGCGCCGTAAGGGAAGGGAGGAAGGTAGGAGTGAAAGAAGAAAGAGAGAAAGAGGTGCCGTAGTGGAGGTCTCCGGAATAATTTCGACCACCTGGGGATCTTTAACGTGCACTGACATCGCACAGCACACGGGCGTCTCTTGCGTTTCGCCTCCATCGAAACGCGGCCGCCACGGTCGGGTTCGAACCCGGGTACTCCAGCTCGGTAGACGAGCGCCTTAAGCAAGGCAAGGACGAAGAAGTCGCATTGAGAAGGGTGCAAACCAACACTTTTCACACGCTCAGGTCGGTCGTTATGCACACCTGGCACGTTCGAGGCCAGAATGTCGGCACTGTGGAGAAATTGTGGATCTCAACTACATGTTGTGGGCTTGCCAGTAAAACAGGTCCATATCCCTGATCTCTTTCCCAGACCCTACAAGCGGGAGGCCGCCTTGATCAACGCAGGCGCCGAGGGCCAGAAATAGCTTGTGAACAGCGCCGCCGTAGGTGCTTCGACCAGTGTAATCCTTGAAATACACTCTAAACACGAATACCCCTATACGGGTGTAAATGGGGAGTAAGCTGTTCTCTAGCGCACACCTAGTTTTGTGTTTATCCTCTAACACCTCTATCCCTTTTAAGGCGAAAGCCTTTAATGCCTCATACTGTCGTTAGCAGACGCGTCGGCAGCCGTGTCGACAGACGCGTCGGCAGGAGTGTCGACAGACGCGTCGGCAGATTCGTCCTCCTTTCGGCGTCACTGCTTAAAAGGCTCAAGGTTCCAGCATTAATGAAGGCGCATCTAGTGAATGCATGGGCTTCATAAATAAAATAAAAGGAGTGAAGTCAAGAAAAGGAAAATAAAAATAATAAACAAAAATAAAAACGGAATAAAAATAAGATGTGCAAATAAAAATAAAAAACAACAAAATTAAGAAAAGGAGCAAAAATTAATAAAAACAAAATATGCAAAAATAAAAAGTAAATAAAAACAAACAGTGACCAGGAAACGCTTTCGCCTTGCAGCACTTTAGAGAGCCAAAGTGCCCCCTGAATTTTTCTCACTGCTCTTTGCCTAGTGTGTGGGGAGGCCAACCAGGGGGCTCATACTCAATTTGGTCAATAAACGTTTTCAACGACAGCAACACTGGTTGTGCAGAGAGAATTCCGGCAAGTACAGTCGTCAGCAATATGAGAGGGAACTAAATATGAGCGTTCGTTTATTGATTTTTTCATTATTACGCGCAAGCATAAGTTTTTTTTAGTTTTATTTAACTTGTTTTCCCCTTGGCGTTTAATATCCTAAAGTCATTCCCAAATTTAGTGCAGAAATAACCAGAAAATTTGCACTGTGCAAAATGTTTGTTTCCTCTGATATTGCACACAACTGTGCGTTTCCCGCTCGCGATATAATGGATGACGATTGAAGGAGATCGGTAGAGAAGGTACTTTGAATGAATATTGAGAACTAACTGAAGTCATATTTGCTAGCGCTTAGTGAACACACGGGACAAGAACACAAATACACAGGACAGGTGTTCTTGTCCCCGTGTGTTCATTAAGCGCTAGCAAATATGATTCCAAACGCTTTCCAACTAGCCCAAGTTTCCGCCTTAATAACTGAAGTCAGCCTGTATCGATTTACTCGTATCACACCGCTTTCTAACAACGAATAGGCTATAATTTCACTCCAAACGGAGCTTTTACAAGTTGGAAAAGGTCAAAAAATGTAGTGCAGGTGTCGCCACTACCGGACGATTTTGCAAGCAAACTGCTGCGCGTCAAGACAGTATTTCTTTTTAGCACTAATCCAGGATGTTAGCCTGTGCGGTCGTTCTCTTTAAAACGGTGACATGGGAGTCCTTTTCATTATTGACGTAACGGGTTTTCAACCGAGTGGCAGAAAATGTCTGAACACAATTTTCTTTGAAATAAAGACGTATTGCAATAAAAGCGGCTTGTAGACTGCAGCTCCGAACGTTTCTGTGCTGAAGGAACCCCACGTTGGGCGCCAAATATGGGACCACACTGGAATGAGGCCCATCGGTGTGCCGCGGAATGTAGGCTCACGTGAAACCTCTCTGACGCAGCAGGTAGAGCCGGCGCTAGATACAACCGCCCTATCGTTGGGTATAAAACAATTATTTCTTTTTCTAAGTTAGGAACACTTTTTGAAAATTGGTGTTGACGAAAGGGAACGACGCAGTAACTGTGTCGCATATCTCGGTGGACATTCGAACTGCGCCGCAAGGGAAAGGATAAAGGAACGAGTGGTCAGGCTGATGATGATGGTGATGATAGAAGAAAGGAAGAGGTGTCGCATTGCCCTCCTAAACCGAGCCTCGAACGAAACTGAAACAAAAGCGAAAACGAAGTGCGCGCGCATCTAATTCGCATTTGGTCTACACGCTAGATCGTCCTTTTTTATGGTCAGCTGTAGTCGGTTTTCCGTACGCGGACTAATTGCTCATCCTCGTATTTGGTTATCGGAGATCGCATTTTGGGTGCTTTTAGCTATGCTCAATTTAGAAGCAAATAGAATAGACGTACCTGTTTGTGGAACATAACGTGCATTATGCAAAGGGGGGCGGTTGATGGCATACAATGTCTCCGTGTAGTTTCGATCGTAGCTTCGTTTCTCTGTTTTTTAATTATTTTATTTTAGTCCTCGCTGCTGTTCAGCGTCATAAAAGCAAAACTTTGTCATTTTTATCGTCTAAGAGCGAGTAATCGAAGTGCTGCTGTACGCGGTACTCCCCCCCCCCCCCCCCCCCCCCCCCCCCCCCCGTCCCGAAAAGTACTGTGGCAACAGTTTCGATGCTGACTACCTGAAGTCTGCTTTACTGGGTTCCGACGTGCGGTAAAACTGAACAAAGCTGTGCTAGGCGCTGTTGCGCTAACTGGAGGGACGGTGAGCGGGGGCGATTAAACCGCATTACACAACACACGTGACGTTGGCTGCAGGAAACTATGACGAAATGCTTGAATAATGTATATAGTCAAGAGTGCTCCACCCATCTTGCCAACTAGACGCCGAAAAGCCAGGCTGCTCACGTGGCGTCATGACTTCATACATTTTTATGGCTCGCACAACTGCACAACCACGACTGAACGATTACTTCGCTTTCGTATGTAAAGGCTGCTTCCGTGTTGGGACGTACCCCTTACGTAGAATGCCCATAGACTTCCGTCTATAAAGTCTGTAGCCTTTCTAGAGACATTCTATTGACTAGCCTATAGGCAATACAAATGCTATAGACAGTCAATAGACAAATTATATATTTATGGCCACACACTTTTACTATACTCTTTTCTATAGACAGGCTGTAGACTATCAGCAGACAAAAGAAAATATTTAGAGGAAGGCACTACAGTCTATAGACCCTTTCCATTAAGGACCACCGACCGCAGATTTGTGTGAAGCGCGAAGTCCGACGGGTTATCATTCGGAAAGCACTGCCGGTGTCGGTATACGACACGCCGGAAAGCGTTCTTGTTGTTATTGAAAGCCGCTGTCGCTTAGAAAATTAAAGGCGACTACAAGCACTGACGGAGACTGCGGCAGCAGAGGTCATGTGATCCTATATACTACGTCAAGGAGTCGCATGCTGGCGGTAGATGGCGCGAGTCGTCGCTTGAGCCATTGACAAAGGGAGGGAAAAATAAAAAGACGGAATGGAATCGTTGTACTGTGCTCGCCGCTGTAACGCAATGGTCATGGCGGGCTCAGTTGTTTTGGTGCTCGGCTGCTGACCCGAAGGACGCGGGTTCGATCCCGGCCGCGGCGGTCGCATCTCGATTGAGGCGAAATGCTGGAGGCCCGCGTACTGTGCGATGTCGATGCGCTTTAAAGGATCCCAGCCGGTCAAAATTATCCGGATACCTCAGTTGCGGAGTCCCTGATAGCCTGAGTCGCTTTGTGATGTTGAACGCCATAAAACCAAGCCAAACCATCTTTCTTTCTTCCCCTTTCACTCTCTCCGCCATGCCTTCTCTTACAGCGCATTTCGGGGTCCGTATCACTGCAGTGCCGGCTAAGTAGGAATGCTTAAATGGGCACGGCTTAAACTGGACGCGTTCTCTTGATTACAAAAGAAAAAAAAAATAAATGGCACACGCCGTCGGTTTTCGGGATCGCGTTGGTTGCGTAGAAGTTTGAATCGCCTTTAAATCGAATGCAGCTGCTTTTTCCGACTTTTGGAGGCTTTAATATAAATTGAAAATACTTACAGGTCAAGTTTCTAATATTAACTTTTTTTTTTTTACTGCAATGGTAAGCGCAGTTGCTGTTGTTGATAAACCTTTATTTTCCATCAGAATGGAGGCCCCTACTCCCTACCTCCGGCACGCAGGCCGAGGGGCAGGGGCCGGGACCTCCGCGACTAGAGACAGGCAAGGAGCTTCTGGCTCCTCGCGGCAGCTATCGCCAGATGGACCGCTTTCTTCTGCACGACGGGGTCCGTGCTTTGCAGAAGGGTTTCCCAGGCCTCTCTACTGTCTATTTTCTCTCGGAACCCTGGAGAATCCGCTCATTCCCAAATCACATGGTCGAGCGTCCCCCTCTCCCCGCACTTCCTACACTTATCATCAATATCCTCATCTTTTAAGACATGCGATGCCCACACTGGGTGTATGAAATTTTTAGCCTCTAGTCTCCTCCAAGCCGTAGCCCCTGTGTTAGCGAGCTCTTTGTCCGGGGGAGGAAAGAGTCTCCTGTTTAGTTTGTAATTTTCCACTATTTCTGTGTAATTTATCAGTCTCTCGTCCAGTTCCTTGCGCAGTTTCAGCCCAGATGACGTAAAAGGAAAGGCAGGTAAGCTGTCGTCAGGCTGTGGACGTCACTTCCGCGTTTGGGACAGCAAGCAATTGCCGCTGACACGTCGACTCCGTACAACTTCAGAATGCGAAGGGGGGGGGGGGGGGGGGGGGGGGGGTTCAGTTTACCTCTAGTGGGATAGTTAGTGCGCTTTTCTTTCGGTTATAATCAGCACCCGCGATATAGCAGCGGTGTAGGGGCGGGGGCCACATCCCTTTAGTCTCCACCTTACTGTCTCTCGCTCGTAATCAGTGCGGGCGAGGCAGTATTTATTTTTATTTTTTTTTCTAGCTCTTCCTGTCGTATGTCGTAATAAGTAGACAATAGTTAGGAAATGAAGGGCTTGTTAAGATGTACATATTAAGGACGGCAGCACTCACCGAAACCAAGGGTAGCTCAGGGGAATGTCTGTATATGTTTATCTTTAATAAATAATATGTATAGCTGCATAAGTAAGCTGTATAGCTTCCCTTTGTAGCCGTATGGCTGTGCTTGGGTGGACACAAATGAGCAGTTACTCGCTTGTTACAAATCTGCTCCACTTTTGGGGGATTCCTCAAAAGGAATTTAATTATCATTACGCTGTCCCAGGCTTCGTCACACCTTTATCTGCGCCGCTGACGTGGCGGACGCTGTTGTGATGTGCGTGCGCGTTATTTACACGGAGAAAACAAAAGCGGAACGAAAGAGGCAGCTAAGAAAACTGGCTCGCAAAGCGTCACAAGCGCCGCTTCTGCGCATGCGTGGTGCGCCTTCGAACGAACACCTGCGCCGTTTCATTGTGAAGCCCCCGATCGAGATGGAGAGAGGGGGGGGGGGGGGAGGAAGTATTTTCCGCACCGCGGGAAGCCTTGACCGGCCCGCGTGCTGGATGCTTTTTTGAAGAACGACGCGTGGAACAAAGGTGAAATAAAAAAAAGGCGGGACAGGTCGCGGAAGAAATCTCAGCTGCGACGTCGCTCACGGCTCTGTTCCCTGCTCTCGTGCTGCCGCGAGGAAGGTTATCGACCGTCGTTTCTTTTCGTTGTTGTTGCCAACGCGCCGACCCGAAGTTGGTATCATGCGCCGCCATTGCTTTAATTTTCCTACGTCAGTCAACATGTTACTTTATCACTCTTTGTTCTCTTCCATAGCCAGCTACGGATGTATGGTGTGGGCAACAACAACAGCTGAAAATATTAACAAACTCACTGTCTTACAAAAACGTATTATACGCATTGCATGTAAAGTGCCGTATTTCTTCCACACTGCGAGCCTTTTCCACCGACACAACGTTATTCCAATGAAATCCATGTATAACTATAGGCTGTGCTATAAATATAAACTCGCCATAATGAAAAATGATGACTTCTTACTTACACTTGCTAGGTTAGAGCAAAGCAGAGCTGTGTATGATACCCGCGCAGCAGAGCCTTGGAATGTTAAGAAATGCCGTACAAACTATGGCAAACAAATGTTGCAGCATACCTTACCGACACTTCTGAACCAGTTGTACTGCCACAAGAATCTTGATGTCTCCAATATTTCTCTGAAAGAATTGCCCCAAATATTCGTGTAGTTCTTTTTTTTCTTGCTATTACCATTTTGAGTGCACCTGTCAGTTCTGCTGTCCTTTATTTTCTCCTCCCTGTGTTTGCCTTTATAGTCTCTTTGACCTAATATAGTTCTTTTTTCTTTTACAAGCAGAATGTACTGCTTACTGAACGTACATGTGTCATTCTATGTACAGAACATACGAGTTTTTTCTTACTATTTGTTTGATGTCCTATTCCGCCGCCGTCAATGCTGCACTGTGAGAGGAAGCCAGGACCTCTCAAGCTGTCTATACAGCTTTTTCCCTGGCTGTCCTCGCAACACCTAGTTGCGGAAATAAACCTTCAAACCTTCAAACCTAATTGCCCGCGGATGTATCGATGCGTGCTGTCGTGTTTGGACGTTGCCGGTAATCGAACTTTTGTTTGTCTCGGTTTTGACTTTAGAGCTCCGTCCGCGCTTCTCTTTGTTGAGGAAAAAGGCCAGTCTAGAGAGCAATCTGATGATGATGATGATGAATTTTTATGGCGCAAGGGCGGCCAAAGAGCGCCGTGGCACAAGGTGTTTTCGTCTTCTCTAGGTGGGGTCAATGACCCATTTCCAAGCACTTCACCCTGATTGAGCCGAGCACCAGGCAGAGGAAATCTTGCACCCATTGCATCACCGGTGGGTACCCGGCGGCACTGGGGATCGACCCCGCACGTACCGCATGCGAGGCGGAGGCGCAGCCACTGGGCTAATGCGAAGCGCCGGCCGACAATTCTAGAATTTTGTCAAAAAAAAAAATATCAAGAAGAAAGGACAGATCTCGATCGTGCAATTCGTGCGTTTCGCGAAATACACCGCGCTAAATGCAGCTCTTTTAATGCCTGTTTTGACGCCGCAGGGAGGGGGGTTGGAGGGCAAAAGCACTGTAGCGATCGTATAACAAAACCAGCTTTAGCTGCCGGCTGCTATTTGTATGCGCACTTCGAATGCTTCGCGTTTTTTCCCTCGCATATTTACATCTTGTCGAAGAGGGGCTAAGAACAAAAAAGAAAGATGAAGCGAAAGAGAAAAACATTCGACCAAGTTAATTGCTCCCGCGTACTTGTCGCTGCGTGCGGCGGAGAGATAGTTGACACCTTCACCATACCGTGTACTGTCCGTTAGTGTTGCCGATGTACTGCGCATGCGTGACTTCAACCGGAAGTGATCACGGTCCTGGGAGGCTTTTTTTTTTTTTGCCATGGTACTGTAATGGCCGACGGCTTCATTTAGAGGCGTGTAGTGGCCGTCCGCTGGGCGTAGAGAGAGCGAGTGAGTGAAAGACCAGCAGGCACAGAAAAAGCTCTGCGTGTCAGGAAGCATCTTTCTTTCTTTCTGTGTGTGTGCTCCAGCTTTTCGTCACTGCATTCAGCCCGTGTGTGCAACGTGTGCGTGTACACACACACACACACACACACACACACACACACACACACACACACACACACACACACACACACACACACACACACACACACACACACACACACACACACACACACACACACACACACACACACACACACACACACACACACACACACACACACACACACACACACACACACACACGCCGCCGCGGTGGCTCAGTGGCTATGGTGCTCGGCTGCTGGCCCGAAAGACGCGGGTTCGATCCCGGCCGCGGCGGCTGAATTTCTTTGGAGGAGAAATTCGAGGCCCGTGTACTGTGCGATGTCAGTGCACGTCAAAGAACCCCAGGTGGTCGAAATTTCCGGAGCCCTCCACTACGGCGTCTCTCATAGCCTTAGTCGCTTTGGGACGTTAAACCCCATAAACCAAACCAAACCAAACACACACACACACACACACACACACACACACACACACACACACACACACACACACACACACACACACACACACACACACACACACACACACACACATAAGATAAAGTCACCAGAACTTGAAAAACATAACAAGATTTAATTCACGACGTTTCGGCTGGAGGACCAGCCTTTTTCGAGTGGTCCTCCAGCCGAAACGTCGTGAATTAAATAATTAAATCTTGTTAAATTTTTCAAGTTCTGGTGACTTTATCTTATATTAATCAATCAGCTGCCAAGAAATAATTTTTGATATATATATATATATATATATATATATATATATATATATATATATATATATATATATATATATATATATATATGGCTTGCTGGTCTTGGTAGCTTGCGTGAGCCAAATACGCGTAGCTATAGCGTAGCTTTGCGCGCACCGTGAATGAGGGCGGCGCTTCGCTGCCTTGCCTTTTTCTTCTTTGCGTTCTCTCAGTGGTGGGAAGAGGAAACCCAGAAATACGGATTCCATTTTTCTCTTCCCCCTTCCTCCTCTCTCCTCCACAGGCCGCCGTGCAGCTGTGTCTGGGGATTCGGCGACGATATTTTTGGCGCTTACAGGCGTCTATTTTTTATGCGAAGCATATTACTAGAGGTACACTACAGCCCTTCGCCGTGGTTACGCGCCGTGCACACCACGTGGTACAGTGACGTCACACTACGTGACATACCACGTGACACATGACGTCACGACAGAGGAAGACGGAGGTACACTACAGCCCTTCGCCGTGGTTATGCGCCGTGCACACCACGTGGTACAGTGACGTCACACCACGTGACACATGACGTCACGACAGAGGAAGACGGAGGTACACTACAGCCCTTCGCCGTGCACACCACGTGGTACAGGGACGTCACACCACGTGACACATGACGTCACGACAGATCGCCGTCACGCGCTGGGAGAGGGAGAACGATGCCATCGCACAGACACCGGTATGTCCTCGAGCGGCATTCCCGCGCATTTCGAACGCGCGTTCACACTAGGTGTAGGTGAAACGCTCGCTCCACCGGTCAGGCGGACGCGGCTTCCGTGGCAATCCAGGCGCCCACCCAACGCGCGTCTCGGGGTTAGTCGGCGTTCCGCTGTAGCCATGCCGTTGTCTTCCCCCACGACGAAGGCTTCTAGTGGTTGTATTAAAATGACCAAGTATTCAACCAAGGAAAGCCATCAATATGCTTCGCATCTGACCAGGGTTAACCAGGTTAAGCCTCAGCCATTTTTTTACTTATTACTTCAGTGGGTGTGTGCGCGAGTATGCATGTGTTCACTTGTATGTAGGTTAAAAATATCCTCTGCCCCTCTCCGCTGTTCTCTGTGTTGTCATTTGCGACTGACTGTGCTTGCCTCCGTCGGTTTCGTCGCGCCTTCGGACGACATCTTGATGAGGAGATGGGAGTAGCAGTGGCGTTGGAGGGCCATAAAAGCGTGCGACGACCGTACGGCGTCGGAGCAGATGGTGTTTACCTGCCAACCGTGGTAGGTTGAGAGACAGGATTCCCTTTCCACGTGTAGTGAAGGGAGAGGCCGGACTATGAATGACTCGGCAAAAATGGATAAAAGAAGCGATTACCAATAGAAATGAAATAAGATTATAATCGCAATTGGTTTATGGGGTTTTAACGTCCCAAAGCGCCTCTGGCTATGAGGGACTCCGTAGTGAAGGGCTCCGGAAATTTCGACCACCTGGGGTTCTTTCACGTGCACTGGCATCTCGCAGCACACGGGCCTCTAGAATTTCGCCTCCATCGAAATTCGACCGCCGCGGTCGGGATCGAACCCGCGTCTTTCGGGTCAGCAGCCGAGTGCCGTAACCACTGAGCCACCGCGGCGGCTAATTAGAATTGGAATATCATCGAAATTGGAATATAAACAGAATTACAAAAGAGAGCGATATATTTTAACTATTACTGGAGAGGTGTGCCTGGTAGTTTACGTGTCATGCTGCCCGAGATGAGGGCGAAGAATAGGGAAAAGAAATGGAAAAAAAAAAAGAAGAGGCGAACGGTCAAATCAAGCGTACGCAGCACTCGCGCACTCACAGGATCATCAAAGCGTGTCTATCACACAGGATATCAAACCCATGCCCCTAAGATAAGCTAGTTGGGCTTTTGTACAACGCGGAGCCGCATCACACCGGGGTCCAAGGACATGCTGCCGGGCACAGGGTGCCGACCTGGCGAAGTCGTAAAGTACTTAGCAGTGCCTCGCGGTGTGTATTAAAATTGCTGCCAGCAGCAGAACAAAGTGTTTAAGATCTCCGCGCACACCACATGCCGGACACAGAGCGCTGCGAGATGCTCCAATTTTATGAAGAACGTACATGGTCTGTTCTGAAAGTAGTAGGACTCATTTTTTTAAACAAAATTTATTCAAGAGAATAGTACAAACGATTACAATTTTTCAAGGTAGACCCCTTCCGCACCTACACGCTGCTGCCAATGAGTTTTGCAGTTTTCGTACGCCTTCAGGAACGCCTGGACCGGAATGCTGTTTAGCTCCGTCGTCACGGCCTGTTGAACCACCTCTACCGATCCGTGATGTTTCCCCTCGAGCGTCGATTTTATTCTCGGGAATAGAAAAAAGTCTGGCGGGGCCGTGTCGAGGCTCTAGGGGGGCTGAGGCAGCGTTGCCGCCTTGTGCTGGGCAAAAAATCGGGGTCCTCATTCACATGATGAAGATCCTACCGGTTGGCCTTTTCCTCCTCTGACAACACTCCCGGCACCAACTTCGCGCACGCTTTCCTCATGGATAAGTTTTCTGTCACGATCTCAAAAACTTGGGTTTGAGGAATGCTCAAGTCATCAGCAATCATTCTGATACTCATTCTACGATCACTGTTAAGTAAATGTTTCACTCGCTACACATTTTCGTTGGTCTTGCTGGTCGAAGGGCTTCTGGAGTGGTCGTCTTCCTCCACTCTTTCCTTACCTTCTCGGAAAAGCTTGTTCCACTCAAAAAACACCTGATATACCCATGGAAGCGTCACCGTAGGCCTCCTGAATCACGTTGTTAGTCTCTTTGCCCATTTTTCCAAGATTTACTCAAAATTTGATCGCGTATCGCTGATCCAGTAAACGCTCGGCGATTCTGCGTGACGAGACGTTTCGACAGGGGTTCGCAGTACAAGGGACCTCCTCTCTTGAACGGCCGAGAGCCGACTGCCGATTTTCCCTAGCATTCCCAATATCCCCCTTCAACGATCCTGCACGCGCAGACCACCTCTCGTCCGCCCGTTCGCCCAGGAAAAAACCAGTCCTACTACTTTCAGAACAGACCCTGTATTTTGCGTAAGAAACGTCCAAGCGAATTCGGTGCAAGCAATTACGGTCTCTCCTGTCTAAATTGCGTGGCATGCGACAGTCAAAAGGGGAGTCAGTGCGAAGTAGGGGTCTGTATCGACGCTCCGGATCACTCTACAGAGAGCGTTGCGTCGTCCGCCAGGATTCAGCAGGCACCAGTCTGGCGCGATCACCACGAGAAAAGTGAATGGGTAGCAGCACGGATGTGTCGCCATGCGCCGCTTTATTCGCTGCGCCGTCAGCGTGATCGCCTTGCCTGCGATGCCGCAGTGACCGGGTAACCACTCCAGCGCAACATGGTGGGGTTGCCACAGGCCTCGGTGTGTAGCTCCTGTTCAAGTCCACAACTAGCTGCTCCTGAATGCGCGATTGTATACTCCGTTTCACACACTGCAGGCAACGCTGCCAAAGCTAGCGCGCCTGTTCGCGCAGGCTAGGTCCGCACGCAAAAAGTAGTCCGTCACACAACCAACGCGAACACATATTTCGTAGCGACAAATCTTAAGTATACCGTGACTGGCACCTCCCGGACTTCGTTTTACCTCTTGCCACATTTTCGTCCTGCGACTCATCGAGATTTCGAGAAGCAAAAAGTACACGTGGCGGTATGATACGCGGCTGGTAGGGCGAATCGCATCTACTAAATCCGCGCCCAAAAGGTAGATCACGTTCCGTGAAAATTATGGCCAGAGAGCTCGAACACTGAGCGCCTCACAGCTTCGACCGTGATTTTCAATGCTACTACATCGTTTCATACCGCTCTTTGTATTCGTCCAAACAATGACCAAAGTTTCGAGAAGAACGAATGATACGTGGCGGAATAATATAGTTTCGCGGACGCACTACCTCAGCAACCTCCGCAGCATTGCCTGCTATGTTTGAAACGGAATATAGTGCAGCGCGACATTCAGTGAAGATAAGCTGTTGCTGGTTGGGGGTGTTGAGGTGTCCACCGAGAAGTGAGGCAGTTACCGCGCCTTTCATTTGTCTGGCTTTTTGTATGTGTTTCTGCCCTGCCTGTAAATATCCTGCCGGTGAGTGACAATATTTTTGAATAAATAAACTGTTTAAGCACCTTTTTTTTTTGAGGGGCGAGTAAGGTGAAGAGGGCCTAACCTTTCCGACAGGTACGCTGTCTCATTCGTCTTTCATCACCTCCGTGTAGCCCGGACGCCTTCATCGTGTACAGAGCTTCTTTATAGCTCCTTTGACCGACAGAGTTTACGCGGCGTTCCACTTATCGCATCGTGAACTTAGCGCTTATCTTGACGTCTCGAACGAACGAGCCGCGTGGGGTGGAAGCCGATATCGACGTCGGGACCGTGGGAAGGCGCCGCGCTGACGCCACTTCTGTTGCTGCTTCCTGTTTCCGTTCTTTTGTTGCGAAAGCAACACTACGCCAGTCGCCAAGCCATTTCGCGGAGCTGACGAAAGGCCATACTGCGCATGCGCGAGGAGCAGTGACGTCAGGCGCACAGCTGGCGCGCCGTCGCTGCGCTAGTGACTGAGAAGTGCCGCCGCCGCGCTCGCCAGTTGCGCAGTAGCGGCGCATAGCTAGCGCGCCGCCGGGGCCCCCGCCGCTGCCGCGCGCTTTCCATCGCCTCTCTCTCTCCTCGTTGCTTTCGCAATCCTCCAGGTTTAACCAGAGCTACACCACTGCCAATTTTTTCTTTATTGTGCTCTTTATTCCACTGTCCGCTGCTCTCTGTATAGGTTTCTAGCTGGGGCGGATCCAGGCGGGTGGTGTTTTGGTGTCGGAACACGCCCCGAAATTTTCTTAGTGCTGCATTCCCCCTTCCTTCCGGCATTTTTTTCGCCTATACTATTTAAACACCTCATTTATCTATTAGAATCTAAAAGCAAAAATTAGAATCGGTTCGTTCACAAAATTTTTTCGTGTTCTAAAAACCAATGGGGCCACTAAGCTCACTTTTTTGTTTTCACCAGCGGCTTGTAACACTTCATGAAAAATATTTCGAGCTGCGCCACTGCTTCCTAGCGCATTAACGACAGATTATCCGGTCAAGCTTGTGTTTACTATTTTAGTGTCTGCATGTGCGTACCGTGTGTGCGCATTGCTATTCGGACGAACGTTCGTCGCTTTGAGCGCAAATAGAATCAAAATCGCATCGAATCGCCTAATCGAAAAAGATCTACGCGGACTCCTCTCGCCTCGTGAGGGGAGTATAATGCAGCTATGCTGCAACAGTGACTCGAATATGGCAGCTAAGTTGATTCTGTCTCTCCAAGAAGGCTGAGAACATGTAATGCCCAGGAAAACATTGATTTATATGCGCGAAAACAACACTTGGGGCTTCGAGCTACTTTCGACCTCTGCTACACTCTAAACAGAAAGGAATAAAAAGGGGGTAAACTCTATTTATAAGAGCGAGTGCGCTAGAGGACACCTTTCTCCATTTTTACTCTCATATAGGCGTATTCGTTGTTTTAGAGTGTAGAGGTTCCTTTTAACGCGCACCGAAATCGAAGTGTGCATTGAGCCGCCATCGAAGTGGTCGGAATTGAACCTGCAAGCTCGCCTATAGCTAATTGGTGGGCAACCGTTATCGCCCCGAGCCGCCGTAGCAGGAGATATAAGCTAAGCTTGAGAAGTTGTAAGCCGGCGCTTATCTCTGCTATTTTAAAAGAGGCCGGTACGGATTGTATTAAAAAATGAGCACATAGCATTTGAGACAAGAACATCGCTCCGATCTGCCCCCCCCCGCCCTTCATGTGCGCGTCGTTGATGGTATGACTTCAAACTGATCTCGAAAGAAGCCGTAAAACCCCGATTCCGACCGTTCTCTCCGATCCCGTCTTGGTTGTGCTTCGCCTTCGTTCATTCATGTCCTTCTCTTCAATTACGGGGGAAGAAGGTGAGGAGGAATCACACGTAGACTCGGGCGAGGAGTGAAAGAAGAGGTGAGAAAAATAATAACGGTTGGAGAAAGCGGGTCGCCCGCGGCCGCGCGCAATCTCGTGCAACGCGAGAGGCCGCGACACGATCGCTCGCGCGCGTTCGTGTAAAGCCGGCAGCTGCGGCGCAATAAGGCGGGGGACACCAGCGCGGCGGATACCGCGTTTTCCCGGATATTGTCGGCGTGCCGTATGCGTGCCGGGTTACAAAGGAATGTTCGGAAATCCTCGTTGCTTAAGATTTCCGCAGCTATACTTTCCGCAGCTGATTCTGTCACGGTGGCTCGGTAGTAAACGGCGTTCGGCTGCTGAGCCCGAAGTAGTGGGTTCGAATCCCGACCGCGGCGGCCGCATTTGTACGGAAGCAAGATGTTAAACATGCCCACGTTCTTTGCGATGTGAGTGCACGTTAAAGAAATCCAGATGGTCGTAATTTCTTTTATCCCGAGTACTTCACTGTATACGGCGGCCCTTATAGTCCCCATGACACGGATACGCTTGTAGGGGAGTAAAAAAATTACCGACGATCACGTTACTTCCTAATGCGAAATTTGAGCGCAGCAAATAAGCTGTTTCACCTTTTCGATAGATTGAGGCAAAGAAATCGACCGACACATGTATGCGCTATCACAGAATTTTTTTTTTATTTTTCACACGTATTCCTTTAACAAAGACTCCACTAACAGTTCTTGACAGTCATGAAGGAAGCTTTGTGGTCGGAGAAATAGAGTGATATATGTTCGAATTGGTACACCAATGCTTGATTCTCAAAGACGAGATCTATACAAGTGCCTCGCGAGGTTGTCACAGCCGTGGGACGCGTTACGAGCGAGAGGAACGGGATGTTCTCCCGCATAAGTGTTAGGAAATTGCTGTTTGTCTTTATGTCAACATTAAAGTCCCCCACTACTAACATCGGTGTGGATCGATGGACGGTTAATGCGAGTTGCAGGAAGTGCACGACGTCTTTCGTGAGTGCGGTAGGGGCGAAGTAGGCAGCTACTACCAGCAAGCCGTTGGGCAACTTTGCGGCGCACAGTTCGCCAACTTCATGTGACGTGCCAAACATTTCGACTGGTATTGCAGAGAGACCTGTGCGCAAGTAGATAGCGACTCCCGCCGCTCTGTTGTAGTCTCTGCGAACACCACAGCAGTATAGGAAATCAATGATTTCGAGAGGCTCTTCGGGATCCATCCAGGTTTCAGCAAAGCAAAGTACAGAGGAATGGCGCAGAATGTGATCGTGGTGTACGTCCTTGGCATGTGCGGCAAGGGAGCGTACGTTAAGAATGTGGTTGTGAATGATGAATCAAGTGCTGCCAGCGAATGACGCGTCCATTGGCTGTCTGCGTGTGTTACTGATGTGTGGTTAACATGTTAAGCTTCGCCTGTAAGAGTGGAACGCGACAGCGTCTTGCAACGCTGCCAGGGAGTCCACAGAACGCCATCGCCAATTCGGCTGTACGCCTTGCTGGACGGTAAATTTATTTTTTGAGGAAAGGAAATGTATCTCTCTCGCATATCTGGGTGGACACCTGCACCTCGCCGTAAGGGAAAGGGGGAAGATGGGAGTGAACGAAGACGCCGTATTAGCTAGACGCGCCTTTGTTCATTCCAAACCATTCAGCTGGCATTACGGAGTGGCTAGCGTGCTCGTATCGCACTCCGGAGACCCTGGTTCGATTCCCCAACTCGACCAATTTCGTTCTCGGTTTTATTGATTTATCCGGTCTAACTAGAAAGGTTAATTAGGCTATTTCATATTTATATTATTATATTTCTATCCATCGTGTTCTGTCATTAACCTGTCAATTGTTGGAACTGTCTAGGATGTTCGACACAACGTATATGAAACAAGCAACGTTTTACTGAGTGGGGAAGTGCGTGGTGGTGGAGGGAACGCGGCTTCGTACTTATCTGTTGTTTTCAGCAGCGTCTCCTTCCGCGGACGCTGTTGTCGCTGCGGCGCGCGTCTTTCTGTTCTTTTCTTCTGACCTCTTCATTCTCCTCTATATTAATTAGGCTAATTGATTAATTAAGCAATTAACTAAACTCAGTCCAACTTAGTTGCAGCATCACTATACGATCCCTTTGATTGGTTGCATGGTTACTAGCCGAAGTACAATTGGCCCCATTTGAAATTCGCGCACTGTGACGTCACGAGCGTTTCGACCAATTGAAAAGCGTGACATTGGGGGCGGAGCTGGTTACGAGGCCGACGACGACGCGAAACCCAGGAACGGACGCCAAAGAGCTGCGCTCTAAAAAGGATTAAGCTGTCATCTAGCGCACCCCCTTTTATAAAGAGAGTGCGCCTACTATATACCACTCACTGCCATGCCAAAACCTTGCGTTCAAATGGCAAGGCATCGCGCTGAACGGGTGGTGGCGTTCCTCCCTTCCTGTACGGTGCGGTTCGGGTGTCCACCGAGATGACATTAGGCCCGTAAACATTTCATGCTTACTCTACTCTCGGTTACGGGAGAGGCAGAGATTTTTTAAGATCGTCTGTTGTACATCAACCTGACGCACGCGGCGATCGCTGCTGTCAGAACCACGCTGTTTAATCGCCGGCAACAGCCCGGCTGTCTAAAGGAGGTTTAGTCATCGTAGTGCGTGACGTTTGTATGCGAGTGCGTGACGTAAACGCTTGAGTGCAAGACTTTGGTATGACTCAGACATATCGCGCGCATTAAGAAGGGAAAAAAAGAAAAACGTCGTTGTCGGAAAAAAAAGTGGCGAGGCTCGCGAGCGGTAGATTCTTTTAGCCGCGCAGTAAGGCATCTCTCTTGACGTTTTGGGGGAGGAGAATTTGGGTTCGGTGGAAAAGGCAGTCCGTATCGCGGAGCTTTATCGTAGGGCACTCTCCATCAGTACTCACTGGTATGGCTGAGAACCTTGCCTGCGCCACCGTTGGCTGTGGCGATATGCCGTGGAACACGTACTCTGCACATTGTTACGAGTCGTGGTAGCAGCATCCCACCGCCGGCAACCAGTTGTCGTGACGTACAGGGTAACTCGAACCCGGGCTCCGTTTGGTAGAGTGTTGAGTCTTCGGGCCGAGGAAAGACTGAAGCTTCGATGTTTGGGAAAGCGAGAAACAAGCGGGTTTAATGGCACTTTTAAGAAACTTAGTTACGTACTGAAGATTAGAAGAGCAGAGAATAAAAAAATTAAGAGTTCATAACGTCGAGCGTCTGGATGAGCCTTTTCCACGGGGCCCAAAGCGTCCTTTCGCACTCAGCATCGTCCTTAAATCCCCTAAGGTTTCGCCCCTCCATCAGGCCGGGGCCAGTACAACACGAGGCACATTTCCCCAAGATGGGCATCAATCACATTCGCACAGCACTGTAGCACGCGGAGTCACTCGTTGCAGAGTCAACCGGTGGGAACGGGAGAGGAGAAGTTGCAATTCCGCTGCGAATTACTGCAGTGCAGCAACAGGGGTGCAAGCGGCTCCGTGCCGCCGAAAACACATGTGGTCCTTGCGACGCCGCGGGCCTCAAGTGCGGCGACGAGCTGTCTACGGTGTGGTCGGCTCTTGACGGAAACGGGTAATCCCTTCGGCTCCGTCCCTTTATTTCCCCGAACGGGCGCCCTTGGTTCCTTACGTCGTTGGTCGCTGCTGCCCCCGGGCATCCTTCGCCGGGAATGCTCATCCGCAACCAGCGAAGCGCGAGCAAATACCGCAGACACTTTCTCAGCTCGCCATCCTTCCTTGGGGTCGCCCTCCGGTCAAACGCGGGTCGCAAGCTGTCATGACAACGTGCACTTATTTTGTGCCCATAGACATTTTGATCCTGTGATGTGCACTGGATCGTGCACCGCTCCGTTTTTTGATGTCCTGCCTGAGCGCTAGGCTACGACATTGCCGTGTGTGCGTGTCCTTACCTGAGATCGTTCAGTTCTGTTCTCACTCTTCTTTCCCCCTTTTTGCAGTGCACTCCAAACAGAAAGGAGTAAAAAGGGAGTACATTGTCCTCTAGCGCACTCCCTTTTTATAAAAGGGCGAGTGCTATAGCTTAGTTCCTTTTTACTCCCTTATAGGTATATTCGTGTTTAGAGTATAGGTTTGGTTTGGTTTATGGGTTTAACGTCCCAAAGCGACTAAGGCTATGAGAGACGCCGTAGTGGAGGGCTCCGGAAATTTCGACCACCTGGGGTTCTTTAACGTGCACTGACATCGCACAGCACACGGGCCTCTAGAATTTCTCCTCCAAAGAAATTCTAGCCGCCGCGGCCGGGATCGCACCCGCGTCTTTTGGGTCAGCAGCCGAGCACCATAACCGCTGAGCCACCGCGGCGGCGTTTAGAGTATAGGGAACGCCGTATAGGGAACGCCAACGCCCGGAAGTGTAGAGTATAGGGAACGCCGGAACGCCCTTCTGATTTACCCTCTCTTTCTCTCCTCTTTCGGCGTGTGCTCTGTTTGCTGGCACCGAACTGGAGGGAAAAGCTATATAGCTGGCGTTAGCCAATCTGCGTTCGATTTTAAGGCGGAAGCCTTTAATGCCTCATCGTTGTAAGCAGAAGTTGTCGACAGAAAATGTCACGCTTTTCAATTGGTCGAAACGGTCGTGACGTCACAGTGCGCGAATTTCAAACGGGACCAATTGCACTTTGGCTGCTAACCATGCAACCAATTAAAGGAATTGTATAGTGATTCTCCAATTTAGTTTGACTTACTTAACCAATTAGCCCAAGTAACCTTCCTAGTCAGACAAGATAAATAAATAAAACCGAGTAGGAAGTTGGGCGAGCTCGGGAATCGAACCCCGGTCTCCGGAGTGCGAGACGAGCACGCTACCACTCCGCCATGCCAGCTCGATGGCTTGGAATGAACAAAGGCGCGTCTAGTGAATACGGTGTCTTTGTTCACTCCCATCTTCCTCCCTCTCCGTTACGGAGAGGTTTTATGACACACACATACATTTCCTTTCCTCAAAAAGCAATTTACCGACGAGCAAGGCGTAGAACCTTTCTTCAAAAAGCGTTGCATTCAAAGGGCAACGCATCGCGCCGAACGGGTGGTGGCGTTCCGTGGACCGCCTGGCAGCGCTACAGCAGGCTGTCGCGTTCCACTCCTAAAGGCGAAGCTAAAGCGTCATTAATTGGCAGTTAATTAATGCACCAACAGAATGTGAAGTGAACAATCGCGTAGCAGAATGCAGCACTCAGGCTTTCGCCTTTGACCACTTTAGCCGCTAAAGTTCCTCGTAATTTTTCTGAGAGCTGTTTCGCGCGCGATTGGGCGAGTGACGGGCGCGAGCCAATCACTAGCCGCGACTCTCGGGCTACCCTGCGCTTCGATGGCTCGGCCTCTGATTGGCTGGCACCGGCCGCAGCTTCCGTTTCGCATCCAGCGAATTGCGAGACAGTGTAGAGGGTTTTGCGCTCGACTGCGCACAGATTAATTCGGAAGTTAATTAGAACGGAAGGTAATTAATCAGTTAATATTTGCAAATATGCATGAGCGACTTATCCACCTCGCCCGAGGACCCAACCTCAAGCGGTATGTGGCTGTTGTAGTATTTGTATAACAAAAATCTGTGTTTAATAAAAAGAAGTATACCCTTCATGCATTCGTATGCCTGTAGGCTTCTGCCTTTTTTTAACCCGCCATTTCTGCCCTTGTTCAGTCTGCATGAGTTTTGACTCTTTTGTGCGCCTCTTTCGAGGACACGTTAGCTCCGGTGGACTCTGTGCGCAGACCGTGCAGACTGTAACACGGAAAACGCGGTACTACTATACCGCAAGCGTACGCGTCAAACGCCAGTGATCCGTGTGCGCGCGCGCGCCGTGTCTGTTGGTCGGGGGCGATGAAGGCGACCGATAAAGCGGCTCTGCGGTGACCCCATTCCGCGAGGCTGTTCTCCTCTACGGCTATACGACGTTCGTAGAGAGCCGCGCAGCCGTTCACCATTTTTCTCTCTCTCTCTCACCCCTTCCTCTTTCTTCCCTTCTGAGTCCAACCTCCTTTCCCGTCGCCGTCTACTCGTAACCAGGCCTCCCCGAGTAACGTTAATGGGAAGACAGATAACCAGCTGCAGGATGCCACTGCTGGGTGTCCACGTACCGTTGTATCCACATTTGTCTTGCCGAAAGCTATCCGTTTTTTTTTTTAAATGCGGTTACAACGCGTTGTGGCCTTTGTGACATTTATCGCAGAGCGTGGGAAATCAGTTTTGTTTTATTGTCGTCATCACCACCATCGTTGTCGTCGTCAGCGAGGCCATGTTCTCTTCAATCAATCAATCAATCAATCAATCAATCAATCAATCAGTCAATCAATCAATCAATCAATATTCATGACAAGAGGATAAATGCATTTCCCATTGATCTCCAGTCTCACAGCCGCAACCAGTCAGCCAGCCACAGCCATCCTGCCAGAGCAGATGTCTCCCCTAGTCCCACATCTCCGCGTGACTCGTAGCCGTCTCCGACTGGGTTCCACTTTTGTTAGATTTTTTTTGTTTTTGTATACCCCCGTATTTCGTGCAGGGCACTGTGCCGCTTTTTGCTTGGGAAAGGCGACGTTGGCTGTTACGAACTCTCTCTCTCTCCCCGTTCCCCGAAGCACCCAGAAACGATAACGACCGCGGTTTCAGATTGTTTCATTGTTTACTAATTTGCGATGTCGACTCGGGAATGAAGTTTTTGACCTCTTCTGTTAGTCAGCAGGTCGGCACGGCAACGCTCCGTTCTCGGGGGCATGTTATGCTGCTATCCACCCTACGGGATCTTCCCGTGGCAGCCACCTTCCAGGTGGCGTTTTGCCCTGCTATACTTGGACAACCCGCTACGCAGGCTACGCCTATGCCGACAACGCCGGACGACTACGACGATGAAGCCAGGAACGGGTGCCTAAGAACTGCGCTCTAAAAATCGCCATTAAGGCGAAGGCCTTTAAGTCGACGTCCGTTAACAAAGCGTTTCACACGCGTTTATCTCGGGAACTAAAAAGGAAAGAATAAAACCAATGGTTGCATCAGATAGAGGAGGAAAAAATGAACCTATAGAAGCCACGTTGGATGACTGTAGATTAGCTAGTTAATTAATTATAGGCAAAAAAGTCGAAATTGCGTCGAAATAGCGCGGACGTCGGTATAGCCACGGGAACGGTGTGACGTCACATCAACCGGAAGTCGTCACGGCATAGTGTCCTCGGCTTTCGACTCTCAACACTTTAGTTGCCAAAGTGTCCTCGCAATTTATTCCCCGTAGCAGGAGAAACAAAAGTACACATAAAAGCGTATGAGGAGACCGAAGCTGAAGGTAAAAAAAAAAAAAAAGGGCTCAGTGCGGCGCTGTAGTCAAGCGATGAGTCACGCAATTTTTTACTGGTGCACCGGGCGACAACTGCTTTCCAGACGAGCTGTCCAGATATTTCGGACGGTTTGAGACGGTACTTCGTTCGTTAATTGCAGCGGCGCCGTTAGGTCGGCGGTATCCCCGCTTATGCCGCTTCTCGTTTTTGCAGAGCGTATGCGCCGCGGTTAGTGGCGTATTGTTGTTCTTTTTTGCCTACTCCGGGTCTCAGACCGTCACGTACAGCTGTTCACCCGTCCGCGCCGCCCTTGAATGAAGCACTAGCCTCCCCTCCCTATCTGACAACCTTTTCCCTCAGTCCCATGAAGCTCTACTATAGCCTACTCGTATTGCAGTGACAGCTCTGGCCTACCTCCAGATCTATTATTTTTTTTTTGTTTATTACACTCTGCGAACCCTAGTCGAGGTTCCAAGCTGATATGAAGGGAAAAGCAAGAATCGGTGGTAATATTATATAAAAACAATATTTGCAAAGGGGAGTACTGAAACATTCCGCAGAGTATTTCAGGCTGATATATTACTTTGAAGACGAAATCATGTGAGTGTTTCAGTTAGGAACGGTCCTCTCAATGCGATGATTAAATACAGGCTTTCTCCTTTTTTTTTTTTTTTCACGATGCATTCGGCACTGCGTATGCGCTCGTCGCGCCGCCTAGCGGACTGACCTAATAACTTGCGCAAAAAGACACGGACGGTAGAAATCCGACAGGACACACTCTATACTGTCCATGTATTTTTGCACTATATCTGACACCAGTAACTAACTAGCCCCTATAAACTATAACTATAAACGGAAAGCGAAGGGAGTAAGCTATCCTCTAGCGCACTCCTCTTCACGTAAGGAAGCGTGCTAGAGTACATCTTACTCCCATTTTACCCCCGTATAGGCGTATTCCTGTTTACAGTGTAGGGGACTGGCCGCGAAGCATTCTCGGAGTTACAAAATCGGTTCCCCTGTTTTAACTACGGTAGAAAACATTATTTATTTATTTGTTTAGTGTGTATTATTTGGCGATTATGCATTCTGTACGCCAGCGTAATGCTGACTAAACGCGTCTCACGCATGTGGCTAGAGCTGCGATTAAATTATATTTGGTTGGCGGTAGCCTTAATGCGCCAGTAAACCCATATCATAACTAACTCAAAACACTGTGCCAATGTATCCGCATTTCTTCACTATGGGAAGTACAGAGGGCAAAACGCATGTCTAGAACGACCTAAATGTGTGCTCCGCAGCCCTCAAAGCCGCTGCGAGCAGGAAGGCAAAAGATGACGATGAAATCCTATGAGTTTAACCAAATGTTATGACTAGATGTCGCGTGTTGAGCCCGAAACACGGCCAGAACGTGTTCTAGACAAGCGTTTTGCCCTCTTTACAATAGGAGAATTGAGAAGGAAAGCCGGCACCTTTCTCGCTACTCAATAAAATATTCACGGCACGATTCTGGTTCCGTGCCAATTCCGGTTCGCGCTAACTACATACAGCCAGGCCGCGCGCGAGGCACTACCTGTGCTATTCGCCGCTTTTCGGTGTAAGCTGTAGTGCTCTGTATGCGCAGTGCTTGAAAGCCCGTTAGGCACGGTTCTCTGTTAGCACAGGGCTTAGAAGTTCATTATGCACGTTTCTGTGTTGGCACAAAGCTCATAGGAAGTCGTCAAACACACTTCTCTGCCAGGAGCGTTGTTCTAGTCCAGCCTCTTCGAATGCCGCTCTTATCAGACGGAGCGTCGTCAAACGCAGTCCTCTTCAGACAGAAATTAATTACGCGCACTCTGAAAGCGAAACAGAACTTATTACAATCGTAGGTGCGTGTTGAACTCCCTATAAGGTAAGCGGACTTATCGTAGTAAGTCGTTAGTCGAAAACATCGGTGTGCTCCTAATGACTGAAAACTGTGTGGTACAATGGGCGTGAGGCACGAGGAACATGTCGGGCGGGATGTCCGTCGGAGCTTTCTTGGATGTCCCGTAGTGGACGCACGGGAGGGGGAGTTTGGTGGAGATATCCAAGCGTAGTGAAGCATCATTTTGACATCTTGGCTCCCGGGGCAGGATGAAATATCTGGGATCTTCATTATTCTTTCTTAAAGTCCTAAAAAACTTATTTCGTTCTTGGAGGAAGGAGAAGTACGAAGTGCTGCCCATATTCTCCTGATAGGAAGTGTTCTGCTCAAAGTACTCACTGATGCCAGTAAGTAAAGAAGAGTACATAGTCCTGTCTATATTCTTCTGATAGGACAGTGTTCTGCTCGAAGTACTCACTGATTCAAGTAAGGAAAGAAGAGCTAAGGAAGAGCTAAGGAGTAAGGAAAGAAGAGAAGAGAAAGAAGAGCGCTTGTTTGCGTCGTTTCCTTTCCGTCCCTTGTGTTCCTTGTGCACTATTTTTACATCATGAACGTTATCCAACTTGCCGAACTTTCGGCTGTGCTGAAGAGTACATAGTCCTGTCTATATTCTTCTGATAGGACAGTGTTCTGCTCGAAGTACTCATTGTTGCCATTAAGGAAAGAAGAGTGCAAGGTCCTGTTCGTATTCGTCCGAAGTAGTGCAAGCATTTGTTGTAGAGACCGGTGTGTATACGTACACGGCATATACACATACTGGCCAACACAGGCAGGCATAACAAGGTTAGTCTACCAGCGACAAGGCCACCGGGCCGGGTCCGGCCCCACAACCTGGGCCTGATTGCGCAATCCCATTGGTCCTCGTGTTTTGATCCCGGAAGGTGCCTTCCCCTTCCATGACACGAAGTCGTAACGACCTGGCAAACGTCATCTTCCCGTATTCCACATTCTTCGGACAGTTAACTGTTCTTCTCGAAGTACTCATTACTGCCATTAAGGAAAGAAAAGTACATATTACTGTCCATATAAGGAAGGAAAAGTACAGAATCCTCTCTGTACACTTCTGGAAGGAACCCGTTTCCTAAGAACTCGCTTCTGCTATGAAAGGTGAAAGAGTTTGGAGTCCTTTCCGTACTTGCATGTATGTCGGCGCATGGCGGATGCTATCAGTACCTATACTATGGCTTACACAAGTTCTCAAACTATAAGTTTCCTCATAACGGCCTTTTCATCTCACTCCCTTAAATTTTTTTGCCCCCTTACGCCACTACTCTTTCCCTTCAATTATTTTCCCCCTAACCGTGCCTCTGGGATGCTCACGCAGCGCCCGTTCCTTCTTTCCAGGCCTTTATGTCGTTGGTATTTTTCTCTATAGACTCTCTGCTGCTGTAGGCAGTGAGCGTCTCGTGCAACTCTTTTACAGTGCGTAAACCCGGTAGTCGCGTGTGTGTGTGTAATACGCTGGCGCAGACTGCCGAGCACCGCGTACTGTTGCGGGCACGATACAGATGTTTACGTGAGATACGGCACGTCCTCGGTTCCGGCTGCATTCTGTCTCGACTTTGTGTGTGTACACACACACACACACACACACACACACACACACACACACACACACACACACACACACACACACACACACACACACACACACACACACACACACACACACACACACACACACACACACACGCACGCACGCACGCGCACACGCACACGCACACGCACACGCACACACACACACACACACACTCCTTTGCTGTTGCTGCCGTTGCCGCGGCCGCCGGTACCCCCCAGCACGCTGTTTGTGGCGCGCGCCAGGGGCGCTGGCAACAGCAACGGCAGCCGAAAAGCGTTTTCCCCGACCGTTCTGATAACGCGAGAAGGAAGGCACGAGAACTTGGGCGGTCCTCCCTCGTATTGTGCGATGCGCGGAGAGATTACGACACGTATACGCGTATACGGTATCTCTCTCGCGTTTATACAGGCCGTAAAACTTCGCTTATGTGCCATTCGTCCGCGCGCGCGCCCACAACGGGCAGAAGCACCTGCTGCTTTAAATCACTGTTTTTTTTCTTTTTCGTGTGTTTTATATTCCGGGTCGTTTTCCTTTGCCTGCTTGTGCGGGTGGCCTTTATTCATAGGGCGGTGATAAACGGGCTTCCGTGCGCATTGTATATACCTTGCGAGCGGTGGCAACGCGCAGGGCTGTTCTCCATCCATTCCTGGCCCGGATAGATAAGATAAATGGGAGCCGGCGTGCGCTCTGTCAAAGGGGACGTTGAAATCGGGCACGAAAGCAGATAGAAGGGGAGAGAGAGACGTGAACGAAGGTATAAAAGTGTTCTAGCCTGGCGTTACCGTCTACCGCTACCATCACGTTCCAAGTGCGCATGCGCAGAAGGTCATTTGCGCATGCGCACTTGGAACGTGGTGGTAGCGGTATACGGCAGCGGTATAGAGTAACGCTGGCACAAGAACCAGCGGTACTTGCATCGCCGCGGTGTCAGATACTTTGGAAGGGGGTGGGGGGGGGGATGAAGCCGGTTTGGGAAAGGGGTATGTATGTAGACGCATTAGCGCTAAAGAACGCGTTTAATTATGGCTGAGTGCTTGGACATTTCGCTGTCGCCTGCTCACTCGCTTTTTTTTTTACACGATTGGGAAATAGAGCTGGTGTATAATGGGTCGATGCGTGAAAAAGGAAACGCTGCCGTTGTGATGTAAGGGTGCTCAGCGCATTAGCGTAGAGTAAAGGGAAGCAGACGACTGAGTTCATTTCTTTCGCTAAGCGGATCTGTCCTCCTTGGTGCGCTGTTTCTAATGTGTCGGTCGTATTGTCGACTACCTGGCTTACGAGGGACTCAGAGACGTCACATCGCCGCTGCTGATCGCTCGTTGGCGTGGTTGATGACGTCATGCCGAAGATGACTATCATCTGTCGGGATGCCGTGATGGGTATAGAGTGTCCTTTCAGCTCTTTGGTGCTTCAAGTCTTGCCCGGTCGAATTGAAGGGGTGAAGACGGCGTTCAGACCGGTTAGCTTGTGTGAATCCTCGCGCGTTTGTTCAACAGTGAACTCATTTTGAGCTGTTTGGCGATTGCGTCATGGCTGCCGGCGGGTCATAGAGCCAGTTCTTTGGTGAGTGCATGCGCCGGTTTTTGCGCCTGCTTTGATGTATTGTTGGTTTCCGGTATTTCCTCCATTCAGATACTGCCATTTCTCCGAGGGTCAAACTGAGCTCTCCCGTGAAGTTATGTTGCGGGCGACATTATTAGAACCGGTTGGTGGTTCCACAGCTAGAGCTTAGTTTTTGGCCATACTATTTCCGATACTCCGCTTTGAAACCTGGCTTTATACCGTGGCCACTTTGCGTAAATAGACGGTGGCGCTCCCTGTAGGCTCGCTAGCCACCTATCAGTGGCGCTGCACAGCTTATTTCTCTGTACCGTCTTGTTTTGTGAAGCACTGAGCAGTTCGTTTGATCGCAGCAGATGGCGCGACAATCTGCTGACCCCCCAATTTCGACCCATTCTGGACATCAGATTTTTAAACTAGGTTGTATGGGGAGCTTCACTACCGGTGTGGCCAACGTGCTGTGATACTAGTAACATTGGTTTCTAGGAAGTTGGCGACGTTCGGAATGATTTGTTTCGAGGAAGTTTGCTACGTTCAGAATGATTTGGCTCCCCTCGGACAGTTCCAGTGGACACACGACTGCGAGGCATTCACGCAGTTCTACTGGAAGATGACGGCTCGCTCTCGTATCTTCTACTACTACGCCATTAAAACAACAACGAAAGTTGTCTGAGTATGATCTACTTCTTGCTGTCCCGAGACTACAGCAGCGGTTTACTAGAGTTAAATACACCCGCGACTCATGAACGTGTGTTCCGTTTGCTAGCTGTTGTACAGGCGGGCGCGCGCGTGATTTGCTGTGGCTGCTGTCAGCGGTTTACCAGGGCTGTTCCCTTGCCACGATCATACCCCCCCCCCCCCCCCCCCCCCGCCGTTCTGACCTACTGTGTTCTCTTTTAAACCCATCTCTCTCTATGCAGCTGCACACGCGTACGAACGAAATAGAGCACAGCTGTTCTCTCTATGTCTAAGCGAAAAACAATAGCTGTTGCGTGCGGAGATATATGTTCCAGGTGCGGCCTTATAAGCGCTTAAAACTGTCCAACGTATATGCGCTTGTATGTTGGCGCGACGTATGCGTACGTTATACACCCTCATGCAAAGCCTTCTTTTGTAGTGTTCTTCTTGCCATATATATTGCCGTTTTTCCTTGTACGCTGGCTGGGTCGTTCATTAACTTATTTCTGTCCTTTTGTATTTTTAGTAATTTTTTTCCCATTTCGACCTTCACCTTCCGCGGAGCCGGAACGTGTAGTGGCAGTCTCTCTTCTTTACTTTTTTTTGCGTTAGTTTTTGATGCACGACACCCTTTGTACGGTTCATCGCGTGTTGGGAACGCTTGTTGCGTGCAAGCAAAGCAGCTCGGAAGAGAGTGTGTCCGCATGCCGGAATAAAGTTCCCGCGGTTTTTTTTATGTTGTTCGGCTCGTCCGCTTAAAGCTAACGTATTTGTTATACTTTATGGCACGTGCGCAGTTGCCGCGAGAAAAACAAACACAACGAGCACACCGACTCGAGACGTACAAGTCATAAGTACGTTTCAGTGCGGCTTTGCGTTTCAGGGGAATAAAGCTGGGGTGGCAGTGTGCTTTGCAAGTGCGCATACTGTGGCGTTTCTGCAGTGCAAACACACACGGGACGACGCGAAGAACCAAGGTGTTGTGTACAGACGGGGACAAAAGTCGGACGCATGAGCCGCGAATAAAGCCGGTAGCTCGACCATTATTACTCGCCGGATCGGGGTCACACTTGTGGACGCGAAAGTCAAACTCACATTCTGACATACATGGCCCTCATGGTCAAACTCGCATTCTAACAAACATGGCGCCAATGGTCAAACTCACTTTCTGATAAATATGGCGCCCATGGTCAAACTCCCATTCTGGCAAACATGGCGCCCATGGTCATACTCACGTTCTGACAAACATGGCGCCCATAGTCATGTTCTGACATACATGGCCCCCACGGTCGTTCTCTCCTTCTGACAAACATACATGGCCCCCATGGTAATACTCACGTTCTGACAAACATGGCACCCATAGTCACTCACGTTGTGACGTATGTACATTGCCTGCATGGTCAAACTCACGTGCTGACAAACATGGCGTCCATGGTCACTAATGTTCTGCCATACATGGCCCCCATGGTCAAGCTCACGCTCTGACAAACATGGCGCCTGTAGTCAAAGTCACGTTCTGATAAACACACCGGATTACCAGATTCCTGCTGCGTGGACGCAGCAAGCATCCGGTATAGACCCTATTCATTCTCAGCTTCGGCGGGCGGCAGCAGGATCCTTCGTGACATCCCTGTATCCCAGCAGGCGTCATATTGTTGCGAGGGCCGCAATTAAAAGGGCAAGATGGGGGGCAGGTTTTCAAGCTAAAGCAGGTTCCCTGATTTCCCCAAGGAGCGTACGTTAAGCATACCTTGGGGAAAGCCGCTACACGGAGGAAGTAGTCAGTGCACCCCTTCCCGCTCCCTCAGTATGCGTTGACGGAGAAAGCGGATGTTCCATAAACAGCCTTGGTTCCCAGAAAACATGGACTAGAGGAGCTAACATAAACTTCGTCCCCTCCCCCATGTCCAAGGGCTGGGCCCTTGTGGATTTTCCGGAGGATCAGATTACCCCTGCTCTCAAGGCGGAAAGCTGGGCTAGTTGGTTTGACATAGTTAATTAAAAGACTAGCGCATAAAACTAGGACAAAGACCTAGTTTTCCGATCTCCTTCTCTGTCTTTGTCCTAGTTTTATGCGCTAGTCTTTTAATTAACTACCCCTGCTCATGTGGCGACTATGTTGTTACGCCGACACGGCTGCCTGCATAGGCGCACCTCGCAGTTGACACGAGAGGGTGTATACGTCTACGTTAATGCGTCTCCTCTGTGCCAAGACTCTATGATGTGGCGTAGTGCAAGGCGCTAAATAAAATTAATGGGGTTCAATACACTTGAGAGTACAAACGCCGAAGATTTTCACTTCTGACTCGGTTTGTTTTGCTCTAACCGAGTACCCGGGCAGGTGTCATGTGGGAATGTGGTGTGGATTCACTTTTATCTTTTCCGTAGAGGTCGCCTTCTCTCTCGACGTACGTCATTTGCGCACGTGTGAGACCGGTTTCTGACAGAGCGCGTATGTTTTCAGCCTTTCAGGCACGCTCTCCCTCCTCTGAGCGTGAGGGGAACCCCGAATGCAAAAAATTGCGAGGACACTTTGGCAACTAAAGTGTTGAGAGGAGAAAGCCGAGGGCACTATGGCGTGACGAATTCCGGTTGATGTGACGTCACACCGTTCGCGTGGCTATATGGATGCCCAAATTATACATATTTCGGGGATCTTAAGTGTTAATTACGCTTAATTACACATTTTTTCCATCTAATTTGACACAAGTCCGACGTTTTTCCGACCATTCTGTGACAATTTTCACTATGCTGTGACGACTTCCGGTGGATGTCACGTCACACCGTTCCCGTGATTATATCGACGTCCGCGCTATTTCGACGCAATTTAGACATTTCTGCCTATAATTAATTAACTAATTAATATACCGTCATAAAACTTGGCCTCTAGGTTCGTTTTTTCCTCTATCTGAAGCAACCATTGCTTTTCTTCTATCCTTTTTAGTTCCAGAGTTAAACGCGTGTGACATGCGTTGTTAATGGACGATCGTACGAGCCATTAAAGGCGTTCGCCTTAAAAGGCGTTTCCGGTGCCGTTGATGCTATAATTATTTACAGGTTACGAAGTTCGCAAAAACAAAAAACTGTACCGGCCATTCAGGGCACTACTATGAAAACAGGCGAATGGGGACGCCGAGGCAAAAAAACAAAAAACAAAAAGCGCCTGTACATAGCCGTGTGATGTAACGAAAGAAGGAAGGAGTGAAAGGCGAGAGAAAGAGGCATCGTAATGGTGGTGGTGAAAAACTTTATTATTGGCGGAGCCTAAGAACCTATAGGGCCTATAGCATATGTGCATAGGGAGATTCGTCTTGCCCTATACCATATAAGCTATAGGCCCTACCATATATGCTAGCCGTCCCGGTTTCAGTTGGTAGAGCGACTGCCCCGTTGAGGCGGTGGTCCCGGGTTCGAACCCCGGAACAGGACAAATTTTTTTCTTCAACTACGAAGTTCTTGTGAAAGCTGTAAAGATTTCCTTTTTAGCCGTATGACGGCGCTTGGGTGGGTGCTATTGAGTAATTAAATTACTCCCTTATTACATTTCTACTCCACCCCGGAGGATTCTCCAAAACGCTGGTCTTCGCTGTGTATCGCTGTGGCAGTACGCTTTTGTTCGCACTGTGTTATCTCTCGCCAGAGAGAGAGACGAGACCCCGTTCCCCAGTTCGTGAAAAAGAAGTAAAAAAAGAAAGAAAGGCCCTGCCACGCATTCCGTTGGCACTCGCTGTCAAAGACATTTGTTCCGACTGATTTTTTTGTTTGTTTTGTTTCGTTTCGCGGACGCCATATCAGCGCGCCATTAGTGACAGCTTTGCGACCTTCGCATTGAGCCATTCGCTGTCGTCCGCCGGTGCATGCAGCTGCTTGCATGCATGCGCCGCGATTACGGAGGTTTCGCAAACGTCGCAGCGCGCGAGCCGAAGTGTACGCATGTGGCTGTGCTCAGTGCGTGCGCGTCTGCGCGTAGCAGCATCCGGAGCTGATCCCGTGTGGTGCAGCGCCCGATATGTCGGTACGGGGCGTACGCAACGTGTGCGAACGTTGGGAGGGTTCCTCCCCCTCCACCACCGTTCCTCCTCCTCCTCCTCCTCCTCTCACCTCGCTACCACGCGTGCGTGTCCTTTTAGGCGCCTTTACTCCTCGCTGTTAACACTCCTCGCTATTCATTAATTCATTGGAGTTTAGAATCGGGGACTTTTCGGTGCAAAGCCCGCTTGTTGTTCGATCGTGGCCGACCTTACCGGCACTGACAAGCGTTGCAGTCGCTTCGATAAATTGTAAGTGAGGTTGAAGCGTCTTGACTGTTTATTTAGCCATTGATAATGTGGAAAGCGAATACGCACTACCAACGCTGTTGAATTACTATAATTCGGTACAATTTGATCTGTTTCAGCTATCTTCTTGGGAACTTAGGCTTATATATATGCGGCTACTTCGGAATAACCGTGGCTGCGCAAGTACATGGTTGCGCAAGTATGTGTGTTTCGTCTCTCTTGTCCGTGTCTTTGTTTGCATTATAAACCCTTCTACTTCAATATGAACTACCAACTCGCCCAACAGGAAGTTTTAATGAAGCAAGTATATGGTGCATGATATTCCTTTTAGTGGCGCTTTTGGAAATATTTAATTGATTTATATCTATGTGGTGTTTTTGATGTTATTCCTTTTAGCGGCGCTTTTAGGAGTATCTAATCGATGTATATCTATGTTGTGTATTTGATGATACGAAACCACCAAGCGAACTTTTCTCAGTTATCTGACAATGAAATGACAACGCGAGACACACGACGTATAAAAAGTTTTGATTTTTTATTTTAAAGGGGCTCGGAAACACTTTCTGAGGAGAGTACATAAACTCGCTCAATCAGCGCATTCCTTCTTTGTGAATACGTGAGCAACATAATACACTTATACACGCAGCGGAAACCTATACGATCGCTCGCGAAAGTTTGCGAGTTCTTTGCGACGACATTTTGCTTGCTCGGACCCTCCTCCGTCGCATGCGTAATTCTATTCACGGGTGGTTATTAGTTAATTTTTTCATGCGTCACGCAGCTATCATGTCCGCGGCCAGTCAGCAGCGTCGCTCCATTGGGTCAGGAAGCTCCGCCCCCCGGGGAATTCCCGCTCGAGGAGCGCCCACCTTTTTGCATGCAAAAAGTGACGGAGAGGGAAAAGGCGCGAAGACGCTGAAAGTCAAAATTTGGCGACACATAACTCAGCTTCTACAAAGCACATTAAAAAAAAAAAGTTCTTGCTGGGGGATATTCGTGAAGCGGCTTTTTTTGACGTCCCAGGGATACCGCAACTTTTCGAGAGGCTCGTTCAGAACCCCTTTAAACCATTACAAATAGTATCCACCGGCGTTCAGTCTTGCTAAAGTACAGGCGCGGCCATAAGTAAACGGAGCACGCTATTCCGTTTCAAGTGCAATCGCGCTTTCTCAATTGGTAATGAAGAAGCGTTGTTTGTGTATACAAGGAAGCCCATCAACCTCCTCTACCATCATGCGCGTACCACTACTGGAAATTTCAATTAGATTACGCGTGAAAAATATTCGAAGACAATTGCGTGCTCCGTTTACTTTTGTCCGCGCCTGTACATGAGAACTTGCGCAACTCCACGTTATTTCCGCATGGTGCCGTGCTAGTCGATAATGGCGCATCGTCGATTTTTCGTGTCGAGGTTTTCCTCCTCGAGTGGTCCTCCCGAGAGCACGCCGACAAACAGCACTGACCTCCTCCTCCTCTTCCTTCGCTCGCTTGAGTGAATGCTTCGATGCGAGGCAAGGCTGAGAGCGACGTTCATTAACGCAGCATCGCCGGACTCGATAAATTCGTGGTTCCGTCCCGTAAGTGACTGAACGGGCGCGGCTGTTCCACGGCGCGAGCGCGAACAGTCTCGCGGTGGAAGCCGCACTCGTGATTGATTGTCTTGCGAGAGAAGGGGAGGCGTGCAGCGGGCTCGCATAGGTAAGCGATGGAGTCGGGCGAAAAGATTGCGGGCTGATTTCTTCGCCGCATTTCATTCCGTGTTGCCGTGCCCAAAGTTTATCGCCGAGGCAAGTATACCCTTCGGTCAGGCACAGTGGAAACGTTGATTAGACAATAGCTACATCCTTTCCGATATTAACAGTTTAGTAGTAGTGTAGTCGGATACAACTCAAGAACGAAGCGGCTCTTCTCCGTCGAAGGACCCCCTTACAGCCAATGGCGTCGGCCTATTCTCTTGAGCCGGCAGCTAGCGTCACAGTGCTTTGAGTGGTAGATGAAAGGGGATGGTTCCCTTCCTGCATTAATGCAGGAAGGGAACCATGCATGACAATTGTCATGCATTGCCACGGGAGCAGGCTCATGACAATCGGCCGACGCCATTAGCTGGAAGGGGATCCTTTGACGTGGAAAAGACCCTTCGTTCCTGAGTTCCCCCTAGAAACAATGTTTAGTCAGTCTATATACTGACCAGAGACTTTGGTCTTTAGGGTCTATAAACTTTCTCTAGACAAACTGTATAGACTTGTTTATAGATAATAAAAATGTTATGGACAGTCTATGGACGGTCTATAGGTTTGTGGCCATACACATTCGGTAGACTTTTGCTTATGATATTCTATGACTGAATTGACAAAAGGAAATATCTATAGGAAGGCAATAGAGCCTATAAGAAGTCTATAGATGGTCTATGGACCATTTTTATTAGTGTTGTATCCGACTATAGTATGGCACATTTAATAAATGGCATTTATTTCAGAGAGAGAGAGAGAAAAGGACGGAAAGGCACGGAGGTTAACCAGGCGATGCCCAATTGGCTACCCTACACTTGGGGAGGGGAACAAAGGGGAAAAAAGGAAAAAGAGCAGCAAGGAAATGAGTCTTCTAAGTGACCAGCGACCACTATGTCACAGGGACAGAGGGCGCGCACTGAAAACTTAAAGATTATAGGCGGGAATGCAACCCCGAGTCCCTTAAGAAATTCAGGAGCGCTTTCACCGCTTTCCGTTGTGTGGAAGGTTGTGTCCAAGGCCCCAGAACGTTGGACTCTGTTAAATGACGCGAGTCCAAGCGGAGCAGAGAAGCATTTAGGAAACCGCGCTCTCGATCAAAACGAGGGCAGTCACAGAGGAGGTGTCCGATCGTTTCGTCACAACCGCACTGTCACACGCTGGAGAGTCAGCCATTGCGATGAGATGGGAATAGGCGTTTGTGAACGCCACTCCCAGCCACAGGCGGCACAACAGCGTATTATCACCGCGGGGGAGGCCGAATGGTATATGATGTTGGAGCAAGAGGTTGAAGTGATGCGCGTTTATTTCACGCATTTAGTGGTCCCATAGGGTCAAGGTGACGAGAGCGTGTTGCAGGTTCAGAAACCGAGAGGCAAGCCAGGTGGGCCACAGTGGGAAGAGGGGAAGGTATAGGCGGCGGCTGCAAGGCCGTGTGGTGTTGTGTAAGGCGGCGTTCTATGTCGGCGTATGTAAAAAAACAATTCATCACAGCCTTCATAATAGATAACACACATTCATAACAACATTCATATAGCACACAGCGTGCGGGTGTCTTTTTTTTTGCGTTTCGCCTCCATCGAAGCTGCGGCCTTAGCGGCCAGGATTCGACCCCGCGTCCCTGTGCTCAGCAGCAGAACGCCCTAACTACTCAGCCACCGCGGCGGGTGCAGTCGGTTACACTGTGCACATATAGACGCAATACCCGGAGGCGAGTTCCTTCGCAAGGCTTGTGTTTGTTTTTCCCGCGGTGGTGCACGGAATTTACGAAGTGGAGCTTAGCAGGAATCACCAGGAATGGAAGGAACCGGTACGGGGTTACAACGGGAGCTTCGCGTGAAGAATTGATCGCGCCTGCGGGCGACGTTGCACCCGTGACACCTCCTCGGGAGGCAGGAACGGGGAAAGAAAAGGTCCGGTTGATCCTTTTTTTCCCTGTTCTACCCCTCTTTTGTTTCTCATTCCTTTTTTCTGGTAGCGATCCCTCGATTAGTCTACTGTCGCCGATCCCGCTCTTCCTTTTTCTACCTTCGCATGTCCTCCATCCGTCCCTTTTCTACCTTGGACGCCTACTACAACTCCTTCATTTCCCTTCTTTGTTCCCGTTTTCCCTTACAAAAATTTCTACCCAGTTTTAATTAAATACTTATTGACTCTCGGCAATAAATTGTATTGTGGTTTAATTGAGAGCTTATAGACTTTTTTTGTCGTGTTTCAATTTAAAATTGGCCACCGTATTCCAATTGACTGTTTATTAACTTAACTCGATAGATCCAAATTGAGATTTTATTGACTGGCAATAGATATTTAACTGACTGTTTATATACCTGCAGTTCACATTTAATTGCATGTCAATTAACACTGAATTCATATTAAGTTAACATTTAATTGCCAGTTTATTATGAACTCTATTGTGGTTTAATTGACAGTTTATAGACTTTTTTGTGTTGAGTTTCAATTTAAGATTGGCCACCGTATTCCAATTGGCAGTTTATTAATTTAACTCAATAGATCTAAATAGAGATTTTATTGACTGGCAATACATATTTAACTGACTGTTTATAAACCTGCAGTTCACATTTAATTGCCAGTTTATTACTTGGAATTTTTATTTAATTGACCTGCAGTTCACATTTAACTGACTGTTTATTAAAAGATCTAAATACATCCAGTCGAAAGTTTACTGGTTGTTTATTACCTTGCCACAGTTTTCCGAGCTACATAGTGCATCCGCTATGTGCGTGTGGTGATCTCAAAATCACAACACTGCGATACACTCGCACGAAAGAAAATTGGCGAATTACCCTTCCTGGTGTTTCGAGACCAGATTTTCAGAAATGAGTTCTGTGACATGGCATAGTGTGTTCTCATCTGGTGTGACTCAGCCGGCTGATACCAGCTCTGGTGTGCTTTGGTTTACTGTTTCCTGGTGCGGTTGGTGTAGCATTCCGGGATGATGATGTCAAAGGAAGGGTGAACCATCCAGAAACAAATTTGTTACCTAACATGTCTTCATAGTGATGCTCAATGTTTGGACATACTATCGTGAGCAAAATTAAGAAACCAATGCAAGTGCATGCTGAAACGTGCCATATTGCATATGGGCATCGGTCTCGACAACAGGATTGCTTCGTCAGGCGGCGCCCACATGCAGTTTGGTAAAATTCGGCAAGAACTCACAGGGGCCTCTCAAATTTGAGCACTGTAGTATGTACGTAGCAGCATGCAAATAAGTATTACATGATTAATGTTCTTGAGAAGCACGAAGAGCAAGTATGTATTGAAAGAACAAAAAAAAATGCTCACATTTGCCTAAGAGCAACCTTAGCTTTATTAGTAGACAAAAGCAGCGAATGAGTCGCACTGGAGGCCCCTCGCGTCATAGCGTGCATCTTTTCCGAGAAAGTCGAATATCTTTCATTGCCTTGATGGCAGCTTGAATCCATTTGTGTGTAGCGACAGTGCCTGAAGATTAAGGGAGAAAAATTATATATTTATTATGATATACACTGCTACAATGATCCCATTGCAAAGACAACTAGCAAATGCTGCTATTTGCATTAAAGGAGGATGGCTAATGTGACAGCACCCATGAATGCCAACACTGAATCAGATCTCTTAGGCCGCAACACTTTTAAAATACCGAGCTTCACAGCACATGGCTGCCAAATACCAACAGCCTTATTTCTAAAGCATGACAGCTGAGCATTCATGAAAATTTGTTAACTCCTGGCTAGTTTTTCTGCTCATGCACTGCCCCATTGGTCTCAGAACCTCGCCATTTAAGCTATTTATACTGTCCCTCACATGAGCTACAAACTATGCCCATCAATTAACCTCTTCTACACAAACCTTCACATGATGACATACCTACAGTGAATTGGTCACTAGCTTCCATCCCATACATTTGTTATTACCCTTTGTTTTGTGCTTCCTAATAAACCACTAACAAATCCTGAGTTGCAATTCTCGAATACACTGACGGAGTGAATATATACTTCTGTGCTAAATCCAGCTAAAACCAGTAATCACCTGTGAGTGCATCCATTTTCACTTGCGTGAGTGTCTTCTGTAGAGCCTTTTCCTTGCCTTCCAATATCCTTCTCCTGAGCAGCTGCCAATGAAGCTGCGCTGTACCACTGCTTCTCTTCACCACACAGTTGTGGTGGCCCGCTTCAGAAATACTGCATCCTTCTGGATTCCGTCCAGAGTTTGTACACAGCCTTTTCAATCTCGAAGCAATAAATGAATGCACCTGCAGGAAACAGAACACAGGAATAAAATTTCTATGCTATAGTCACAGCCAGGAATGAGGCGTTAATTGCGGGTTTAACGTCAAAGCGACTCAGGCTTTGAGGAACACCGCAGTGAAGGGCTCCAGAAATTTTGGCCACCTCAGGTTCTTTAATGTGCACATACATCGCAGAGTACACGGGCCTCTAGATTTTGCCTCCATCGACATTACACCGGCGCGGCCAAGATCGAATTGCATTTCTTGATTGCATAGTGTCATATGGTAATATGCTTTCATGCCTGTTGAAGCATGCAAGTCAGAAATCATGTAGTTGTTTAAAATAAACACAAAACTTACACCCTCACAATGATGGTGTCATGCAATAGTAGTAGGTTCCGATGTAAGAAAGAAGTGAAAACGGTAATTGTGTACTTTGCCTTTTTATAACGTTAACTGCACAAATCATTTAGGAAAATGATTTCATGCTGATGAAAATTACAGATTAGTGTGTGTAATAGCAAATATTCAAAAATAAAAATAGTATGCAACAGTAGGAGCACTGCCTGTATATCACACAAGAGGCTGGGCTTGCTAAGAGCAATTCTGTAATTCCAGCTTTTCCACATGCCCTTGACACAACACTGAAATGTGCAATACCCAAAAAATTTAAATGTGATAAAGAAGGAAGTGTAACACACACTGACGACTCACTAGTAGACAGAGGAAGTAGAAATAGTAATGCAATAACCAGCACTAAAACGCACTAGCCTTCATAACAAAACATGCTGCAATTAGTCACATTAAGATGCAGAGCCATGCCAGACAAGCCAGTTTCTTAGAATGGCAAAAGCACCACTACACTCTAGTATTTCCAAAAAGGTGCGCATGTTACAAGCCAAGTGCTTCTTTATTGCTATGCTATTTTTCACTATGACCATTGCTGCTAAGTGCATGAGAAAAAGAGGGTAACATTTCGCATTTTACCTCTTTGTTGTTTGGTTTGCTTTTCTTTGTACTTGGCTCCTTTCTATTTCTGAGTATATACAGTGCAACCCATATAATGTGGAAAACTGATAATGTAAACAGTTGTTAGTGCAACATGCATTCATGTCTTATATCCTATTCTTTTCGAGTTGTTTAGCCATGCCATCAGGTAGGAAGCCAAAAATCTGAGTCAACCAGGTCGCTACAATCTCCTAGACAAATATATGTGAATTAGAGCAAGTATACTCACCGAAATGGCAAAAATCTTAAGGTTTACAGTTAAATTACTATTAATGCCTTTCATATTTTGCTCCTCAAGTGAAATCAGATGCCTTCGCTGGAAAGGTCTCTGAGGATCAATAACTTTGTGTGGGCTAGTCGGTTAAGCATCATTGTAAGAGGCAGCGCAAAAGAAACCAGGATGAAAGGGAAGACACATATACCACAGGACGAGCGCTGAACTACCAACTGGTAGTTGGACGAGTGCTGAACTACCAGTTGGTACTTCAGCGCTCGTCCTTTGGTATACGTGTCTTCCCTTTCATCCTGGTTTCTTTTGCGCAGCCTCTTACAATGGGTCTCTGAGGAGTGTCATGTGACACTGGCGTTACAGTAGAAGAATGAAAGTTATCCTACGGCTACAACTGTTTAGGAGGAGTGCTATGTGACACAGGTATTACAGTAGAAGGATAACAAGGCTGTCCTCCTGCTGTAATATCGCCTTAAAATGCTGCTCTGTAGCCCGCCACTTCAAATCCAGAATCAAAGTTGCAGTATTGGATGACGCCTTATTGAGAAGAAACACACATATACTATTTCAAAGGCAAATGCCAACATATGCCGTCAACACTGGTTCAAAGCACACTGGTGCAACACACTGATCTCAACACAGAGTTCTAGAAAAACGCACTTTAGAAAACTCAGTACTTACATGTGTTCTGCAATACACGTTGAATGGGCACAGACAAGGAAGACAGCCCCACAGTTGGACAGCGGAGACTTCCTTTTCAGTGACAGCTCTTTTCAGACCTCTTCACCATTGGACAGCAGGCACTTCACCTGCATAACA
This sequence comes from Amblyomma mixtum, assembly GCF_055824585.1. Classification (NCBI taxonomy): domain Eukaryota; kingdom Metazoa; phylum Arthropoda; class Arachnida; order Ixodida; family Ixodidae; genus Amblyomma; species Amblyomma mixtum. The sequence goes on along the minus strand of NC_143018.1, from coordinate 34,895,855 downwards.
TCATAATTTGAATTTCACCTGTGCAATCTATGGAAGATGACGTACCCACAATGACTGTGTTAATGGGTAAGAATTCGTACTGCCAGTTTCACACAAACACAAAGCAATGTTTAAACAGACAAAAGTTACCTTGCTCACACTTGAATCCACAATAAGGTCTGCACTGTTTAGGGTTCTTCAGAAATAATTAATCTGAAAGGGCTGTTAGAAAAGGCTGCAAAGTGCTCGAGCCTATTTTTGGACTGGTTATTCTTCAACATCTAACAATAATTTTTTCTTCACGGTCGCCTGCCACTAAAAGCACTTTACGGCTACACTAATGATCGAACAGGCAGTTTTCTCATTGGGGAAGCCGCATCACTCCTCTATTTACGCGAATACGCGTTCATACAGCCTGTTACTGGATGTGGCTTTTTGAGCTTGTAATACACCACTGCAAGGCGATTGCACCGACAGTTTTGCCTTGGAGGACGACGTATTCAGTCTGCCTTTGACTCCAACGCGATTAACCGCCCGCCACAGTGGCCAGTAGCGCGTATCGCTTGGTTTGGTTTGGTTTATTGGGGTTTAACGTCCCGAACTATAAGGGACGCCGTAGTGAAGGGCTCCGGAAATTTCGACCACCTGGGGTCTTTAACGTGCCCTGACATCGCACAGTACACAGGCCTCTAGAATTCGCCTCCATCAAAATTCGGCCGCCGCGGCCGGTATCGAACCCGCGTCTATCGGGTCCGGCAGCCGAGCGCCGCAACCACTGAGCCACCGCGGCGGGTCTGGTGCCGCACAGTCCGCTGCAGCGAACACGACTCGATGTCGTATCGAGCAGAGTATATCAAATGCCGAGCCCTGACGCGTACTCGCGTAGCGCAGTATGCAGCGCCAGAGACCGAATGACGCGCACTATGGGCCACCGAGGCGGGCAGCTATGGGTTAGCTGCGTCGAATGCAGAGCGAACACAGCATACCCCTAGAGCTCGACAGCAGGTTTAATCGTCTCGCATAGGTGTGTTCAAAGCTTACGAAGCCACTTCATGAAATTGTATCGACGCGTGTACGCGCAGCACATAATGCAACGCTAAACAGGTCAAGTTGCGTGCACTATCGTCAAACCGCTGCGAGCGGATAGCGACGAAAAACATGCGTGCAGGCAGCAGTGCACAACCACGTCGAACAATGATTTTAGCTTATTTTCACGGCGTTCGCGTCGCAACGGATACACTGTGAACACAGACAGGCCAGCTAGTTATAGTGACTCAATGTAGAGTGCATTTTGCCACCGCAGAAATAACCGTGCACAATGGCGGCAGCGCCTCATCTCTTCCGTTTCTTCTCGCCTTAGTGCTAGGTGGTTAATTTGCGTGGTGGCAAATTGCGCGCATTCCTGCGCATTATTACAGGTCTTACCTGAAAACGAAGACTCGACGCCTTCCAGTAACCGCTTTCTTCTTTTGTAAGGCGGTTCCGGTAGATAAAAGACGCAGCAGCTTCCATCGGTGAAGTCCAACGTGCTGTCATGACGAAAAGCCAGCAGGGTTCCCGGCGCGGTCGCTTTTTCACGAAGCACACGAAGGGCTGGAAATTGTACTGCCAGCGGTGCCAAAAGCTACGATCACAAGTCAAACCAAACACGAGTTTGAAGCAGCGATTTTGAAATAAATACAACACAAAACATGCCCCAACGAGCGAGCGGCGAGCACAAACGGCAGCACGCCGGAACGACCCACGTGGTCGCGTGGTGCCCGGATGTGTTCGTCATGTCACGTGACCTGCCAGCCTGCGCGCTCGATTTGAACGGCGTTAGCAAGTCCGCGGAGCGGGCGCAAGGTACATATGCTGTATATTGGTTTCTCAATAGGTGTGTTGAATACTGGTCTCACGAGGCATTTCAACAGCCTGTATGCTTATACTCTATGGTCCAATCAAGATGATGCCATTTTATTTCATGCGTTTGCCTCCTTTTTGTTGTAATAGTCTTTAGTTACCCTCGTGTACATACGTGTGAATGCTCCCTTTGTGAGCAAATGTGTACGGCCCCTTATAACCCACACCTGTAAAAATCCCCAATTGGATTGACATCTTCAATCGTAATAAATATCAGGTTTTTCAGGGAAGACTCGAAAATTTTCAAAAATAGGCTTTTTGGGGTAAAAATATGGCTTTTGCGGCACATTATTACCAGTATCGCTGGACACCGGGAAGCCGGTTAATTGTATTAGGTAGTAAGCTGGTAAACTAATTTCTAACTTTTTAACTATCAGAGATAGGCAATTCGTTGCAATTAGAGATTTGTAGCCGGTCGTTAGTAGTAGCCATATCAGTTTTTAGAATTTCTAAAACGCGATTACACTCGCTGCTGTGGCTCGACAAAATTTGGCTGCATCGTGCGAAAATACATTCGGTTTCGAAAGCATGCAGGCAAAGCAAGCCCTCCAGTGCATGTAACTAGTCGAAAAAGCCAAATTTTGTCGAGCCGCAGCCCCAAGGGTAATCGCGTTTTCCAAATTCTAAAATCTGATATGGCTATTACGACCAGCTACAAATCTCTGATTGCAACCAGGCGCCTAACTCTACTGATTAAAAAGTTATTTATTAAAAATTAGTAAACCAGCTTACTGAAGACAATTTACCGGCTTTCTGTTGTCCGCCAACACTGGTGATAGCACAAACCATATTTTTACCCCAAAAAGCCTATTTTTGAAGGTGATTGCTGAAACGCCCGGTATTCAGGTAATGCTGCCTCCGCACCATTATGCTGTCACATTTATGAATCAGTAACTCAAGTGAGCTCTCCCTTACATTGTGCAATTTAATTCCAACCTAAGGATAGTTTCATACCACATTTCTCACTTGGTACCAAAAAAGAATACTGTGTTCAGTTGTACGTTAAATTTTACACTGCGAAGCGACCTCATGAGCAGTGTTTTTCCGAGTCACAACCTACAACCAACTTCAACATCATGACCTCTCCCATAGCAGATATAATATGAATAAAGGCTGTTCAGCTGAAATGGGAATCGTTTGAGCTGTTGTTGCGGTTGGTTCTAAAATTTGTGAGAAATCTGTTGTAAATTTAATTTTTGTTGCTAAAGTTTTAATTCACTTGTAGTCAATTAAATTTATATTGGGTCATATCAGTCAATAACATATTGACTTTTTAATGAGTCGTGAGAAATGGGGTGTAAATGGAATTTTTGTTGCTTGAGATTTAATTCACTTGAAGTCAATTAAATTTATATTGGGTCATATCAGTCAAGAACTTATTGACTTTTTAATGACATAGTGAGAAATCGATGTAAATTGATTTTTTGTTGCTTGAGTTTTAATTCACTTGTGGTTAATTAAATTTATATTGGGTCATATAAGTCAAGAACTTATTGACTTTTTAATGACATAGTGAGAAATCGATGTAAATTGATTTTTTGTTGCTTGAGTTTTAATTCACTTGTAGTCAATTAAATTTATATTGGGTCATACCAGTCAAGAACATATTGACTTTTTATAGACCAAAGTCATTAGGATTTGAGTATTAATAGACTTTTTATTGACTCAATAAATACTCTATAAACAGTTAATTGCATCTCAATGTTCATTTTTGTAAGGGTTCTTCCCATTGCCGGTTGCGCCATTGCCTCTATCTTTCCCCTTTTTTTCCGTTGGACGTAATTCCTCGATTCGTTTACGCAGTCCAACCAGCTCCCCTCTTTCTCCTCTGCTGCGTTGCTTTCTTCGCGCTATCCTTTCCCTTTGACCCCTGTCGCCCGTTCGGGCTTCCGTTGCCCGCATCTCCCGCCAGCGCTGATTGGTTGATTCTTTCGGTTCATGGCTATCTAGGCTCTTTTTTCTTTGTTGTTTCGTTTATGTGGTGTGCGAACCTTTGCTTTTTGCTTCTTTTTAACCTTCCTGGCCTCTTTTTTTGCGCAGTGTTTAGTTTTTTTTTCTTTATAACGCATTTCATTATTCTCAACCTTCTCGGCCTCTGGCATCGTTTTATTGTTTCGACCTTAACGCAATACCGGGCCTTTCGGGCATTGCTATGCTTCTGCAGGGTGTACGCGCTTCTTTTTCTTTGTATATTTTACGCCGCGGAATACGGGGCCTGTGGCTGTTTCCGCGCTTTGGCGTCGGTAGTCGTAGCTAACGCTTTATATTCTGTGTTTTAGAAGGAAAAGCACTGCCGGCTGGCTATCTATATGCGGTGTTACGTTGGTGACCGTAGAACAGTATTGTAAGCGCTAACGTAGGAACAACGTTGCTGCTACTACGTTGGGCCGCCGCGGTGGCTCCGTTGCTATGGTGCTCGGCTGCTGACCCAAAAGACGCGGGTTCGATCCCGGCCGCGGCGGCTAGAATTTCTTTGGAGGAGAAATTCTAGAGACCCGTGTACTGTGCGATGTCAGTGCACGTTAAAGAACCCCAGGTGGTCGAAATTTCCGGAGCCCTCCACTACGGCGTCTCTCATAGCCTGAGTCGCTTTGGGACGTTAAACCCCACAAAACCAAAACCAAACCAGCTACTACGTTGGTGGTTACGGTTACGAGGCTGCAAAGAAAGGATAAGAAACTTCTAGATAATAAGTCAGGGAGATTGTGCGAGTGCTTTGGGAAACACGAGGTCTTTGTTGGTTGGTTGGTTTATGGGGTTTAACGTCCCAAAGCGACTGAGGCTATGAGAGACGCCGTAGTGGAGGGCTCCGGAAATTTCGACCACCTGGGGTTCTTTAACGTGCACTGACATCGCACAGTACACGGGCCTCGAATTTCTCCTCCAAAGAAATTCAACCGCCGCGGCCGGGATCGAACCCGCGTCTTTCGGGCCAGCAGCCGAGCACCATAGCCACTGAGCCACCGCGGCGGCTAGGTCTTTGTTCCTTGTGACTGCTTCAAAGCTACAGTGTGTAAGGCAAACGGTTTTCTTCGCTAGTCGACACAGCACCTTGGACGTTCACACCAATTCTGGGTGTTCTGTTTGTGCAATGTTCAATTACAATCAGCATGAAAACTGCCCTGCTTGTGCCGCCGAAACATGATTCGGTCTGGTGTGACGGTCACTTGCTCTGCAGTAAAAGTGATGTAGTACAAACTGTACTAATAGTGGCCAATAGTACGAGTAGTTGCCAACAGTACCAATACTGCTATTGGCCAATAGTAAGTGGCCAATAGTACCAAGTGGCCAGCTGTGCTTATGTGTTTTGTTTGCAATTCTTGTAAAAAATAAACCTTGATAGAGCCCTTTATTCCGGGTAGGCTAAAATTTAAACTTTGATCAAGCGCGAAGTAGTCACCTCTATATTGATTTGAACTCTACATATACGTGTGTATATGCCCCGTTAGGTACGATAGCACCGGCATCACCGTCGATGCAGTCGCTGGCATATTGTTCGTAGCTATAATTTTGTTCCGGAAATATTCGATCTCGGTTTTCCCAGTGTTACGATGTTTACCTTTTTTTATTATTCTTTGCCGTAAGCTGTCAAGGACGGGAGGATGCGGAGACACGCGTTTCGGTCTGGGTCTGCTAATGTGGCGTTTTTGTTGTTATTTTCTTTGTTCAGTCTTCGCTTCTGCTTTGCCGTTGTTAAGGGCTGCACAATTGACCGTATACCTGACGCTCGATCCCTCATGTCTGATCGAAGCACACCGGCGTGTGTAAAGATAAAGAAATACAAAGCAGCGTTTGAGCGGTGTCCATAGCTATGCACGTCTCGGCTAATTCCGGGCTCGTCACGGCTGGTGTGGCGCAAAAAGTGACAAAAAAACAAAACAACGATACGACGAATGAAAAAAGGAAAGATGCCTGCACGCACATACGCGAGCTATTCCATGTTCTCTTCTGCGAGTTCTAATAACTTTTTCTGTCACCGATCTTTCTTTTATTCGTTTTTTTTCACTCTGTGGTCTGTCCGACCGACGTGTTTGAGTTTTTTATTTTTTTCTTCCTTTACGTCCGCTTCCGCACAAGCTCTGATTGGCTGACGACGCCTGTCGAGGAGGTTCCGTTTCCTGTCACGTGTCTGCACTCGGACGCAGTGTCTCTCCCTCGCGCCGTCTGCCCCCTCGGTTATGAGCTTCGCTTTTCTCATTGTTTTATTTGTTTTTTTTTCTTCGTCTTCCACACACTCGAAGTGTGTGTCTGCTCTGCGGTGACCGCACCCAACGACGTGCGGTCACGGCCGAGGTACTTTTGCGAGGAGCATAATTGAACCCGAGCGCGAAGGTATATATGGGAGTGGTGGAACAGGGGTGCTGGGTTGGGGGGAAGGGGCCCGAGGGAGGGGGGTGGGGGGATCCCTTTGTTTTTCTCTACGAGCCCGGAACATGTGACAACCTTGAGTTCGAGACCGTGTGTTCGTTGTGTGATATATACGCCCCTCTTTTGTCTTTGCTGCCGCATTGGCGCGCTTAAATGTCATCGTAGCGGCTGGATGACTTAGCCCTAGAGAGATGACGTATGGCTTTGGGGGAAAAGGTGAAATGTATAGTGGTACTGACGGCCGAGATTTTTAGCCCCCTCCCGAGGTTGCGGTTTTCCTGCGTATACGCGTTCGCGTGTTGTATTGTATTCTCGTTTTGCATTTTGTATTTTTGTATTTCAAACGTAGGTCGGGCGTAGGCAGTTGCGCTCACAGGAAACTCGTTTCGCTAAAATCTCATTCCGCCAGCGTTGCCCGACTGGGAGTCGCTTTTCGAGCGGTCCCTCATTCCGAATTTTGAAACAGCTAGGGCGCGCTCATTTTTTTTTTCTCGCTTGCGTGTCTCTAGAGGCCGGAGAGTCTAGCAACCATGATTGAGATACTTTTTTGTTTTGTATCTATCTTATTTTCTCGTCATTTCCCTTTGCTATGCGGTCGTGCCGTAGCGGTGTCTCTGTAGCCGTCCGATAATTTTATGAACGGGTAACTTTTTTTGCGAAGCACTGCAATGACACAGTTTTGGGCGCGGTTCGCAAAACTTTCCGAAGGTGCTTTTCCTGCTTTTATTGTCGCATTCAGTTCTGTTTAGGCAGAGGTCAAGTTTAGCAAAAATGCGTTTATACAAGGAAGTGATTTTACCGAAATGACCTTTCCCTGTATCCGCCTGGTTGCACCCTAACCCCTATCCCAACGTTTAACCGTTCTCTTTTGTACACCCGCAACATATACACGGGCTTTGGAGCTCGCTACAGCAGCGCTGACAGGACGCCTGTGTTCGTATTTTCCTTCTTTCTGCCCGGGTTGTGTTCGTGACCGGAATGAATTAAAGCGAGCGCCTCGGGATACCGGTCGTCTTTGCGAGCAACATTTTTTTTTGTTGTTGTTTAACTTCGGCGCACTAACATGCGTTGCCACACCTACTAACGCGGCAGGCACGCCCGGCCTTGCGCCCAGGCGTGGAGGAGAGGACCATGAAGTGTGTAGTGCAAAACATATTGACCGCTTTGTCTCGAAGCGCGCGCCTTTGCTGTAGTGGAGGATATCGAAGCGGCCCTCGCCTGTGGACAATGTAATCTTGGCTGGGAGCTGCATTGTGTTCACTGCAACGATGCCCAAGGTCCTCCGCTTTTGACCTTGAGGTCCAGTGTTTCGACAGCTTGAAGCAACGGCTGCGTTTTAATAAAAGCCGCCTGTGCGGCTGCTGACAGCCTTTAGCTTTGGACTCTTAAGGTGAAGTGTGGCATACCCCCCCCCCCCCCCCCCCCCCTTTGTTTTTGAGTTCGTAGCGGAGGTGAAACTGTTGTCGTCGTTATTGCAGTCAAACAGTTGTTTATCGAAGCAAGCCGTATACGTGGTGTGATGTTGGATATAACGAGAGCTGTAGAAAGCGCTACATCGCTTCGTGTCGGTATACAGGGTCAGTCACACTTAGAGGGAACACGGCTCCGCGTATCCACGTACAGGGTCAATCACACTTAGAGGGAACACGGCTCCGCGTGGCTGCTCACACGCGGATTGCTATTGCGACGAAGTCAGTGGCAAACCCGTGCAAAGGGGCAGATGACACAAAGCACCATGTCGAGGTCCCTCTTCTCGTGCGGCTCTCTGCATTGATTCATGAACGGGTTAGATGCAATGGCACTCCGCAGGTACGTGGACGCGCGGAGCCGTGTTCCCTCTAAGTGTGATTGACCCTGTACCTGCGGAGTGCCATTGCATCTAACCCGTTCATGAATCAACGCAGAGTGGCGCACGAGAAGAGGGACCTCGACGTGTTGCTTCGTGTTATCTGCTCCTTTGCACGGGCTTGCCACCGGCTTGGTCGCAATGGAGCTTGTGTGGCCACGCGGAGCCGTGTTCCCTCTAAGTGTGATTGACCCTGTACAGCGTAGGACAGGGGTCTCAAACATGCCGCCCGCGAGGCTTGATCGCGCGGCCCGTGGTCAATATAAATTTCAGCGTTTGTTCTGGCCCCCCCTCCCCCCCAAAAAAGAAAAAAGAGATGAAATTTAAAGGATCAACACCACGGACTAACCATTCGTTACGGGGAGTAAGCGTTGCATTTACTTCACATTTACCCGGTTTCGTCTTAGTGTGCGACAACTGCTGCTTCAGAGATTTCTTACAACACGGTATCGGTCGGGATTGCATGAGTTGAGGTATTTCATCGCTAACTAGTTTCCGCTCCCGAGGCCCGCCGAATTGTAGCTTGAGCTCGTGCTTGTCTCTCTTTTTGTGTTGGTTTCGTCGAATGGAATTTTTGAGCGTTCGTGGAAGGAGCGAAACGAGGAATTGCAATGTTTAGACACCAGAAACCGCGTTTTTTGGTGAGAAAGCACTACTCCACTGGGTTAAACCCAGAGAAGAATCTTGTGGCGTCCCTGACCCTGAGGGTGCAGATCAGCTTCGCCGGCTACTGCTCGTGAGAACTTTGCTATCGCCGCTGCCGATTACGCCTCGTTCTAAAGTGCAGTACACTCTCGCGTTGTGCACTGAACATTGTCGTCTTCTTCAACTAATACTTCTATCGAACTAATATACGTACTCACCCGCTGTGCATTGCACATCGTCGTCTTCATCAACTATAATACTATACTATCGAACTAATATCGTCGCCAGACGTGCCGACGACCCGTCAAAGCAAAACCATGAATCTGGTTGACTTATCGTTGGCTACATACATGCTTTCGTATAATTCTACTTGCCACTTTTTTAACGGGAAGAAAGGACCCGTCCAGATTCCACGCGTCTCAACTATAGGGGCGCGCGGCTCTGCGCGGAACTTCCCTGCCGCCGTCGTTGACAAATGGCGCGTTTCTGTGTCGGACGGGCTCATTAGAGCGTTCGCTGGCGCCGAAAATACCTCCGGCGCCCGCGCTTGGACGGGCGGCATAAGTTAGTGGAGAAAAGTCACCCCGGAAAGTTCTTCGGTTACCTCGCCGCGAACGGGGCTTTACCTGACGGGAAGAGTTGCGTACTCTTCCGGTGTTTTGTCCGTGACATATGTATGCATATTACGAGTTTATCATTTCCGAGCGAAGGGGCTCGCATGCATGCGTGGAGTGGTTTTTTCCCGGTGTCTGGGAATCCGCAGACCGCGCATTATTTGTGTGCGGCAGTTTTCCGCGAACAGGTGAACGGGTCGGTTTTGGCCGGGGCCTTGAATCGGAGCGTGCGTTAATTATTTAGTCTTGCAGCAAATAAAAAAAGCAGAAGACTTTGCGAAGGAGCTTTCTGCGGAGGTTCTGGAAAAGTGTTCACGAAACAGACTTGTCGCTGCATGGCTAGAGCTGTTGTTACCTTTTCCCATGTTATTCCTTTGTCATTGCCTATCTTCTCGGTAGCCTGAGCTTTCAGCGCGGTTTGCATCGTCCTCGAAAAAGTGATTGCGCGTGCGACATGGGCAGAAGAAAAAAAAAGCAAACTGTTCTCGTGTGACTGTGTCTGGGATTTTTGATTGTTTAAAATGAGCTAGGCTTTCTTCTCTCTTTTATTTTTATTTTCTGCCAGTCACTGTGACGTAACTGATGTGTTGTGAAGTGTGTAATTTTGTGCAGTGCGTGCGGTAGCTAACTGTGTAGTTTGCTGTGTAATATCCTTGCACATCTTGCCCAATTTTTCCTTTTTGCGGAAAGTTAATCTAATATAGCTATTATTATTATATTCAAATGTTCGATTGAATTAAAAAATATATATGAAAAGGCATAAAAAAAACGAGAAGCGCGACTGTTTCCTTGTCTTTCTGTTCGGGCTTAAATTACAGTTCGGCGTAAGAAAACCCTGAGAAACAGTACGGTGACGAGCACTTACACGCGAGAGAATGCAGACACGATAGCAAGGGGTTAACTGAGCTAAACTTAACGCACCGCAGCCTGGTTTTTTTCAAGAAACGAGCTTCGAGAATGACTGCTGACTGGCACGGGTTCTCTAGGAGCGAATAATATATATGGTAGCCTTTGCTAATCCTATCTGCCTCACTCGAGAGGAGGTACAGTACGGTCCACTGTTAAAGGGAACATGCGATCGCGCGACCTCCGCACTTCGCGGAGCGCTGCCGCCGAGAACTTGTGGGAATTGTCGGCACAAGACGCATGCGCAGTAAGCATGGTGGCTGGTCATTCCGCGCATGCACCGGACGCCGTCTATTCTCGCCGCATCTAGGCGGCAGGGCTTCGTGAAGCGCGGAGGGCACGCGATCGCCTGTTCCCTTTAACAATGGACCGTACTGTACCTATCAGCAACGAATGAAACTTGAACAAGACAATTGAAACACGAAGGGCAAGATGAGAAACATTAACCGCGGCAACGTACCTCAATACCAGCGCAGGTTGATTTCACTTCGAAGGCCCGAAGACTGTCGCTCAACGTCGCTTGCATTTCCTCTCATTGAACTATTATGCTTGTGTTTTTCTGTTGCCACTTCAGTTTTGTTCTCGTTTAATTTTGTTGCTGATAGTACCTCGGATGCGCGCTGTCAGCGCCCGTTGAGATTTATACTTGCATCTGGATCAGCGACGCAAAGCTGAACGCGACGTACGGTCAGTTTATAATTGATTAATTAATTAATTAACATGCCTATCCAACAGTGCAGTCCGCTAGGTGGTACGCCGCATTGAAGGAGGGCTGTGGATGAACTTAGACCACCTGGGGTTCTTTAACGTGCACTGACATCGCATCGCTCAGCACACTGATTTATTTCACATTTCGCCTCCATCGAAACGCGGCTGCCACGACCGGGATTCGGTCTCCAGCCAACTCGAGGTCAGTAAACCACTGAGAAACGGCGGTGGGTTACAGAGCATCATAGTCACTGAGCGCCGCTGGTAAGCATCAGTCAAGGAGCAAAGCGGCAATAGGGGGCTAGTTGGCTGTACTATCAGCAACGAGTGAAACGCGAACAAGAAAACTGAGGTGGATGCACAAAAACACCAACGTATCAGCTCCTGGAGAGGAAATACAAGAGAGGCTGATTAACACTTCTGGAAAAAGAGCCTTCGCGCCTTCGAAGTTAAAGGGCCACTGCCCAGGGTCCGGACATTTTTGAAAAACAAGCCCACTGCATAGATGAGGCATCGAAGATAACCTCTGCAAAATACTAGAGCCATGCGCGCCCCGAAAAGCTGCGAAAATTCAAATCAAAGCCCGCTCGTTCTTTCCTTCAATAAAAACGGCCCGGCCCACTACTCTGAACCCCGTTGACGTCATGGGGGGTTACTTTCGCTAAAGGCACTCCATTGGTTCATCGTTCTGACTGACGGGAGAAGGCTGGGCGTAGCCTTGGCGTCGCGTCGTCTGCACAACACTTTCCGCAGCGCCTTCTGTTCTGGCTCATGCCTACAAACCCGCATGAAGGAACAAAAAAAAAAAAACTGCGGAGGGAGCGTGCGGCGACAGCCTTGAACCCTAGCCATAAAAAAAAAAATAGTAAAACTGAGGGAGTTGGTTCGCCCCCCCCCGCAGTGATCACGTCACGAGACGCTCTGCGTGCGCGCTCCCTTCTCAGTTTTTTTTTCTTCTGTGCAAGCCCCCCAAAACAAGGTTTTAATTAGTAGTGCAGCAGAGCCTTTCCCTCGCTCGCCCACTTGACCGCTCCGCACAGACACCGCTTATCCTTTGTGCATCTTGCGTACGCCTTGACTCCAATGAACGACATGGGCTTCGGAGCGGAGAAAAGGCACAAACACACAGAACACAAACACACATGAAGAAAAGCAAACGGGCGGTTGCCGGGCCCGCACTTCCCCGTGTGTTTCGAACAGAACCGACTTCCGCCCCTCCGCTCGTGAAGCGGTGGGGAGGCCTAAAAAAAAAATGAAAAGGTGGCTCGCTAACTGGGAATGACAAACAGATGTATGAAAGGATGCGCTCGCTAACAAGTCTAGGTGGTCGAGCCGATCGCGCCTCTCGATCGTTCAGTGTGCGCGCCCGCAGCGCCCCCCCCCCCTCCCCTCGAACAGACCCAGCAGCAAAAACCAAGAAAAGAATTCTATTGAAGGCGGGGCCATGACGTACCCTGTGACGCACTCCACAGACACCACGCCTCCGGCTTACGTCGGAGAAGGAAGGGGTGATTTTGCCTTGCCGAGCCTACTCGACGAGGAGCGGGAGAGAAGAATTTCGAGGAGGGAATGGAAGGAGAGGAGGCTCGCTCAAAGAGAGGTAGAGAGTGTCTGCTGCCCTGGGGTGGGCAGGGGCCCTTTAAAAGAACCTGAGCTAGTATTGAGCTTCTCCTAGTTAAAGGGCCCGTGCCCACCCCAGCGCAGCAGACACTCTCTACCTCTCTTTGAGCGAGCCTCCTCTCCTTCCATTCTCTCCTCGAAATTCTTCTCTCCCGCTCCTCGTCGAGTAGGCTCGGCAAGGCAAAATCACCCCTTCCTTCTCCGGTGTAAGCCGGAGGCGTGGTGTCTGTGGAGTGCGTCACAGGGCGACGTCATGGCCCCGCCTTCAATAGAATTCTTTTCTTGGTTTTTGCATTTTCTCCGCACACTGAACGATCGAGAGGCGCGATCGGCTCGACCACCTAGACTTGTTAGCGAGCGCATCCTTTCATACATCTGTTTGTCATTCCCAGTTAACGAGCCACCTTTTCATTTTCTTTTAGGCCTCCCCACCGTTTCACGAGTGGAGGGGCGGAAGTCGGTTGTGTTCGAAACACACGGCGAAGCGCGGACCCGGCAACCGCCCGTTTGCTTTTCTCCATGCGTGTTTGTGTTCTGTGTGTTTGTGTCTTTTCTCCGCTCCAAAGCATATGTCATTCATTGGAGTCAAGGCGTACGCAAGATGCACGAAAGATAAGCGGTGTGTGTGCGGAGCGGTCAAGTGGGCGAGCGAGGGAAAGGCTCTGCTGCACTACTAATTAAAACCTTGTTTTGGGGGGCTCGCATAGAAGAAAAGAAACTGAGAAGGGAGCGCGCACGCAGAGCGTCTCGTGACGTGAACACGGCGGGGGGGGGGGGGGGGGGGGGGAGGGGGCGAACCAACTCCCTCAGTTTTACTGTTTTTTTACTTTTTATGGCTAGGGTTCAAGGCTGTCGCCGCACGCTCCCTCCGCAGTTTTTCTTTTTTTGTTCCTTCATGCGGGTTTGTAGGCATGAGCCAGAACAGAAGGCGCTGCGGAAAGCCTTGTGCAGACGACGCGACGCCAAGGCTACGCCCAACCTTCTCCCGTCAGTCAGAACGATGCACCAATGGAGTGCCTTTAGCGAAAGTAGCCCCCCTTGACGTCAGCGGGGTGCAGAGTAGTTGGCCGGGCCCGTTTTTGAAGGAAGGAAAGAACGAACGGGCTTTGATTTGAATTTTCGCAGCTTTTCGGGGCGCGCATGGCTCTAGTATTTTGCAGAGGTTATCTTCGATGCCTCATCTATGCAGTGGGCTTGTTTTTCAAAAATGTCCGGACCCTGGTCAGTGGCCCTTTAAGGTAAACTCTTATTTTGAGTTTGGTGGTACAGTTGTCCTCGCGTTTCATTTCTTGCTGATTGTACAGTCTTTGTCAAAGATGTTCAGCCCAAGGGGTTTGCTTCCAAGCTGGATAGCGGGGCTCTTTAGCACCTTTTACAGTCCTAAGCTTGGGAGGGTTGATGACATAAGTTCCTCCCGCCTTCGTGAGATTAGGGTCTCTGAGTATGCAAGAGGAGCCGCTCTGAAGGGCCCAGACCCCTTGGGCTGTATACTTTTGACAAAGACTGTACATGCTATTCGATTACCGCGCTACCACTGAGACTACACGACGGATCAGGGAACAACAGCGAAGACCACTAAGACAAAGCGCCACTGTCTTGATGTCCTTCGCTGGTGTCCGCTTAACCGTCGTGTAGTGCCCAAGCGGTGGCAGGCTAAGCGAGCACCGGCTAGTAAACAACCGAACGCGGTCGTCAACACGCGGATGTTTATTTCCACGCATAGCTGGTCACGCGATCGAGCCCGTCTCCCACTCTGCCCGGGGCTCCCCGGGGCGTGCCGATCAGACGGGGGATCACATTGTTAGCTCGCCGCTGTGACACACGTCTTGGCGGCGGCGGCGTCAGCCACCGTGGCGTGCACACGCGTGCGCAGCCGTCGTCCGCCACGCGCTGTCGCGTCTTCGTCTTGACACGCTCGGCTTCTTCCGCGCATTCGTTCGCGCAGTGGAGCCGACCGGTCTCCACCGGAGGAGTTGGGGGACCCGGGGAGTCGGTGACGTCATGGGCGCCCGGCGGGAGCTCTTCCTTCGATGCTGTCACTGGGCGGGTCCTTTGTCACACCGGTGGGCCCCCTTGTCTGTCGCGCCTCATGGAAGTGCTCGGATCGCCCCGCCGCTGTGGCTCAGTGGTTACGGCGCTCGGCTGCTGTCCCGAAAGAAGCGGGTTCGATCCCGGCCGCGGCAGCTGAATTTCGATGGAGGCGATATTCTAGAGGCCCGTGTACTGTGCGATGTCAATGCACGTTAAAGAACCCCAGGTGGTCGAAATTTCCGGAGCCCTTCACTACGGCGTCTCTCATAGCCTGAGTTGCTTTGGGACGTTAAACCCGAATAAACCAAACCAAACCAAGTGCTCGGATCCGCTGCAGATAGTGGGCAGGGAAGATGGAATCCTTGACGACGGGCAGTGAACACTGGGTGGGAGGGAAGTGTCTAGTTTAGCTAGGGGTTTAACGTCGCAAGGCGACTCAGGCTGTGAGGGGCGCCGTAGTGAAGGGCTCCGGAAATTCCGACCACCTGGGGTTCTTTAACGTGCACTGACATCGCACAGTACACGGGCCTCTAGAATTTCTCCTCCATAGAAATTCGGGCGCCGCGGCCGGGATCGGACTCGCGTCTTTCGGGTCAGTAGTCGAGCACCATAACCACTGAGCCACCGCGGCGGCAAGTGAACACGGAGTGTGAGGTGGGGGTGGGAGGAAAGTGTCTAGTTTAGTTAGCTCAGTTAGTGGTTTGACAGCGCAAGGCGACTCAGGCTGTGAGGGACGCCGTAGTGAAGGGCTCCGGAAATTTCGACCACCTGTGGTTCTTTAGCGTGCACTGACATCGCACTGTACACGGGCCTCTAGAATTGCGCCTCCATCGCAATTCGGCCGCCGAGGCCGGGATCGAACCCGCGTCTTTCAGGTCAGTAGCCGAGCGCCGTAACCACTGAGCCACCGCGGCGGGGACGGAGGGAATTTTCAGTCGGCTGGCCAGCGTTGTGACGACGTTTTGCCAATGTTCTGAATGCGTTGTCATAACGTTGGGACATCGTTCGGACAGCGTTTAGACGGCGTTTTGCGTCTGTGCCAGACGAAGAAGCTCTTGCTGAAGTGTTGGTAACCGGACTGAGACTTCCCTCCTGCTGCGTTTTTTTTTTTGGTTTCTTGGAGTCACGGTGCCCCTGTTTACAGTGCAGACTTTATGTGAAGAACGTAATTGGTCTTGTACGCCGTGTAGTGGGGCTCTTGCAACATCCTTGGTTGTCGTAACTTTTGGGAAGGCTGAGAACGAGAGTTCCTCATTCCTTCAGGATGTCATTGGAAAGCTGACGATACTTAAAAGAGCCGCACAGCAGTGCCCAGGAGGGTATACGTATTTGGCTCTTTACTTATCTTGGCAAACGCCGCAGCCATACCGCAGTCGTTTTATACCTTTACCCCGAATTACACATTTTACACCTTTGCCCCGAATGCCTTGTTTTCTGCCTGGACTCCCCGGGGTGTGTTAATAGCCTCGGCGTTCGGCTGCTGAGTCGGAGGTCGCGGGATCGAAACCCGGCCGCTGTGGGCGCATATTCCAATGGAGAAGAAATGCTAAAGACGCACGTGTGCTGTGCGATATCGGTGCACTTTAAAGAACCCCCTGATGTGCGAAATTAATCTGGAGCCCTCCACTATACAGCGTCCCAGGTGGTCGAAATTATCCGGAGCCTTCCACTACGGAGTCCCTCCCAGCCTGAGTCGCTTTGGGCCGTTTAATTACATAAACCATATTTGCAAGTCAGTTTCGGTGGAGGCGAAATTCTGGAGGCCCGTGTACTGTGTACTGTGCGATGTCAGTGCACGTTAAAGAACCCCAGGTGGTCGAAATTTCCGGAGCCCTCCACTACGGCGTCTCTCATAGCCTGAGTCGCTTTGGGACGTTGAACCTCATAAACCAAACCAAACCGAAGCCATTTCCCGCTGCGCCCACTATCCTCACTGCTACGCTTGGAAATACCTGATGATGATGATTGTAGTGATATGTGGCTCTACCGTTTGTATCAGATCGGTGCAGTACTGCGCCTGAACCCGGTGCAGTACTGCACCCTGCAGTATAAAGTCCTGCAGTCCTGCAGTAGAAAGTACTGTAGCGCCGCCTCGTGGCGTCACCGCGAACCTCTCGCCGTCCTTGGCGCGGCGAGTCGAAGGCCGTTTCCGCGTGCTGGGAGGCATGCCTTCATGTCCCATCCACGGCGGCGGCGGCGTCCCAGCGTCGCCGGTATATGGATCGCACGACTCTTCCCAGCTATCTGGCGCTTCTTCATACTTCGGTTTTTTGAATTAGCGATTCCGCGAGCGTCGTCCCCACCTGGCATATGAGCCGCGTGCCGCCTCTGCGCGTTAGGCGACGCTGCTCCGTTTTCTCTTTTTATTTTTTATTTTTAATTCCCCCATCTTGCATTGTTTTATTCTTTTTTTCTTCGTGTATATATGTGTCGGGAGCACCGTCGCGCAGCGAGCGCGATGGAAATCAGGGACACGAAGAAAAGACGAAACAAAACAGAAGAGCGACCGGTCAGCATAACTGTGGTTACGAGGACGGATCGGGCCTGGGCGTGATGCTGTTTGTTCCGTGCAGTACGGCTTGATCGGCGTGCTGCCGGCATATACCCTGCTGAGCACCTTTATCGTACCAACTTTTAAAATTTTTGCCGCGCGAACCGCCCGCTCATTTGCGTCGAAACTTTGCACGGGGCACCCATATTGCGGTGACTTTTGTATCGTAGTGAGTTTGAACAACGGCACTTACCTGGTTCCCGCCGTGCGTGATGCAAGCTCAGAGTCGTCTGCGCTGAGATCGAGGGACCGAATGCCGGGCGTACTACGTAGGCTTGAGGGCGTGCGAGTGTGGGTCCAAGCCACTACACTCTAAACACGAATACTACACCTATATGGGTGTAAAAAGGGAGTAAGCTGTCCGCTAGCGAACTCTCTTTTATAAAAAAAAAGGGGGGGGGGGAGGCTAGATGACAGCTTACCTACTTTTTACACCCATATTGGTTCACAGTGAGGGTGCGCATCGAGACGCGCCAATTGCCCTTAGCAATCCTAGTGGCTAGAGACGCGAAAGAGGTGGCACTGCACCAAATATTTTTCTAATAGATTTTTTTTCCACCCAAAGCCACTCTGCTGAAGAAGCTAAAACCTTCGTCAAAGTTGTAACGCCCGCCAACGCGTCAGTGCTACGTGCCAAAGCTGAAATGCAGGCTTTGAGGCCCGCCGTTTAGGGGAGGACGTCGGGTTAGTTTCCACCGCTGCTGGGAGGATTCTTTAACGCGCATCCGAGTCTCGGAACATGGCATTATCGCGTTTCGCCTCCATCGGAATTCTGCCGCTGCGGCAGCGATCGAAACGGCCGAAGTTGTGCTGCGCCCCTCGGCTACCACAGTAGGCCGAATAGGGTGCTTTCGGAGCCCCCCCCCCCCCCCCCCCCCCCCCCCCCCCCCCCTCCCCTTTCCCGTTCTCCTACATAGAAGAAACTGAGCGCCGGGTCTGTTTCTGCGTCCATTGCTGCTCGTGCTCGCGGGAGCAGAGAGCGAACAACAAAGGGGAATTGCCCGCTCTCGCTCGCCGTCCACTGCTAAGCGCGATCGTCGCGGCTCTGTTCAATTTCGCGTGCTTGGACCGAAGTTGGAGCGCGCTGTGCTCGTCGCGCATTGGTGATAGTGCGTGCCTGCGACGTAAATAATTATTCCCCCCATCGAACGGCTGAGCTGATCGCCATTTCCGGTGCCAGAGTCATTAACGAAGTGGAAAGTGTATCGATTAGGAGAAAAAAAAAGAAGGAATGCAGGCTTGGAGTAGGGGGCGGGCCGAAGGGACGTGTTTATTGAGTGCGAAGTTGGAAGTTTTTTTCTTTTTTTTTTGTCTGGAGTCGATTCGACGGCTAGTCTCGGTGCCCGCTGGGTGAAGGCTGGGTTCAGACTTTGTGTGTTTTTCTCTGGATTGAGTTGCAGACTTCGATGCTGCAGCCTTCGCTGCACTTATCAGTCTCACAGCCGGGCCGAGCACTTCGTTTTGCGTATCTAGTCTGGTGTATTTTGTTGCGTGGCGTTTTTTGACGGTGCTAAATGAATTAGTGGTGATCAAGGGTAATCTCTCTATGTAATGAACACTCTCTTAACGCACTGGTATACTGTTATTACGCGCGTTACTTGTGTCATGCGCAACTAGTTACTGGGATTTCACTGTGAAAAAAAAAAATTCGCAGGGACACTTAATTAAATTACGTATTGGCAGTGCGGTTGCATTAGAGGATGTTGATGGCTTAAAGTTTTGTGTCATTTCTTCATAGTTGTGTTTGAAGAGCCTTACACGTGTGTCTGTACACAACCAGACATATCTTCGGTTCATCTAGATGGCATAGGGCTGCGGACTCACTCATGAGTCGACTCACTCTGCCACATTCATTGTGAGGGGTGAGTGAGTCCGGGCTCACATTCAGATCATGATCTGAATCGTAAGTCCGGACTCACATTCAAATCGTAATCTGAGTCGTGAGTTCGAGCTCAGGTTGCGAACATGGTCTGTGTTTTCGCGACAACGGCGTGCGCGTAATAGTTTTCCCCTCTTCGTTTATTTATTTATTTATTTATCATCATACCCACAGCGCCATTGGCTGGCATTACAGTGGGGGGGTAGAAGAAAAAGTACACAAATGCCACCGCGTGCAGGTGGTTACAAAAAAAAGATAACAATGAGATAGAAAGAACACGGAATTATTATACACAAAAAAATGTCACAGCATGGAAGAAAATGAATCATTTGATAATATGGACACTACTTCCTCAGGCAGCTTGTTCCATTCCGAAACCGTTTTGGGGAAAAAAGACATTTTAAAAAGGTCAGTCCGGCACCTGTATTCTTTAACTTTAAGTGAATGATCTCTACGTAAAGACACGTAATCAGGGTTGGCTATATATTTGGTTCTGTCTATTCCAGTTCTAGAATGAAATATATTATGAAATAATTTTAAACGCAGTACTTTCCTACGTTTTTGAAGTGAGTCCCAACCCAAAGATTTTTTCGCGCTCGTTACACTAAAATATCGCCCATAGTTATTGAAAACAAAACGAACGGCCAAATTCTGAACTCTTTCTAGCTTTTGAACCTCAATCAAGGTTTTCGGATCCCAGACTGTGCAAGCATACTCAAGTATGCTTCTAACGTTTGTATTATACAGCAGTTCTTTAGTCTTTAAAGGGAAAAGTTTAGCGTTACGTCGCAGGAAACCTAAAACACGACAGGCTTTGGCAGTAACGAAATTCACGTGACGATGCCAAGACATTGAACTTGTTAAATATACACCAAAATATTTAAATTCCAACACTGAAAGCCGTCTGCTATTATTTATGTTGTAAGTGAAAATATGGGGAACCTTCTTTTTAGTGAAACACATATGTACAGATTTTTGTAAGTTAATATGCATTCTCCAGTTCTCACACCACTGGGCCACTTTACACAAATCCTGTTGTAATGCATCGCAGTCACTTTGATCGTTAATAATTCTATACAATACACAATCGTCCGCAAAAAGACGCATGTATGAAGAAATACCTGAAAAGATGTCATTCATGTAAATTATGAACAGCAATGGGCCCAAGACGGATCCCTGAGGCACCCCTGATGTTACTGCCACCTCATGCGATTGTTTCCCGTTGACAACAACACATTGACGCCTAACGCTCAAATATTCCTTTATCCACCTAATAACGTTCTCATTTATGTTGTACCAGTATAATTTTTGTATTAATAAGGAATGTGATACAACGTCAAAGGCCTTCTTAAAATCTAGAAAAATACAGTCAACAGAATATCCCTTATCTAAAGCACTTGACAGGTCGTGTACAAATTCGGTAAGCTGGGTGACACACGAGTAACCACTGCGAAAGCCATGTTGATTAGTATTTAATAATGAATGTATACTAAGATGATTCATAATACTAGTATAAAACACATGCTCTAAAACTTTGCATAATACACTGGTCAAGGACACTGGTCGATAATTTGAAACAACATTCCTAGGTCCCGATTTATGTATAGGTACAACATTAGCAAGCCTCCATTCATCAGGCAAGGAGCCTTCCTGTAATGACTTTGTGAAAAGAATTTGAAGGTACCTTGACAACGCAAAAGCGCAAGAAGAGAGCAGGATCGTGGGTAAGCCGTCCGGACCGGTGGCACTGTTATCTTTTAAGCGTTCTAAGAGCGACACAATTCCTCGCTGATCAAATTCAATGTTCTCCATGGGTTCCGTACAGTTCAAGGCAAGGCGAATATCGGCAGGGCTATTGCTGTCCTCAGCAGAAAAAACTGAGCTGAAAAACGTGTTAAAGCACTTGGCTTTCTCCAGATTATCATGAACGATACTTCCGTTGTGATCGAGTGGCGGGATAGACAATTCATCCTTTCTGTTTTTTTTTTATGTACTGCCAAAATTCTTTAGGGCGATCCTGGATACGCATGTCGAAAGACTGAAAGTAGGTAAATTTAGCCTCTTTGACCGAAGCATTCATATCCTTTGTAATCTTTTTTAACTGATCCATGTTATCTTCCGACGGATTTCTTTTGAAGCGCGCATATAGTTGTTGCCTCTTTTCAACGACTCTGCGCAGCGCTTTTGTGAACCATGGCTTGCTTTTGCTGCGACGTTTCGTCATCACCCATGACGGCACATGCTGCTCACGCAAATCAAAAAGTTTGGGACATGTGAGGCAGTATGGGCTCAAATTAGACTTTTAAATGGTAAATTATTATCAGTTTGCTCGTTTTACAGGCCACCTGGAAATCAGCTTGAACCCATCAGCGACCTAACTGATATGATTGAAACTGTTAAAACTGACTGTTTAGTTGTTGGAGGTGACTTTAACATTCCTGAATTAGACTGGAGCTCAGGATGTCTTCCGTCTAGAGCCAATTCCGCAGTAGGCAAAGAATTGTTAAATCTGTGCAATTCATTCAGCTTATCCCAATTAGTGCTGCAGCCAACCCGTGGCAACAATGTTTTGGATTTATTATTCACTAACCAACCATCGGCAGCTTGTTCTACCCTTGTAGTGCCCGGTATCAGTGATCACAGTTGTGTTTTAGCGGAAATGAACTTTCAGTATGTTAAACTTGATGACTGTGGCAATCGGCGCATTTACAGTTACCGAAAGGCAAATTTCCCCGAGATAGCCTGGGCACTTGAATCCTATGTCGATGTGTACGAAACATTGTCTGATTCACTCAGCGTTGATGAGCTGTGGCGCACACTGACAGCCAAACTTTTTGATTTGCTTGTTGCCTCTTTTCAACGACTCTAACAGCCGAGGGAAGGAAAAAAAAAATGCGAGGACACTTTGGCTGCTAAAGTGTTGAGAGGCGAACGCCGAGGACACAATGCCGTGACGACTTCCAGTGGATGTGACGTCACTCCGTTCCCGTGGCTATATCGATACCCAAATTGTAAATCTCTCGGGGGTCTTAAGTGTTAATTACGTTCAATTACGCATTTGTCCGTCTAATTTGACGCAAATGCGACATTTTCCCGACCATTCTGCGCCAATTTTCACTATGCCGTGACGACTTCCGGTGGATGTGACGTCACACCGTCCCCCTGGCTATATCCACGTCGGCGCTATTTCGACGCAACTTAGACATTTTGCTTATAATTAATTAACTAATTAAACTACACTCATTAAACTTGGTTTATAGGCTCACTTTTTCTTCCTCTATCTGATACAACAATTGGTTTTCTTCTATCTTTTTTAGTTTCCGAGTTATACGCGTGCGGCACGCTTTGCTAACGGACCACAGTATGAGCCATTAAAGGCTTTCGCCTTAATATTTACTGCCGCGAATCAAACAGTGGCGCCGCGATGTCGTCGCGGTGCGGTTATGAGTCACGCGACCAATGCGCGCGCTGCCTTTTGTGTGGGCGAAAGGGGGAGGGGGTTTTCCGCCGCGGTAAGCACGTGGGGGTGAGAGCGCGATGAAGATCTTCTCCGGCAACGACCGCGGGCGACGAGGACTGCGAGCGAAGTATTTCCCCCTGCGCGGCAGAGGGCCGCGTTGACGCCTTCTTTTCGCTCTGCCGATCGAAGAACGTCATCGCGTGCGTGGAATACCTGCGCTCAGGAACGCCGCGGACGGGTTGTGCGCTATGCGGAAACAGCAGCTGGAGGGGATGTCGGGATGGGGAGGCGTTTTGTTTTGTTCTATTATTTATTACTTTGTTCTTTCTTTTCTGAAACGAATTTCTTACTCTCTCGGTTCCTTCTATTTCTTCTCCCTCTCTTTTTAAACGCATAAAAAAATCTCGCATAACGGTACTTTTAATAGCAGCGACTGCGTAGCTATGTAGTCGGTTGAGCGGCGGATCGCAATTAATGAGCCCGTTATCTTCTTAGATGGTATCTTATTTTCTAACATGCGCCAAAATTGGCCGTGTATTTTGTTCTCTTTCTTTTTGCCATTTTAACTCGCGTATCATATAGCTGCGAAGCCTGTGGCATCCGTCGTCAATGCTTTCAGCTCCGCGGTTAGCGAATCAGTGCTCTCAGTCGTTACCCCCTCGTGGATGTCGAATTTCATGAGCAGTCTGTGCGCCGGTTTCCATGGACTATAAGGTCAGAGAAGGAACTTTTACAGGCTAACGCAGCCACCTTAAACACGGCACAAAGTTTCCGACTTGTTCAGCTTAAGCATATGAACGCATATGCAGCGCAGTGGGAGCTCACAGAAAATGAAACCGTCATATACCAGAAGGTGTCGAAGACAGAAACTGGTCACGAGTCCATGTTGTGGGAGATATAGTCGGATAAACCCAGGAACGAAGCGGCGAACGCCTCTCAAAGGGGGCGCTCCAACCAACGGCGTCTAGAGGTTTTTAGGACGTCGCGGTTAATCCATGCTTAACCCTCTGATTAACCACGGATGAACCGTGACGTCATAAAGATTAGTGGACGCCATTTGCTGGAGGGCCTCTTTTGAGGGTCATTTGCCGCTTCTTTCTTGTGTTAGTCGAACTTCGTTATAACGAAGTTGAACGGACCCGTCAATTACTTCGTTGTAGCCATAGCTTCGTTATAGCCAGTTTTGGCCCTTGGTTATATCCATTATTTCGTTATAAACCGTTTCTTTATAACGAGGTTTGGCTGTATAACAGTACAGTGCTGACGTAATTTTTGTTTCACTCCCGACCCCTTCAAACGAGGTATTGCGCAGCGAAAGAACGAACACTTGAAAAGAGGGACCAGAGAGCGAGGAGGGTTGGGAGACGGGGGAGGCGCCAGTGTTGGGTGAGGTGCTGAATTCCGAACATCATTGTCACCCCTGTTTAGACTGGAAGAACTCGGCAGAACTTTCCAACTTTCTGTGGCTGCTCACCCTGCAGGCACACCGTCCAGCCAGCGGTGCTAGAACGAACCCCCCCTCCCTCTCTCTCTCTCTCTCGCTGTGTTTGTCTCCCGCCTTTTCTTTCGGCGCCAATTCCGTCCCGTAGTTGAGTCACGTTTATTTGTCCGCGCCAACAAGAAGTGGCACATGTTGAAACTAGCGCGCCCCGCGCAGTCAGTTAGCTTTTCTTGCGTGCAGTGTAGCTATATACCCTGTGTGTCACTAATACCGTGCAGTGCGCCGTGGTAATAGCTGAGGGCCTGCGTCATCCATTCAGACGGCTGCTTGTACGTAAGAATGTTTTTGTGACTGGTTGGCCCGTCACGACAGTCAGCCAATAGGAGAGCCTCTGTCGCCCGTGTGCGGGAAGAATTTTTTTGTTTTTATTTTAACTATGATGTGCCTTTCTTGCAATTGGGGCTCCAGCGCACCTGGCCATGCAGCGCCCCCCGACGTAAGCCCGTGCTTTGACGGCGCACTGCACAGTTTTACGTTGACGAAAGTGAAAAGGGGGCTTCGTAGCTGCCGGTTTGCCAAGTGTGTATAACGCTTGCTACACGTTCGTTCAACGCCGCTGCCTTTTATATATACTGCGCCAGTATATATATATGAGGGCGTGGGCGGCTGGTTGGTGGCGGGTCGGTCGTTTGCCGCGAGTAAATATACCTTGGGCCGCGCTCGGGCACCCTCCTTGTTTCCAGCTTTGTTGGCGCGATTCATTCCTTCAGTTTCTTTCTTCCTTTCTTCTTCTGTCCAGTTCCCACTCACCGTATTGGCCTTCCTGATTCTGCAGCGTTGGCTTTGTTCCGAGCCCTTCTCTTTTAATGTTTCCCGACCCCGGCTATAGTCGTAAAGAGGAAGAACCCTTCCTGTCTCCTCCGTCATCGTACGGTTAGGTTTGTCTGCAACCCTTACTATTGTTTTCCTTTGTCCGCTGGGGCGGGGGGGCTAAAGCTGTATACTACTGCTTCATGGTGGGCGGGCGACACTTGGCAGTGTTCGCTGGTCGACGACCCGAAGTTTGTAAGTTTTAGTTTGTGGCCGCTGCGTCTTCAGTTTCTTTGTGTTTTCAGCCGGGGAGACACGTCCCCTTTGTTCTGTCACCGCGCTGATGTCTCGCTTTGTTGGCGGTCTTAAACCAGCCGCGCATTGCACTGGAGGCATACCGGCACAAGGAGAATTTTCTCGTGATGCTCCCATCCTGCCGGTCTCGTTTCCACTCCTCCCCTGTTTGCATCCCGGAGGTAGGAACTATAGTCTGCCACAGCCGGGGTCACAACTCATGAACGAAGCGACTTTTCCACGTCAAAGGATCCCCTTCCAGCCTGTGGCGTCGGCCGATTCTCATGTCCCTGCTAGCGTAACAATGCAGGGAGTGGCAGGTGAAAGGGGATATTCCCCTCCCGCCATTGTCGAGGATAGTCCGCTCGTTGCATTGTCACGCTGCTCCCTGCATTGTCAAGCTAGCAGGTCAATCAGAATCGGCCGACGCCATTGGCTGGAAGTGGCTTCTTTGTCAGGGAAAATCTGCTTTGTTCTTGAGTTGTATCCGATTGTAGTAGTGCAATCTGTCGCCTGCGGTGGTGCCTTGTGCGGCCTAATTTGGTTCTGTCGGCGGCTGTGGACTCTCTGCGTCCTAAATCTGTCCGTTGTTTTGTGGAAGACGCTTTTTCAAGTGCGCTCCTTTTGTTTCGGTGTGCGTGGACACTCGCCGTGTCTTGTCTGTTCCACGTTGCTCCTATTCGAGTTTTGTACTTTCTGCCCTCCGTCATCGGCTCAAGTGAGGTCGCGCTGGTTACTCACAGTGGAAATTGGTTCACACAACGGTCGTCCGTACGCCATTTAAGTAAGCCGGGCAAGTACGACTTGCTCTCAGTATCCGTTTCCTGTCAGCGTTGTCCTCCTCCTCCTTAACACGTGTGTTACTGCATTAGGACTCAAAAAGGATGAATTACATTCAAGGGAAGAGCTTTCTTTCTCTCTTTTTTTTTTTCAGTGGGTGAAACCTAACAAGGAGTGATGATGGCTGTCCCTGTGTCCACACAGCTTAAGATGCTGAGCGCGGTCCAACTAGGAAGTCTGTCGGTGAAAGTTGTCAGATCCCGGTAGGCCTCGGCGCAATCCACCGCACGTGTTGGTGGTGGTTGTCGGGAATCGGATCCTGCTTCGCTGCAGAGGCACACAGGGCATTTCGGTACTCCAGCCTCCCGTACTTCCCCTCGCCACCTGTGACAGTTGGGTCATTGTGCGCGACGAGCTGCGGAGCGGAGCATCGCGCCCTATATGTGCGCGCGCGAATCTTCGCCTCCACCTTGTCGGCTTGGATTTCAAGTCCGAGCGATTTTTTTTTGTTTGTTCACTCGCCCGCGCGCTCAGGTGCCGACGCGGACACTTGATCGGTGTGACGTACCGGCCGTATGCTCTGCGCGTGTGCGCGCGCGTCAGTTCGAGATACCCGGCGACGATTTCCCACGGTCTCGTATCTGTATCGCGCGCTGTCTCCCACGGTGCTCCCAGCTAGTTAGATGCAGTGCTGCAGAGGCTGAGAGCGGTGTGTCGCCATGTGTGGTACCCCGCTTTGCGTAAGCCCAATGAGAGCGACGCCTTTCAAATGCTTAGCGTTTACAAGGCCCCCTCTCTAGGTGCTTTCTTCACGGGTGTTCGTTGTCCGGCGTATAGTCCAGATAAATATGTCCAGAAATAAACGTTTCAAAGGAGACTCGCCTGAGCACATCTGCCTGGAAGCCTTTAGACTGCAGTGCTGCCTATCGATCAGACCCTTCGAGTGGAGAGCCCCTCGGAAAACCCATATAGTGGACCGCGTAATTGCGGGTCTGGAGTTTGGTTAGAACCAAATATGGCTGAAAGAGGAGGTAGGGAAGTATGTGCTAATGTTGCTTCGTGGCTACTTCGTTTGAAGCCGCGCTGTAATGCACAGTGCACGTTCGGCGGCGAGGCGCAGCGGCTGTCAGGTCCTATGTTCTTGTGTACTTTACTGTTCATCCTATAGTTTGTTTTGTCGGTGCTACTTCCGGAATACCTGTAGATCGTATGGGTTGAGACTACTTTTGGGAACGGATGCCAGTTTTGGTTTCCACAGGTGCTTCTTTCAAATCACGCCTGAAAATCTGTTTACTGCACCTACAGGTGGAATCAGCAGCACCGCCGATGCCAGATGCTTTCGAAGAGTGTAATGTTAGTATCACTCAGGAGACCCATTGCAGCGGAGAGCTTGGCGCAGTTTCCTATCCCGACGAGCATTGATATGTTTCTTGGAGAGCCCACGAGGGATCTATACTCGTGGTCGACTTTCTGTGGCACTGCAGCCGAGGCTAGGCAGGAAAGGGAAGGAAACGGTCATTTTTCTCCGTGCCGTGGGCAGTAGGTAGTTCGCTCACTCCCCATGACAGGGGGACCAAGGCTTGTCTTCCCTTTCCTGCTATTGCCTCTGCTGCACTGCCACAGAAAGTTGTCCGCGAGTATAGGAGGCTCGTAGTGCATGCAATTACCGCGATTCTACAAGAACAGGTGCGGAGAATCGGTGATTACTCATCCTCTTCCACTGGTCCTTGAAAACGCTCCTTTCAGCGACATCTTTCTGTGTCGTGAGACTCGTTTTTATTTTTTAGTTGTCTGGGAGAGATCAGGCGTTGGCCGTCTGCTATCCCCAACAGTTGCGCCGCCAGCGTTGGCCGTGCTGTATCGCATATCGCTGACCCCCACCCACTTGACAGTTGTGTCAGTCCGTTCGAATTTTTCGGGAATGACGAGACGGTCTTCTTATCGCGGGGAATATACGCTTAGCTGCTCCGCGTCTCACATATGTGGCAGGGAAAGAGTTTATCTTTCTTTCCGTAAGCGGCTGCGAGTGGATAGAGGAGTATCTTGTGAGGAGGGCTGGAGCAAAAACCCCGCCATCTTCCTGATACGTGCAACGCTACGCGCCCTGTTCGACTATGACGTCACGGGTTACGAAGTTCGCGTTTCGTTTTGTGTGACGGTTCGTGCGTCCACCGTAGGGCAGCCAAGTAGCTGTGTAAGAGCTTCGCTCACTTAATCGTTTCCTCTTCAGACGCGCGCGCAGTCGTATTTCGCTAGGACGGCAGATGCGCAGTTGAGCAGGTAGGCACTCCTGCATTTATTTCCCGTCTCACGGCTTGTTCAGAGTTGAGAGGAGCGCGAGGCGATGGCTTGAAAAAAAAAAAAAAAAATGTGCCGCCCGCACGCGCTTGCGAGCGCCAACCGCACGAGTCCGGAAGCCTTTACGTCGCGCTGGTAGTTTAATTCCGCTCTGCTGGCAAAGAGTTGGGAAACGGAGTAGCGTAGAGGTTTTGATTTATTATGTCGGTAGCGGTGC
This sequence comes from Amblyomma mixtum, assembly GCF_055824585.1. Classification (NCBI taxonomy): domain Eukaryota; kingdom Metazoa; phylum Arthropoda; class Arachnida; order Ixodida; family Ixodidae; genus Amblyomma; species Amblyomma mixtum. The sequence continues at coordinate 34,867,506 of NC_143018.1, read as the reverse complement.
GGCGTCGCAGATGGTGATAACGACAGTGTAGAGTGGACTATTAATCTGCGGACGGGAGGCTGCCTCCGATGTTCGGGGCGTGTCCCGAGCGTGGCGAAAAAAAAAATGAATATGTGGTGAAAATGAAAATGACGGGGAGAGCTGTACGATGCCCCCCCCCCTTTTTCCCCCCCTCTCGCCCATGAGAACGCTCCTTTCGGATACTAGCTCCACCCACATGCGCCAGGCATACATACATCACGTGACCACTGAGGTCACAAATCAGTGGAGAGAGTCAATTGTCCAGCGAGTTAGTGCAAAGTGTGTGAGTAAACAAGGGATCAACGACAAAGTGCCAAACGGGTCAAGGATAATGCTATACTATAAGTGTGTGAATAAGGGAATGAGTGGGTAAGCAAGCGAGTCAACTATAAAGTGAAGTGCATGATCCTGCTACAGTCAACCAAAACCTGAGTGAAAAAAATTGGCAGTTATTTAGCTCTGGTTAAACCTCAAGGATTGCGAAAGCAACGAGTAGAGAGGCGATGGAGCGCGCGGCAGCGACGGCGGCACCTCCGAGTCACCCGCACAGCGACGGCGGCGGCAGCACCAGCTGTGCACCGTGTGACGTCACCGCTCCTCGCGCATGCGCAGTATGACCTTTGATGAGCTGCGCGAAATAGCTCGGCGACTCACGTAGTGTTGCTTTCGCAATAAAATTCAGTGAACGGGTGAGCGAGCGAGTCGAGGGTAGTGTGAACAGATGAATTTTTGAGTGAGCGAGTGAATAGGTAAGTGAACACGCGAGCTATAGCGAGTCAACGATGGGGTGAGTGCATGAATGCGTGAGTGAGTGAATGAGCAAATAAATTAGTGATAGAACGAGTGAGCAAACGAGTGAAGAATAGTGGGAGCGGGCGAATACGTAAGTGAATACGTTGGCGATCGACCTGCCGAGTCAAAGACGAAACGCGAGAGTGAACGTGTAAATGAGCGTATACGAGCGATTGAGCAAGCTTGTCGGCGGTGAATTAAATGAGGGAACACGTGAGTACGGCGTCAGGCGAGCGATTCAGAGGGAGTGCGCGAGTAAAAACGAGCATGTGAGCAAGGCTCACGAGTGTTGCACGGGGAAACCTGCGCGAGTTTTCGCTTCCGCGTGTACGTCGTCGCCGTGACTGTGTTCCGTGCTGGGGAGTCCCCGTGACACGCCACATAGTAGCGTTCTCTGCGCGCGTGCCTTTGTTCGACGTATCGACCGCGAACATGCACTTTTGGGTCGGTGCTCACGCGATGGCAAACTCTTCTCGACGCTCTGGGCGAAGCTTTTCGAGGTTCGCGAGTATTGACTGCCCGAGTGAATTGTTACTATACCTAACGCTGCAGCTGTGGCAGCGAACACGTCGCGTGTGTTTGTGTATAGCTTGTGTTTTGGCAATAATGGAAAGGAAGGACGAACATGATTTCACAGTGACCTGTATAGGTGCAGTGAAAATAATGTGGAACACTATTTTGAACACGAATACGCCTGTATGGGAGTAAAAAGGAACTAAACTATCCTCTACACTCTGTACACAAATAAACCTACATGGGAGTAAAAAGGGAGTTGTTCTACAGCGAACTCCCTTTTGTAAAAGGGTGTGTGCTATGGACAACTTTACTCCATTTTTTACTCCTCTCTGTTTAGAGTTTCCGGTGTTAGAACTTTTCGCACGCGTTCCGCACAGGAAACGTGAAGGTTTCTTTCTTTTTATATTTTTTTTTGGGGGGGGGGGGGGTTATAAAAGAGGAGCGTTGGCGGGGTTTTATAGCGTGCTTATTATAAAACACTTCCTAGTTTTCATTTGGCAAAACGTGAGAGGAGTTAGATCGCCGAAGCGGGCTCGGAATGATCGCCGCGACTGCACTGAGTGCGCTGTATATTTTGTCGGCAAGAAGTGTCAAAGCAGTGTCACTGCCCGGTGAAGCCGAGGCATTGTAAACACATTTCTTCATGTGCTCCTCCGCCTCCTTACTCCCATCGCTCATTCACTCCCTTACTCGCACTCACTCTCTCTTTTTCTTCTTCCCTACACCTCACGCATTCTTCTCGGCTTCCCGCGTCACGGCTGTCGCGAAGCTATGGATGAGTGGATGACGTCAGAGGTGAGGGGGCTTCGAAACACGACGGTGACGCCACCGCTCATCTGAGTGGCACCCTCCCGCGGAGACGGCGTCAACGCGACGTCTGCAATGTTGGTTTTCCCAGCGTGCCACGCGTGCCTGTTCCGAACGTCGCCTCCCGCGCATGCGCACTTGCGTATATTGGTGCTTTGACACCTGGCGTGCCCTTTTTCTTACGCCGCGGTCGCCGTTTCTTTCTTCTGGCGTTCTGCCTCTCTGTGTATGTTTTCTCCTCGTTCGTTTCCCTGTTTCTCTTTCTAACGCAATTCGCGATCTTGAAGACGGGGAGAGAGGGGGAAATTTTACATACGCGTCCGGTGTACGCGAGTGGCTTGGCTTGAGTGCGCGCACGAGTTTTACGCGCGTTGCATTCCTTCACGCGCGAATGAAAGGGTGAAACGCCGCCGCCGCGGGGCTGTTTTGATGAGGGTAAAGAAGAAAAGAAAAAGTTGGACGCATAAACTTCGTTTCTTTGCTTCTTTTCCGTTATACCGAAGCGCCCCGGTTTTGCCCGTGTAGCTCGGCGCCGGTTACAGGGCTGTGTCTCTAGTATGGGCTTCCATATGCGTAGCGGGAATGTTAAGCGCGAGTGTTCGGTTTTGTTGCTGCCGAAGCGTGGGTTTGCCGGCGGTAATGCTTTAAAAGTGGAGTGAAAGTGAGCTGAACTTGCCACCCATGGGCGTTTATAATCATCCTCTCTCACTATTCTCACTTGCTCACTCACCTGTTGTCTCACTAACTCGCTGAATCACTGACGCTCACTTCATGTCTGACTCAGCTTCTTGTTGAGTAAGTCACACGAAGTTTTAACTGATTGTTTCTCATTTGATCAGCCTCTGAATGGCTCACGTACTCGCCGAAACTCTCTCTGGTTGTCACTCACTCACTCACTCACTCACTCACTCACTCACTCACTCACTCACTCACTCACTCACTCACTCACTCACTCACTCACTCACTCACTCACTCACTCACTCACTCACTCACTCACTCACTCACTCACTCACTCACTCACTCATCGTCATCATCATTAATTCGCGCCTATGCCGAGGCAGAAATTAGGGGCCGCTGTATTCCATTTATCTGCCACCTCCTCATGCCTTTGCCAACATCCGAGCCATGCTGTTGCGATCGGGAACCACGGGATCTCGTCGTTGTTTACGCGTGTCATCGTCTTCGGGATGTTGACGTTGCTGGTCCTTGACTCTGTGGGCATTAACCCCCCCCCCCCCCCCCCCCCCCCCCCCCTTCCTTTCCCTCAAGCCCCTTTTCTGGGCTCGTGTATCGTTCTGTTGCTTATATGTACCCCTTTCGTGGTCGCTTCTCGCTACAAATTAAAAGGGTCCAGCTTGGCACTGCCTGGTGCGTGCCTGCTTATCGACGACGCGGGGTTAGCGTAGTACTTAACCCATCCGTGCGGCGGCGTTGGTGCTGTCGTGTCTTTTCAACCGTGTTCGCGGGGGGTGCCATAACTTGAGGCGGCCGCTTTTTGGTCCGTCGTACGCGGTGGTACGGCGACGGCAGGCAGCGGGCAAATGGAATGGGCGAGGGTGGGGGGAGCAGGAGTAAAGGAACTCGGCGACCGAAAAACACGACCGAGGAGTAATGGCGCGCTCGGCCGCTCGCGCCGTTGCTCTAGCTGTTTACGACCGCCTGGTAGTGGGTGTTGTATTGGCGGGGTTACCGAGCAGGGAAAAAAAAAGAAGCAAGAAAGACGGGGCAAGAGAAATTAAATGAGAGAGCTGCCTTCCCTGGTGGTGGATGAAAAAGTGGCGTTTACCGGAGCGCGCGTGTTCTTTTTCGACTGGCGTGACTTCTGCTGTAGGAGCGTGTAGGACGGACGGGCATCCGGATGTACCCGTGTACGCTCGTAAACAAAGTGATTGGCAATGATGGCGACGAACGGGTGTTTGAAATTACTGGAATTGCGACAGGTTTCTTGTTCTTCTTTTTTCAGCCGCCCGTTTACGCGGGTGGCAGCGGTTGGTACCGATGTATAGCCATTCCGCGTTTTCTTCTTCTTGTACGTATATTTTTTTCGTTGACTCACTGGCGGGGAATGATCCGCTTTCGATTAATTATCTGCTTTTGATTAAATAATGAATTGCTCGCATTTCGCCGTTTCGCGTGTCGAAAACAAGGTCTGATAAAGACATAACAAATGAAAACAGATAGAATAACAGGGAAGGAGGAAGCCAGAATCGTATTCTAGCTTGCACGGCCGCTTGCGTTCGCAGCGGAATGTGGCATAAACACGGGGGAAGGTTGCGCGCTATATAAAGTGATATATTGTGGGTTTCGCTCCGATAGTAATTCGGCATCGCTTTTGCGTCTAAGCCTCGTTGACAAAACTCGCGGAGAGCGGTAGATTCACGAGTCGATCTGGGAAACAGTTTCATCAATGTTTTTTTCTTTTCTTTTTTTTTTCTGCGCCATTCGTCCAGGTGCTGACGTCACGTCCACGCCTCCCAACCTGCGAGAAAGTGGCGACCAGTCGGGGAGACGTCCAACGCCCGCGGTTGGCTTCGGTCTGTGGATTAAGTCGGTGAGTCCGGTGGCTTCGTTTCTTTCTTCGCGAGCTGTGCTATAGAAGAAGAAGAAAAAAAACACGAACGTCACGTGACCCGCAGACATATGTTTGTGGAACGGAGTATTAGCGAATGAGCTTGATTTCGAGGCTGTACTTGCATGCAGCCTGGAATATACCGGGTGTGCTAGCTAACTTTAGCCGAGGTTAAAAACTTGACGTATTCCAGTCGGGGATCCGGAGCAAATTTTCTTGCTCCGCAAAACCGAAGAGCGCGTTTCAGTGGGCGACTTGGATTCAGTTCCTGAGTTGGGATTGAAAAGCGTCGGTATGGTCGCTATAGACTCCCTGGACATCTTGCTCCTTCGTGCATTTGGAGAGGTGTTCATTCCGGATAGCCGTTTGGAACTCTCATTGATTTCGAAGTCGTCCTCGCATACAGCCCTGAATATACCGGGTGTACCAGCTTTCTTCAGCCACGATTAAAACTATGCCGATGCGCACAGTACGTGTAGGCGACTTCAACCGTGTAGTTGACCGCAGGTTTTTATATTTTGTTTAATCGAACAAATCAACGCTGCTACTTAACTGTCATCGTGCAAGTTGCGCAGTGCGCCGTCGAATCGAATGTAATGCGTCCCGTACTCTTTGCCAAAGTCGTGTTTCGTAGACTTACGACGGCGGGTGTACAGCTAGCGTCAGTGTAAAAGGGAACACATAATAAACATTCAAAGGAGTAAGTATCGCGAACCTGTGATCGACAAGCACACCTTTTTATCCTTTTTTTTTTTCGAAAGAGGTGTCCTGTAGGCGAATGATGCTTACAGGGCATTTTAAGCTGAAGGGCAGAAATAGCAATAGAATTCGTTCTTTTGTGCGAACTGACTGTTCGCGCATATTGCAGCTCACTGTTTACGTGTATAGTTGGTCATAAATCTCGTTTTAACCAGCGCGAAACTCGTGAAAAGTTCTGTCACATTTCAGTTGGGAGTGACAGTCGAACGTTCCTCTCAGTTTTGAATGAGATTTATTGCATGCATGCTGCCCGGAGTGCCATCCGAAAAGGCGCGTAATAACGCCATTCACCTGCTGCGGTTGCTTTTCCGCTCATGGTGTCTTACAAAATCAATAACAGCCTTAGGTGACTGCTTTAGCGCTATGCAAATGAACGTGTCGTCGGTCGGTTCATTCATTCATTCATTCATTCATTCATTCATTCATTCATTCATTCATTCATTCATTCATTCATTCATTCATTCATTTCTAGCGAGCCCAAACGTGCACCTTCAAGTATTCACTTTTTTTTTTCACGCTTAAAACGGCGCGTTTCTTGCCACCCTTATAAGATCCGGTCTCTTCCAATTAACCTAATCGCGGCGGACGGGTTTTTTAAAAAGCTGTTTGGTTAATCTGGAGTAATGTATTCGCTGCTATTTGTGATAGATATAAGATTGACAGAATTCAGGCACGATCGGGACCTGATGCGAAGTTATGCCCTAATGAATGCCAATTCTAAAGTCTGTAATCGTGGTCCCGTTTGTTCTTCTTAACTTCAATGATATGTGGGGTGCAGAGCAGTATTGTATAGGTCTCTCCTTCATGCTATCATGTCCCTGTATTCTTGTAAATGAGTCCGGATCGACATAGCGACCAGACTTCGGCGTATACCGACCGGAGAAGGCGTCCGACCGAAGTTTAAATTACGCAGAAACGTGCTTCCCGACATCGCCTCGAAGTTTCTCATTACTGCGTCGTTGATGCAGCTTTATGCAGCTAGTATCGCATAATATGCCACAGCTAACCCGCGTTCGTGGGCTCCAAAACTTTGAACTCGGCCACTTTCCGTTCCAACTCTCCAGGGGGACCGGCACAACTTCGCAGATATCGACCGGCGCTAATTTGCCCACCTCTGGCTGTAATAACGACATCCAATCTCAGCCGTCTTTATCGCTTTTGCGAACCAGCGCACGCCGCTCGAACATTTTTTTGTTTCTTTTAAGTTACAAGTTAGCGTTCGTTGTATCAACTCGGAATGTCGCGAAGTTTCGTACACGAAGGCTTACAAGTTTCGAGGCGTTCGGCGTGCACCGTTTCCGTTGCGCCGTGTCGAGCAGTTCGCGCCATTAGCCGACTGGCGCGGCACCTTTGTCGAATTGCCTCGTAAACGCGTTCGCGCTCCACGAGCTAATGATTTCCTCGCGAAAGGCCCGAGGGGGAACGCTGCGCTGTGAAATCGCGCGCCCGGAAGAGCACGCCTGTGGACTGTGCCGTACCAGTTGTGTTGCGTCCACTGGGAATCCGACGCGAACGCTTACGATCTAGCACTCACTCAGACTCCCTCACTCAGTCGTCACTACTCACTCACCCATGCTCGCTCAATGAGACGCTGGCTCGCTCTCTCTCTCCCATTATCTCCTACTCATTCACTCGATCCTCACTCTGTCACCTCCACTCACCCACTCATACTCGTTCACTGACTCGCACTCATGTACAGAAGTCACTCACTGAGTCGCGCACTTGCACTCACTCACTCTCACCCACACTCACTCTTGCTCCACTCACGCGCACGTACTCACTCACTCACTCACTCACTCAATCACCCTTCCTTCCTTCCTTCCTTCCTTCCTTCCTTCCTTCCTTCCTTCCTTCCTTCCTTCCTTCCTTCCTTCCTTTCTTCCTTCCTTCCTTCCTTCCTTCCTTCCTTCCTTCCTTCCTTCCTTCCTTCCTTCCTTCCTTCCTTCCTTCCTTCCTTCCTTCCTTCCTTCCTTCCTTCCTTCCTTCCTTCCTTCCTTCCTTCCTTCCTTCCTTCCTTCCTTCCTTCCTTCCTTCCTTCCTTCCTTCCTTCCTTCCTTCCTTCCTTCCTTCCTTCCTTCCTTCCTTCCTTCCTTCCTTCCTTCCTTCCTTCCTTCCTTCCTTCCTTCCTTCCTTCCTTCCTTCCTTCCTTCCTTCCTTCCTTCCTTCCTTCCTTCCTTCCTTCCTTCCTTCCTTCCTTCCTTCCTTCCTTCCTTCCTTCCTTCCTTCCTTCCTTCCTTCCTTCCTTCCTTCCTTCCTTCCTTCCTTCCTTCCTTCCTTCCTTCCTTCCTTCCTTCCTTCCTTCCTTCCTTCCTTCCTTCCTTCCTTCCTTCCTTCCTTCCTTCCTTCCTTCCTTCCTTCCTTCCTTCCTTCCTTCCTTCCTTCCTTCCTTCCTTCCTTCCTTCCTTCCTTCCTTCCTTCCTTCCTTCCTTCCTTCCTTCCTTCCTTCCTTCCTTCCTTCCTTCCTTCCTTCCTTCCTTCCTTCCTTCCTTCCTTCCTTCCTTCCTTCCTTCCTTCCTTCCTTCCTTCCTTCCTTCCTTCCTTCCTTCCTTCCTTCCTTCCTTCCTTCCTTCCTTCCTTCCTTCCTTCCTTCCTTCCTTCCTTCCTTCCTTCCTTCCTTCCTTCCTTCCTTCCTTCCTTCCTTCCTTCCTTCCTTCCTTCCTTCCTTCCTTCCTTCCTTCCTTCCTTCCTTCCTTCCTTCCTTCCTTCCTTCCTTCCTTCCTTCCTTCCTTCCTTCCTTCCTTCCTTCCTTCCTTCCTTCCTTCCTTCCTTCCTTCCTTCCTTCCTTCCTTCCTTCCTTCCTTCCTTCCTTCCTTCCTTCCTTCCTTCCTTCCTTCCTTCCTTCCTTCCTTCCTTCCTTCCTTCCTTCCTTCCTTCCTTCCTTCCTTCCTTCCTTCCTTCCTTCCTTCCTTCCTTCCTTCCTTCCTTCCTTCCTTCCTTCCTTCCTTCCTTCCTTCCTTCCTTCCTTCCTTCCTTCCTTCCTTCCTTCCTTCCTTCCTTCCTTCCTTCCTTCCTTCCTTCCTTCCTTCCTTCCTTCCTTCCTTCCTTCCTTCCTTCCTTCCTTCCTTCCTTCCTTCCTTCCTTCCTTCCTTCCTTCCTTCCTTCCTTCCTTCCTTCCTTCCTTCCTTCCTTCCTTCCTTCCTTCCTTCCTTCCTTCCTTCCTTCCTTCCTTCCTTCCTTCCTTCCTTCCTTCTCTTTTCGTCTTGCCTTGTTTCATGTTACTCTTCAGCATGTCCGGCCCGCGCCGCTCCAAGGCACGAGGTGGCAAATGCTGGGTTGGTGTTTAACATCGCAAAACGCCTTCAGCACTTGCCCCGCACTGTACAACGTCGTCAGCTTCTGAAGAACAGTCTATTCCACAGCAGACAGAGCGTAAGAAGAAGCCGAACTTGGCCACGCCGCGTTGGCGTTTAAGCGTTTATACGGATTGAATAACAGGCAGTGTGATACACCGTAATATAGAGGGGAAAGCAAGTGCCGGAGCGCTACGTAAGTGCAACTGATTGAAAAGTACGGCAAGAAATGTGTGCAGCATAACTCCAACCGCAGTAAACGAAAGCGAAAATGAGAGGAAAGCGAAGCGCGTTCGGAATGGGCTGTGGTCACGCGATGGTTTGCGAGGCGGCTTCGAGGGCAGCGGCGGGCAGATTGAGTTGCGAAAGGCGGAACCTTCATGCATTGATTTTCTTATTGAGTTTTACGTTACACTGGCGGTTGTTTTCCCGTATAGTATCGGCTTCCGCAAAGCGACTTCTCGGCTTTGGTCAGCCTAAGTGCTCATCAACGTGGCGCTCAGTTTGCGACTGCTTTTAGAAACGATTGAAGGACCGTGCGACTCAAATCCCGTGGTTGCAATAGTGAATGCCTTTAGTGAACGCAACTAGCACGGCGTGGCGTGTTTTAGGAGGGGCCGACGTGCTTTGCAGGCGCGCTGAAAGAGGCTTTTCCGTGTCGCACCGTCGTAGCCTCGGCGCGACTGCACTTTAATTCGTGTAGGGTTTAGAACTGTGACTGCTTGTTTTTAGTCTATACAGTCCAAGCTCACGCCATTGGGACTGCGTTCCGTTATTTTTTTTTCGAAGGCTTTGATTATTCATAACTCAGTGCAGCTCGTTCCCGTTCTTAGAATGGCTAATAGGGTCCGTGTGTTCATTAGTCGCGCATGTTAGGAATGCTGTCGAGTTTCTAATCGGGCTTCGCGTCCGCAAAAAAAAAAGAAAATGAAATCTCCTCCCGCGCAATTATGCGATTGTAGGAGGAGGTAATTAACGGAGCTCTAATGGCACAGTGCGTCTCCAATACCTTCGGGAAAGCATTGATGCAGTGCTACTTAACCGTACGGCGTACTAGTCATAAAGTATGGCTTTGGTCGCATATTAAAAAAGAAAGGCACGTTTTAAGACCGCCACGGTACTCTTTCTGGCTCTCTCGATACTGTCGCGCTGGTTCCAGGGAAACTGTCTTTCAGAAGTCGGTTTATTGACCTGAAAACGCGCACCAAAGTAATTGCGGTAGGCACCATTATCAGGGAGCCGGTTAATTGAAAACACGGCTGTTCTATTTTTTTCTTGAGCGCGCACGTGCACATCAAGTCTTCTCTTTCTCTTGTGTTTATTCAATAAACTGCGTTGTACTGTACTAACTTTGCGTTATTATTGTTATTATTTTGCGAACAGTAAAATTTGGAAGCATTTTGAGTAAACTCACACGCCGTAACGGGTTCTGTATTTGTTGACCTTTTGTACCATCGCGTGTTGCGCGGCCGCTAGAGCCACGCGCGTGCAGGGTGGCTTGCTTGGGAGAGGAGGTTCGGGACTAAAACGAAGGTGTCCGGCACCCAGGGTTAGCGGTCGAGCCTTGATGCAGCAAAAGCTATTGCGGCACCCCTGAAACTTGGCACTCTTGGAGGATGGTGAGCGAGGATGAGCAAACATCTCATCCCTCAACGCGTCGGTTTTAATATGCGTCGTCGGTCATAAAATTCACCCATTGGCCGGAGGAAAGTCACGTCACCAGACAGGAAGTGACGCCATTTTCGTCGAAGGCATCAAGAGCTGCTGATGATATCGAATTGCCAACACATAGCATAATTAGGTGCCCCTTTAAATTTTTGAACTGCTGTAGGGAGAGCACCGGTTTTCCAGCTTTGCAGCAGGTATGTACAAAGACCTGTGGCTAAACCGTACCGGGAAACAATGCTGTGAACTTCACCATCGACACAATCATCAACCGGTCTCAAGGATCACGAGAAGACAAAGTATGTGTCCAAAGACCTGTGGCTAAACAGTACCGGGCATCGTTGCTGTAAACTTCACCATCGCCACAATCATCAACCGGTCTCAAGGATCACGACAAGACAAAGTGTCTCCAAAGACCTGTGGCTAAACAGTACCGGGCATCGGTGCTGTAAACTTCACCATCGCCACAATCATCAACCGGTCTCAAGAATCACGACACGAGAAAGTCTTCAGACACTGATCTTTCAGAGGGGCCTCGTCATTCGTTAGGCGCGACCCTGCGGATTTCTTGAACGGGTTCCTCTTGGACCGAGTAGTTGGTCTGTCGCATAACGTACAGGCATGAAGGAAAGAAGGTGTTGCTACTACTGCGTTGCAACTCTTGCTTCTCATTATACAGCCGAGCGAGTAAAACAGCCCTCCCCCCCCCTCCCCCCCTCCCTCCTCCTGACGTCCAGCGGCGTGTGCTCGAGTGAAGATCTGGGCCGGCGGGTGTAACTTAACGTATAGCATTCGAAGCAGCTCTGTGATACGAGGGTCTGCCGCCGGAAGACGGGTGGATATCAAGTGCGCCGCAACAAAAGGATGTCAAGAGGGCGGACAGGGCCGACGCGAGGGGCGGACCGCAGGAAAGGCAGCTGGGGGGATAGCGTGGATCCACGCTGATGAGGAGAAAGGCGATCGTCCGCGCGCGCGCTGGAGTGGAAGTGCGCGGAGCTCCTTGCGGCACCTCGGGTGACCGAGCCGTACTGGTATACCCTCCGTCATTGTGTGCAGTGTGGTGAGAGCTATACTACTGGGACTAGCTGGTACATCATCATTAGGTTTCGCAAAGCGCTATAGCTCCGTGCGAGGAAAGGGCTAGAAGCCGGTGTCCGGTAGCCGGTGTCCGCTGTGTCACACTCCGCGGCTTCTTGTATAGTCTTCACTCTAAACAGGAGGGAGTAAAAAGGTAATAAACCGACCTCTAACGCACTCCATTTTGGGGTAAAACTGGTGTAAACTGACCTCTAGCGCATTCCCTTTTATATAAAATGGAGTTCTTCCATACAGGCGTATTTCTGTTCAGAGTCGAGGCATTTCTTGGAGTAATCCGCGTTGATGCGATCATTCCAAGACTGAAGACGTCGTCCGCATGAAATGATGTCATCGCGTAGCAAAGTCACGTCAACCGTTGTCGGTAAGATGGCCGGAGGGGTTACACGACGCATTTAAATGGGAGTCAGTTGACCCCTCGCAACACTTAGATGGTCGTGGTCCATACACATGACCCGTATGACCCCCCTCACAAACCGTGCTCTTCTTAACCCATTTTGCGACGCGTTCCAGATGAGGTCGGTCTATCGGATGCAAGGCACGAGGACGCTAGTGTTGTCGCAAGCATACTTATAGACATTATAGCATACTTATAGCAGACGCACACATACTATCACTTGAAGAGAGAACCGTGCACACTAGAAACACGTTCGAGCGCGTACAAGAGCTTATGAGAGAAAGGCTACGAACTTATGTTCCAACGCAACAGATAAAACATGAAAAGAGGAAACAACGGCACACACACACTGCACGTTCCAAAAGCATGAAAAGTGGCAACGTTTTCAAGGGGTCTTTATTCGGTTGTCTCGGGAGGATACATTGCGCATTCATAAGTGAATAAAATTTATCTCTCTTACGGTGTCTTTTGTATAAATCCCTGCTTTCATCCTCGTGGTTCCGTGCCTGCGAAATTAGCATAGTTTTCAGCAACGCTGTAACAGCTATTTTCGCACTTATCGCACTCTAACTTTCCATAAGCGTAATGACATGCATACCAGATGACAAGGGGGCATTATTTGCTCTAGAAATCGCTTTGGCATGCGTGTTCTTTTCAATTTTTGTTTTACATCTATTTATATCAGCTCCTATATGTGTTCCTTTTATGTTGATCGAAACTTTGTTTAACGATCTGACTGTACTTGCTGTTGAGTGATGTGTTTGGGAAGGGGGGAAGGGGGCCGACACTGAGTCAGGCATTAATTTGCCTTTATGTCTGCCTCCTAGGCACCTATTACTGCTGCCTGAATAAAATGACTTTGACTTTGACTTTGACTTTCTCTCTGCAAGCGGCAGTTCGCTCACTACCTTCGAACCGCTGTTCGATGCTTTGATTAACAGTTGGATTCTTGAGGGTTTTTTTTACGCGAATTGCCGAGCCATTTCGCGGGGCTGATGAAAGGCCATACTGCGCATGCGCTAGGAGCAGTGACGTCACATCGCGCGCAGCTCCTCGCGCCGCCGCCGCCGCGCTCGCCAGTTCGCATGCGTAGTAGCGGCGCATAGCTAGCGTGCCGGGGCCGCCGCCGCTGCCGCGCGCTCTCCATCACCTCTATCTCTTCTCGTTGCTTTCGCAAACCTCCAGGTTTAACCAGAGCTAAACCACTGTTTCTCCTGTTTTCAGTATTTTGAACTTGTTCCTTTTGTGCTATACTTTGTCCCATACCTGCCACAGCCTCAAGTTAGGTTAAGAAAATAAATAAATAAATAAATAAAACTCGCTACTAGGGAGTTTTAGAATAGGGGACTGTATTGATTAGGGGGATACGGAAATAGCGGGAGGCCAGTGCGTGTGCCCAGAGCATTAGCACTGACGCGTTGCTATTCTCTTATCCTCCTAATCGACGGGATTCCTCTGTTGTAAAACTCCCTAAATCTGCAGAGGATAATCGCGATGTTTTAAAACCTGAAGCGTTCGGTGGAGGACGCCTTAAATGCAAAGAAAGAAACAAAAACAACGTGTGTAAGTAACAGACAGGTAATCGTCGCACACAAGAATTGCGAGTCACGGGAAGTGCACTGGCTGTTTCGCCGTTATTTCCACGTGGAGTCGTTTTTTTGTTTTTTTCACCTAATCGTTCTTGTTCCGCGACATTTATTACACGCACAAAGCCGAGTGCAGCTGGAATCGTGCGAACCGATCCAGTCGTAAAAGTGAAAACCGGTGTCAAGTATCGTTTGCAGCGTGTACTGCTTTGAGTGCGCCTTTAAAAAAAATCACATTCCAGACGCTTTCTTCATGCTTCAAATGCCTGTGTCTGCCTGCGCCTGGTAGGAGGCAGTGGTCGAGACACAGCGAAAAGGTTTCTTACCGTCTTGCTACTATATTTTTTTCCCTGTTGGTTTGTAACTTATATCTAGGGTAATTGAAAAGATGGCCGTTGAAATGAAACGTGTGAAGTATCTTCTTTTTCGGTATCGCATCACTCTTCAGTACCGCTACCGCTTGCAGCGCCCTCACCTCCCACTGCGCACGCGCTGTTGACGGGAACGTGGCGCCATCTGTCGCTATCAGGACCACCTGCGCATGCGCACTGGTGGCTCGCAGTACGAGGTAAGTGGTAGCGGCACGCGCTGTTCTAGAGGCTGTAGAAGAACGAGAAGAGTTGTTCTGCTTCACTAAGCTCGGGCCATCGGTCTTACGGCCGTCTCTGAACGATACCAGCCCCTGTGTCGTAAATATATCGCATAGCGGCCTAGGTGTCGTCAGCACCCGCCTGTAGTGCTGGCTGTACGGGGAATCACGTGCTCCTGGCAAAAGTGATATTCCGGACTGACATTTGAACTTGTTACGACTTCAGTTCCGTCACTTACGTCACATTTCATAATCGACAGTAGATGGTTTTAGCAAACCGGAGACTTATTAGCGGAGGCGTATGCTGGTTTACTAGACCCCCTCCTGCGCATGCGCAATTGAATGGGTAGTGCGACTGCGCATGAGCAGATCCCGTACGTAAAACCGGTTGACGTCTACGCTAGTACGTCTCCGGTTGGCCAAAAGCATCTAGTTTTAGCACAACGTAGATGTACTAACGTACACGTGCACTGGACTACAGAATGCCTACTGCGCATGCGCAGTAGCAGGTCCGCGGTCATGTGGGGCGCAAACCTGCCACTGGGCGCGCGCAGTCCTCATCTTGCAATCCAGTGTACCCCTCTGCCAAAAGTAACCGAGCAGCAGGTTCTTGCTTCTCAAACGTATAACGGAGCATTTGCAGCAGCCCCAAAGACCGAACGGTGCCACAATGTAAGGACGAGGTCTCACCTTTCTTTACACAGAGTCAGAGCTTAAGGGCTGCCTCGAGTGCTTCGCTATGCGGGTAAGAAACAAACCACCTACGCCGGGTTACTTTTGGCAAAGACTGTACGTCTGCTCTACTACGTATCCGCTGTGCTGAAAACCTCTCACCTACATTATCGTGCCGTAGCGTACCAAGCAGTGCCGTGCCGTATCATGCCATGTGATCTACAGCACCATAACGTACCGTGCGACACCGTACCGTGCGTGCCGTGTGCCGTACAGGATCGAGTATGCCGTACTACGCGACACCGTACCGCGTCGCGCCATGCCGTACTACGCCGTACCCTACCGTTCCTTGTCGTTCTGTACCTTACCGCACTGTACCGTACTGTACTGTACCGTACCCTATGGTACCATACCGTATTGTTCCGTACCGTATTGTTCCGTACCGTATTGCTCCGTACCTCTAGGTCGCCGCAATGGCCGGCCCGGTACGCGGCACTCGCCTCATGCAGCGCTGCGCCCAACTCGTTGCGGCCGAGTCGTAGGCCATTCGGCGCACGTACCCGTACCGTAGCCACGGAGGAGCGGAGGCGCCGCCGAGTGTGTTGTCCGTATGTGTGTGTGTGGGTCGAGGGGTTATCGCTCGTCGCGGTCGAAAGGAGGAGTCCGTCGATCGCGCGCCGGAGTCTGGCGTTGCCGCTCGCCTGCGCCTCGGCGCCTGCGTTGATTGTGCGCTCTGTCTCTCGCGGTTCGCCGCGCACGCGGAGGCCCCTTCTCGGTCTGATCGATTCCGGCCGTATTGGGGACAGGCTGATCGCTCATTGGGGCTTTCTGCGATTCCTGCCTCTGGAAGCACGGGGAGCAAGAGAATGAAGAAGGCATGAAGGAAGGAGCAGTGAGGGAAGAAAAGAAGAAATAAGAGAAGGGAAGAAAAATATATGAAGCGGGAAGAAGGAAGGATAGAAAGAAAGAAATGAAAGAAGGAAGGAAGGAAAGAAAGAAATAAAGAAAGAAAGAATGAAAGAGCGAATGAAGGAAGGAAGCAAGAAAGAAAGGAGTTTAGAAGGCAAGCAAGAAAGGAACGAAGGAAGGAAGGAAGCAAAAAAGAAAGAAGGAAGGAAGAAAGAAAGAAGAAGAAAAAGGACAGAAAGCAAGGAAGGAAGGAAAGAAAGGACAGAAAACAAGGAAGGAAGGAAAGAAAAAGTGAAGAAGGGAAGAAAAGGAAGGATAGAGGAAGAGAGAAAAGCTGGAGCGTCTGCGCACTACGAACGTTAAGGGGACAGGCCATAGTCGCCGACATTTCGAAGCTTCCGATGCCTTTTGTTAACCTGCCTGCGCGCATTCCCCGCGATTCGGTGATACTCGATCGCGCTCGGAATTTTCTGCCGGGATAGCTTGCTCGCTTCGCCACTCGCTCTCACGCTTCGCCTGTGGCCGCCCGTGGGTCGCGTGATCTGTGCGCCTGTTCATTTAAAAAAAAAAAATCTGTAGACTTAAAAACTTCCCCTGCCCCCTTGCGCACTAAATTTAAAATTCACGATTGAATGGGCCGAAAATGACAGCAACAAAGAAGGAATGATACAGCACCTAAAACCCTTGCAGCCAGCGGGCATTACGGGGGCCGAGATTACCGCAGTCGTGTAACTAACTCTACGGCGGCCGAACAGAGACATCTATCGGTATTGCCTCTGATTGCAGCGACTTGGAGATGCCGGCGATTTGCATTAACGCCGCCCGTTCCCAGTCCGCTAATCCAGCTGTAGCTGAATTCGCACTCAAGTATAGGGGAGCATCCGGTGGCGTAATACGCGGTCGTTCGTGTGGAGTGTGACTCAAGGAAACAGGAAAAGGCCTTGCTCACGCATGCTCTATAGCTCACGCTTCTAAGCGGCCCCCGCGAATAGCGGCTGAGGGAGGGGCCGTGGTCCTTTTAGTTCACTGAGTTGGTGTGGAAGACAGGCTACCCTCGGAGACAGCGTAGCTCCGTGATGGAGAGAGAGAGAGAGAGAGAGAGAGAGAGAGAGAGAGAGAGAGAGTATGGGAGTCGTGTGGAAACTACACGGAGATGCTATGGTAGCCATACGGAAAACATGCGAAAGGCGTGCGGATTTCTATATTTCTTTTAGTTCGCTAGAACTTACAGTGACCATTCCCCGTATTTAGACGTTGTGTGTTTGTCTGAAGCCGTTTTCTGGCAGGCGGCAGCTCAATTAATCGTGAGAGGCTGCTCGCGAAAAGCAACCTGGATTACAACCAATCCCAAGCAACCCAAGACCCACTGTTGGCAGCACCTGCCATCGCAGGGCAGTGGCGCATCACTTAACCGCTGCACCACTGCGCCAGGAGTGGTACGAGGACTCGCAAGAATATCGCATGATCGTTATTAACTGTAGAATACTCCTGCAACCGATTGCATTTCAGTCCCATCCTAGCATGTACACTCTTATTACTCCTGTAATATGGGAGTGAAAAGGGGAGTAAACTGTCCTGTACTCCCTTTTTTTACAGGGTGTGCGCTAGAGGACAGCTTACTCCCCTTTTCACTCCTTTGTGCTTGGAGTATACAGAAACGCCACCGCCTTTCTTCCCGGGTCTATGTGAACCAAAATGAGCTTAACCGTCTAAAGCATGGACATCACATTCATTAGCAAACCAGCTGTATTCGTTAGCAATGTCCGCCTCGCTCTAAAATTCACCTGCACAGGACGAGCTGACGTACACCTATCAAAGTTTAAAAATAAACTGCGAACAGTTAACAAAATAACCCTGTGTATGTCTACTGTTTAATAAGTTCAGCTGATTGTCAGGGCTTGTCTATGTCTCCTTTCCGATCCCGATCTTTGATACGGTGTTGACGCACGATGAGGACCCAGTAAAAATACTTTCCTAATCAAACTGACGATAATTTGTTCACGTTTCTGCAATATAGAGGCCACTATAGCGACCAGATCGTGGACGCTATATATGAACTTTCATACATTTTCATTGTGTGCGTATTACACGATCGATATATAGGTTATCAGTGGCGTCATTCACGTAGCGCTGCTTGAAACGTCTCTACAGTCCGCGATGATTCACGTCGTCCGTGAGTAAGTCTCGCGTAGTAATCACGATAAGCGACGTTCAAAAAGGTGCCTGCTACTGATATCGCGATCCACTGCAACACTTGCACGAAAGACGTGGACGAACGGGAATGTAATGCAGGGTGAGCCGTGTTCTTCAATCTGTGTCCCGATAACGTATCAACCAGTCGCCAGTTTAACTGTAGTGTTGAACTTGCCCCAAGCTTCATGAATCCGCGGTACACTCGATATGGTCTCAGCAGCACCGCGCTACTATAGGTTTGGTTTGCTTTATGGGGTTTAACGTCCCATAGCGACTCAGGTTATGAGCGACGCCGTAGTGGAGGGCTCCGGAAATTTCGACCACCTGGGGTTCTTTAACGTGCACTGACATCGCACGGTACACGGGCCTCTAGAACTTCCCCTCCAAAGAAATTCTAGAGGCGCCCGTGTGCTGTGCGATGTCAGTGCACGTTAAAGAACCCCAGGTGGTCGAAATTTCCGGAGCCCTCCACTACGGCGTCTAGTGAACTAGATAGCGCTACGCATTCAGCGAGAGCCGCCGCGGTGGCTCAGCGGCTATGGTGCTCGGCTGCTGACCCAAAAGACGCGGGTTCGATCCCGGCCGCGGCGGCTAGAATTTCTTTGGAGGAGAAATTCTACAGGCCCGTGTACTGTGCGATGTCAGTGCACGTTAAAGAACCCCAGGTGGTCGAAATTTCCGGAGCCCTCCACTACGGCGTCCCTCATAGCCTTAGTCGCTTTGGGACGTTAAACCCCATAAACCAAACCAAGCATTCAGCGAGACACCGGTTGTGGGCGGTTGATACCGGTGTTGACGATGATCGCCGTAAACGCTTCTTTTTCCGCATCTTTTTTATGTTCGTTTTATCCGCTGCTGGAGCGATACGTTCCTGGTCGTAAAATATGTTTGTGCTCCTTACACGCGCCGTGTGGGGGCCGGGCAGCCGCTGCAAAAACGATGCCACCAACGCCACCCGCCATGCGAGCATTCCAGCCGGGGCTGTCTGATCGGCTGCTGGCGCATGGCGCTCGTGCTTTATGGGCTGGGATGCATTTCCCATGATCGGATGATTAACGCGATATAGCGTTAGAGGCCGTGTCCTTCAGAAAAATCTGGTGTCGGCGTAGTCGGCGTTGTGAGAGCAAAAAATCACGGGCACGGCTCTGGCAGGTGGTCCCCAGAGGGCAAGCTAAGAGGCAGGTGGGCCACCTCCTAGGTCACGTGACTTTGCGGCGCCATCACAGCCTGCCCACCGGATTGCGGACAAACTGCCCACCGTGGAAGGTGGCAGTTTAAATTAATGATTGGTCGCTCGGGAAGAACAACCTGGACCGCACAAGGCCCAACGATGGGAGCACCTGCCATCGCAGGGCAGTGGCGCATCGCTTGACCGCTGCGCCACTGCGCCAGGAGGGTATGAGGACTCCTAAGGCTCTATGAGTGTAAAGTAGAGAATGACCTTTTGCATATATGACTATGAACACGCTATCGCTATCGCGTCATACCCTTAAGGCGGAGCTTAAGTTTCCCTTCCATTTTCTTTGAAGCCGGGGTATATTCCCGGCCGGGTCGATCGACGTGCAGAGGGGAAGACACGGATCCCTAAACTCTGCTGTTTGCTTTGTGACCACAACGTCCCTTTCATATGGTTCAAAAAGTGTTTGTCCTGTGGCTCCCAAGTCTGCGGTCCGAGGGGCGTGGACGACCAACGAACTGCTCTCAAACGCGGAGATTTGGTCTTCAAGTCGACTTGACTTTTTGGGAGGCATTATGGGATCGCGGCTAAGCGTGTTATCGTATTTGTAATCAAATTGAACCATGATATAGAAGGACAGCTAGTGACGCCGAAACGACGGAGCGGTCGCTGTAATTTCAAATTCGCAGCAGTACCAAGTCATATTGATATGGTCACTTAGGAAAATTTCTTTAGACAGTCTATTTATTGCCAATTGACTTTTGTAAATAAAATTATAGACTTTCTGTAGAGAAATCCTTTAGGCTATTGTATAAACAATACAAATCCTATGACAGTGTGTAAACAACCTATGTATATATGGCCGCAAACTTGTAGTAAACTTTAGTCTATAGCCAGTCTATAGAGTATAAAGAGACAAAAGGAAACATCTGTGGAGGTCAGCAGTCAATAGGAAGTCTGTAGAAAGTTTACAGGCCATTTTTATAAGTGTATATTGATTAGAGCCCAAGGTGTAGTAGTGGGTGACTTCCCAATTTCGCGGGGTCGTATTTATATGCAGCATACCGATAGTTCAGCCGGTTTGCATGTTACACTTTCCTGTAAGCGACTGGCACTTGTAACTCGCCGGAGTGCCTTAGGCTGGGTGGCACTGATGACTCCCTCGAAAGCAAGCTTCTTTCCTGCCTATATTTTCTTTTTCTTCTAAGCCGCTGCCTTCGAAGAATTCACCGGCGCCACCTCGCTTTCTCTCCTCTATTCCGTTCTCTTTGACGGTCGGCGTGATTCCCTGGCCGTTTCTCAGGGTGAGCCATTACGGGGCTTCCCCGCCGACCGTCGGTCGTATACTTCTGTCGGAGACGCTTTCGTAAGGAGTCTCCCCGCATCTCGGTGTCTGCTGGCGGCTACGAGGGGAGGAGTGGGCGCGTAATTGCCTCCCTTAATCCGCACAAGTCGGCGGTGAGCTCAGGAGACGAAGGTCGACACTGTGCTCACCCGCTGAGTTATGTGCACTGTCGGGACAACGTATGGGTCGTGCTGAAAACCAAAGCAAATCACATGTAACTTTTTTGCTTGTGTTTTTGAAGGAGAAAATAGATGGCGAAGGGGAAGAAAGAATAAAAGTTTAGGGGCCATCGATTGGATTGACCCAGAGGAAATGTGATAGCATTTTTTCTTTCACTCGCCAGTGTATTTTAGTGGAGGGCTCCGGACAATTTCTACCACCTGGGGTTCTTTAACGGGCACTGACATCACACAGTGCACGGGCCTCTAGCGTTTCGTCTACATCGAAATGCGATAGCCGCGGCCGGGATCGAACCCGTGTCTTTTGGGTCTGTATTCGAGCGCCATAACCACTGAGCCATTGTGGCGGGTTTGCAGTATGGAGATGACGATGAGATGACTACAGGTGGCTGTGGCACTATATGCGTTTAGGTGACTGTCGTCGGTGAGATGGAAGCCATCTCACGACAATGGACATGAGAGTTGACATACTGAGAAGTGATCTCATCGGCTGTAGTCATCTCGCCACACAATACACACGGCCGCAGGTTTCAGCGCTGCTCTGCACCGAATTACCGGCACTGATCTCATGGAGCGTAGAGGTACTGCCAGTGTTCAGAAAGCGGGATAAAAAGGGAGAAAAGAAGACAAAAAGATACGCAGCATAGGGATCAAGGAGGGCGGTAGTCGCGCGGAGGTGTGCAAGTGTTGGCGGTGCGCGCCTGCCAAGGCGTCAATCAGCACAGAGGAGCAGAGGATTAATGGTCGAGATGGCGAGGCGATTAGCCGGAGACGCCCCGCGCGCGCCTCATCCTCCGCCTTCACCACCTCCACTGCACCGACCGCTGGCCCACTGGCAGGGTGTGTGCGGGGCTCGCTCGATGCACGCTGGCCGCTCTTTGCCGGTAATCGAGGTCCCATCCTCTCCCGCGTCCGTCCCTCGCACGGCGTCTCTTTATTGTCCCTCCACTGTTTGGAAGCGACGGGGCCGGGATCGTTGTATCTGTCGACGGCCGCCCGGAGGGGACGTACTGCGTGCCCCACCTTGTTGGGGAGGAGACTTTTTAGCGTTTCTTTAACGATCGATGTGCATCGTCACTCGTATTGGGCATGACAGCGGGCGTGTCAGTGGTCACGACAGTCGTGGGCATGACGTGTTGATGTCCGTCACTCGTAGCGGAAATTAGCAGGACGCGTCATGCCCGCTGTCATGCCCACTGTGACCCACATTGACTGGGCAGATACCAAGAGACGGAAAGCCTAACTGAGGCTGGGTGAGTGAGATGGAGAGATGAACTTAGGAAATTTACTGGGATATAACATGGCTACAACTGTCCCGAAGCTGGGTTGATTAAAGGTCACAGAAAGAGCCATCCCCCCCCCTCCCCCCCCTCTCTCATAAGTGAGCTCAAATCGGTTGGTCATGATGACGACGACGTGTCGCGCCCTCTGGGACACGGTAATGTTCGCCCCTGGTTGTCTGAAGCCTTAGAGAGGCCAAGGTGGTCGATGCTGCATTATCGGCGCTTGGGAGCATACGGAATCACGTCGCGCACAGTCGCGCCGGGTTCTCCGGCATTTCCTGAGGTTTTGGTAACGACGAATCTTAGGAGTTCGCTGTCAGAAACGTTTTCGAAAGCGGTGGCTTTTTCCTGTTTGACTAAAGGGTCTTTCCAGAATCTCCATAACGGCTACCCTTTTTCATTTCATTTTAGCGAGCTATGCTTGACGCATGATCAGCCTGAACGGCCGAAGTTATGTTCCCCTAGTGTACGCATATTTGCCCCTGTTTAAGTAAACTTCGTAGGGCTCCATTACAACGCCTAGCCCATACAACGCCTATGGACTACCCCACTGCGTAGAACGCGTATGTGACGCTCCCCAGAGGCGTTGCTTTGCCATGCACGCAGACCTAGCGTTGTCAGTGAAGGCATCGGCGTTCACACTTATCGTTTCTTGTATGTCAAGGAAGTTTTCACAGGAGTCCACGTAATCCGTCGAGGCTATTGTCATCGTTTTTTCTTCGTCTACTCCCTCTTTTTTTCTCCAAGCTTGCTCTGTTAACAAATATAACCTATAATCATATCTACGCGTTCATTGTGCGCATTGTAAGCTATGCGTAGGGGCCAGACACACGTTATTTTTCTTTGTTCACTCTGTCCCACTTGTCTGTGTGGGGGTGCTGTTTCTAATTAGTGTCTTCCACTTGTTCCCTCTACGACATACAAGTGAACCTCATTATAACGAAGTTCAAGTTTTCCGGCGATTACTTCTTTATTGCCGTAGCTTCGTTATAGCCCGTGTTGACCGTGCTTACCGTGCTTCCAATGCGAATCGCCATTCCTTCGTAATATCCATTATTTCGTTATAAACCGCTTCGTTATATCGAAGTTCGACCGTGCCACATTAGTTTGTGCAGACTTCGCTGGGTCGTCCTCATAGTTCACATTTTCGTGCCAAGCCTTTGGAGCCTCATTGTCGCATATGGGGTGACGTCCGCTCCATTGGCGCAGGTAATACACCAGGGCTTTGCGGGGTGTGTGCCTGGCGTGCCTCTGCAAAGCGCGCGCGAGGCTGAGGGGGGGTCTGGTCGATGATTGCTTGGCCCCGCGGAGTCACTCTGCTGCTGCTGCTACTGCCGCTGCCCAGCTTTCGCCAGCGACGCCGCGCTCGCTCCACTCGACTGACCTCTGCTCGGTTTGATCGGGCGCCGCGGGCCACACACACTGGGCCTTTGCCTTTCTTCCGTGTCGGCCTCCTCTTTTTCCTTCTGATTTTGAGCCGATGACGACGACGATGGCGGCTGTGGCCTGTTTCAATTCTGCCGGACGATTCTCGCCTCGTTGAATCTCCGCCTGGTTTCATCTGTTTGGGTGAAAAAAGAAAATGATCTGTCGTGAATCAGTTGAGTTGTATCGGGATCTGAGAGCGCAGTTCATCGCTTAATATCGTGGAGTAAATTTTGTTTTAAGGAGTTTTCTTTTTGTGTGCGTAAGCTGCCTCGCTATCGCAGTAAAGAATAACCCAAAACTCCCGGTTGTTCCTCATGGTCATAGAGAGCGTCATTCAGGTGTCTTGTGGCTAGGCTATTTCGGCCGTAGCTTTAGAACACGAACACCGCGGAAGCTTCAGCTATACACACCAAGCCGGAAAGGACTAAAAGTTGCACAGGGCTTAGTCCTTTCGAGACTGTGTTGCTGCTGTCATATCTCCCTAAGATGGCGACATTTATTCCCTTAGAGGCGAACTGCACATGCAAATTGGCCGCAGTTAGTCTCTCCCCATGTACGAATCGTTGGTCGCGAGGATTAAATGACGCTGTTATGGTAACCCCATTGTCTTTCCTACAAAGCTTTTTTAGCAGACTAAATATATTTCCCTTTCCGAAGCAAGATCAACGCGTCATAAACATTCGCATACATTAAGTGAGTATCATTTCCATACTAACTGCTTTAAAAATTCCTTTTTCCCACTAGCAATTCGAGAATGGAACAGCCTTGATCCATCTATTACTAACTGTTCATCATTGACAAAATTTAATATTGCAGTTGAGAGTATGTCATGTTATTAGTTATTCATTCCTGGTTGCTTGCGTTCTGTTTACTATTATACCCATGGTTATTTGTTTTTTTATGTGTAAGTTTTTTTTTTGTCAAACTATGCAGTGTTACTTAAACTAAACACCTATACTGTGTTAATGCCTTTGCAGTGTACGATTATAATATTTACTGTTTACTTATTGTCTGCGTATTATAACAACTAGCAATGTTTCAACATTTTGTTATTCTTTGTATAATACTACCGACATTAGCCTTATTTTATGCGTTATTTGATTGTTTTCGTCACAGCTCGGTTGTATTTTCGTTTTACCGTTTGTTTTTCTTAACATGCTGACCAGTTGAATGTTCCAATTATGCTTGACCGCGTTCTGTTAACCTTACTAAGCCCTCGTGCCACAATCCCAATTGGGATTAGCAGTATTTGTAAATAAATAAATAAATAAATAAATAAATAAAAACTAACACTTCCTACTTTCGGAAATTCGGACTCGAAATGGGTCTAAAATTTGATCGAATTATCCGGAGCTCGATTTAAGGGAAGCCTCTTTAGTACACTTGACATTGACAAGACCGAGGCGTCAATTCGAATGAACCGAAAGTTCGAATTAAGCGATTTCAAAATGGCAAGGTGGGTTTCGACTGTAACCTGATATGTGTAATCTTTGCCGGCATGCTGGTCAGGTGTTCCCTTAATCTAAACACAAATATGTCAATGTGTGAGTAAAAAAGGGAGTAAGGTGTTGTCTAGCGCATTCCCTTTTATAAAAGGGAATGCGCTAGACAACAGCTTACTCTCTTTTTTACTCCTTTCTGTGTACAGTACTGTTACATACCATGGGACCTCGTGCTCCTGTCCGCCAGCCTTCCTGTGCGTGCCAAATCAGGCCAGGCACGCCGCTTCAAAGTGGACAACGACAGATTGAATCAGGGGGCGGTGTACAGGGTTACAGGATGCGTGTTACCACGTAGGACGTGTATTGCTGCTTCTTTGCCCTATAGCTCCGCACGCCGCTCACGTCCAGTCGTGCACCGGCCGTGCGCTGTACGGGCCTGCAGTTCCCCGCGGTCATCCGGATTCAGCCGGCGTCGGTCGACGATGTTCGGCGACCCAGATGCGTCGAGCTGTAGTTACAACGGTTGGCGTCCTACATTCGAGGGCCCTGCGTTGCTCCGCCGTGGGAAGTAATGGTAAAGGTTTTCGAGCTGCGTGCATACGCGTAAAGTTCTTTGACGGGTTTACGAGAGACGTCTTCATCCGACGTTTCAAATGCGACGTGCGTATTTGTAACCGTTTCTTAAAAAATAATAATAAAAAATTTCCTGCGATATGGCCTGTTGCGAAAAGTAAATGTATAAGCGGTTTGCGATGGAACGCCTTTTTCAATCAGCTTCCGAGGAACTTACGCGAGGACGTTCATAAGCCAAAAAAAAAAGGGGGGGGGGGGGGGGGGTTCTTAACCATATTCTTAAAGAAAATCCGATGGCATTTGGAAGTTGGCCTATGCGCAAATATTCCAAAAGACCCACCGAAATTTCGGAAGTCGGCCCACCCCAGAAAAGGGATTAAAGTGGATTAGTGGCAGGAATAAGGTGGATTAGAGGAGAATATTGGGTAATTAAGGTGGATTCGTGGGTGTATTAAAGTGGATTAGCGGGGATTCTTGGGTGGATTAAGCTGCGAGGTAATCGAACATTCTAGTCCTCAAATTTTAAAAATTGGGCGGTGATGACGACATCACTACCCTCTCGACCGATCAGGCAATTTCGTTGCGGAAAAACCGGGTGGTTTTTACAAGACGACAACCTATAAAAAAACGGGTAGGGAGGAAACCACCAGCTCACCCAATTAATTACGCTTAGGAACATAGTGGCAGTCTTTCCGGGTCCTATTGATGAGTAGCGGCCTTATTGGTTGTAGCCTTCGTCGGTGATCGCTGATGCCACCCGCACTAAGCTGCGCATCCTGTTTGCCTGTTTATTTACATAAGGCATTGCGCGGGTGCGCTCGGGATGCAGCCGTGCAACGCTTCGCTGCAGTGCAGGGACGCGCTGGTGCGTGACGTTAAGCGCGGGGGGCGGCCCGCCGCCGTGTCCCCAAACAAAAAACAGCCGAGCTCCAGCAGAGATAAGGCCGAAGGTCGCCGCCAGCAGCTACTGCATGCCCTCTTTCCTACGGGCTTGTGTTGTACGAAAGCGCGCGCGCTTAATGCGGTTGGGCTGGCATCGTGCTTCGCGTTGTAGTATATACTTTGGCGGCGATGTGCCGGGGAATTCCTTTTTGCGGGAACGCGGTATATGTAAAAACAAAGTTCAGGCCGTTTCACGAGCTGGGTTTGGGGCCAGGTAATGCCCCACCGGTGGGGCATGGTGGGGCTAAAAAAATTAGCATGCAGAAAACCGAAATAATGTTCAACAACCTAGCAAGGGAACAGCAGTTCGCAATTGGTAGCGAGGTTCTGGAAGTAGCAAGAGAATATGTCTACTTGGGGCAGGTAGTGACCGCAGATCCGGATCATGAGAGGGAAATAGCTAGAAGAATAAGAATGGGGTGGAGCGCATATGGCAGGTTCTCTCAGATCATGAATGGCAGTTAACGATTATCTCTCACTAGAGAAGTATACAACAGCTGTATCCTACCAGTACTCACCTATGGGGCAGAAACGTGGAGGCAAACAAAGAGGGTTCAGCTTAAGTTAAGAACAACCCAGCGAGCTATGGAAAGGAAAATGATAGGTGCAACGTTAAGAGATCGGAAGAGGGCGGAGTGGGTGAGGGAACAAACGGTGGTTAATGACATCCTAGTTGAAATCAAGAGGAAGAAATGGGCTTGGGCAGGACATGTAATGCGAAGGCAAGATAACCGTTGGTCCTTAAGGGTAACGGAGTGGATTCCAAGAGAAGGCAAGCTTAGCAGGGGGAGGCAGAAAGTTAGGTGGACGGATGAGATGAAGTTTGCGGGGATACAGTGGTCGCAACTGGCGAAGAACAGGATTAATTGGAGAGACATGGGAGAGGCATTTGCCCTGCAGTGGGTGTAACGAGGCTGATGATGATGAATGCGCGGTCGAGAGCAAAGGCGGCGAAAAGTGCGACGGCACACAATACGCAGCATGCACGCTCAATATACGACAAAATCGGTTCCCTTCGCACAAAGACCAGTTGATAGCCACTGGAGGCTCGGTGTATTTCTCGAGACAGTCAATATTTCAGTAAGTATTTCTCGCGACAGTCTCTCGACAGACCAGTTTGGGCGGTGGGACCAGCAGACGGGGCTAGCCCTTATAAAAATGGTCTATAGACAGTCTTTAGACTTCTTCTAGACACTATTGCCTTCCTATAGACATATTTGGTTGGTTGGTTTATGGGGTTTAACGTCCCAAAGCGACCCAGGCTATGAGAGACGCCGTAGTGGAGGGCTCCGGAAATTTCGACCACCTGGGGTTCTTTAACGTGCACTGACATCGCACAGTACGCGGGTCTCTAGAATTTCTCCTCCAAAGAAATTCAACCGCCGCGGCCGGGATCGAACCCGCGTCTTTCGGGTCAGCAGCCGAGCACCATAACCACTGAGCCACCGCGGCGGCCTATAGACATATTTCTCTATTCATAGTTTGTCTATTCATAGTTTATAGACTGTCTATAGAAAACGTCCACTAAGAGTGTATGACCATAAATCAACAGATTGTCTATAGTCTGTCTATAGCATTTGTATTGCTTATAGACTGTTGTCGAGGGTTTCTCTATAGATAGTCTATAGACTTTATAGACAGGAGTTTGTGGACAGCCTACAGACTGCATAAAAAAAAGTTCTAATGGAGGTCTTTCGGCTCACGCTCCACATTCTGAGCATTCTGTGCAGGCCCTGGCGTTTATTCGGGGTGCGCGGATCCCACTCTGCGATTATGACCGGTTTCCGCGAAAGATTCGGACCTTCTGGTACTCTAGGCTCTTGTACTGGCAAATTGTCCTCTTTTATTCCATTTTTTTTAAGGCCAACCATTGCTACAATTCCCAGTACCGCTTGGTTTTTGCACCATTTGCTCACGGGGAATAACGATGCAAGCACATTTCTGTACCTTGCATCCGGGAAAGATTTCGCGTTGTGGCGACATGTTACGGATCTATATAAGCGGATGTTGCGCAAGATCTTATCCGTCTTTTTTCTACAGACATCGCCATGTTCCAATTTTACTGTTCTGTGGTTTCCTTGGAAGGATTTCGTGAAGCAAATAATTCTCGAAAAAAAAAAAATGTGTAGAGGTTCTTGCGACACTGAAACTCTACACTCAGCGTTGGAGGCTCCAGCGTTACGCTGATGCAGTGCGCGTAGACGGATACATGTAGAACACTAGTTTCATCAGAGGTGTATTTCATAAGCGCATCAAGCGTTTTGGGCGTTTTTTTTCCTCTGCTCATTAGTATACCAGGCGACGTTCTGAGTGATGAAACTTGCGTGGGCTGACCCAGCCAAGTGCTCCTGGCTATCGTATGATGGTGCACCTGCAGCAAGAACCTTATACCCCTTACAGATTACCATAAGGCGACCAGCTGCGGTGGCTCATTGGCTTTGGCGTTCGGCTGCTGATCACTCCACGGCGGCCGTATTTCGATGTACCGGGTGCGAGAAAGCGCCCGTGTGTTGGGTGACGTCAGAGCCCCGGGTTGTCTAAAATATTCCGGAGCCCTCCACTACGGCGCTCTTTATAGTTGATGGGTCGCTTCGGGACGTTGAACCCCGTAATTTACAGTTTATATCACCGCAACACTCTTCCTCGGGATGTTGGTTTTTGTATGTTAAACCCCGCAATTGAAACTTAAATTTCCACAACACCTTTCCGCGTTGTGTTGATCGTTTATTTCTGCCCGTCTCAGGATCTTTTGGCGTGTCACTTTTGCACTTGAATTTACGTTTTATTGTGTGTATATTTTTTTTTCAATATCTCACTTTGAAAATTTTCGTGGGCTGTATAGCGTCCGAGTTCGTGCGTGACACATATCACGTCGGATCCTTAGCTTGTCGAACGAAAGCGCTTTCAGGGCAGCAGCTAAGGTCTGTACGTGTAAAAGACTCCGCTTCATAGCAGACCTGTATGGGTTTTGTCGTGTGGTTCTGTTTCGATCGCGATGAACCGGCGAGATTTTGTTGGCCTTTACCGAGTCGTAACTGAGCGCGACCACTGGATTCGCGGTGGTTCGTTTATTTTGTCTCCCACAGGTGGAATAGGTCGAGGGATGCCGTAGACGATGAGCAGGTGAGCTTGGTATACGCGAAAGAGTGCAGGCAAAACAAACGTGAAAACGAAAGTATGAGGAGAAGCGATTTAAGAAGCTACTAAATTTTGTTCTGCATGAGGTTGAGGATGTAGAAACGAACACTTTTTATTTTTTTTTCTCCCAAAAATTTGGAATGAGGGTTTCGAACTATCCTTCAATCTCCTGAATTTTAATGACTTCTGTTCCCCGTCTCTTCGCGACCCAGAAGAAAAAAAAATATCTAAATTCACTTTAGTGGCCAGATGACGTGAAGAGAGAGTCTTCTACGCTGTCCGTTTCGTTCGGATTTCGGATTTCGTACAGCCTACATTCGTGGTTGTCGTGAAAAAAATTATCAGCAGCTGAGCTAGTCGCTGCTTAGTCGACTGTGCTTTTGAAACTTCGCCGACCGCTGAGAACTGCAACTATTTTCGTTATCTACTGTGGTGGAAATAGTGAAATAGTGTAGTCGATCGGAACTGAAACATCCACTCGCTGGCAGCTGTCAGCGAGCCATACCACGCGTCGGTGGCGGAAACCGCCTTAGTACGGGCTCATATTCGATGCTACATGTGTAACTTTGTACGCGAAATAGTTAAGCGCTCAATTTTCACTTAGCTGTGCTCGGCCGCGAAGTCAGCCGTTTTCGGTCGTGCCTTTTTCTTCAGCGTATGTTTGCTGCCGCTGTGCTTATGAGGACAGAAGTTGGGAGTAACGTTTGTCTACAATCACGACCTCTGACGTCATCTGATCTTGCAATCCGATGTCCTGGCGTCCGGTCCAGTGCATTCAAGGGGAAACCATGCGAGAAGAGGACGCGCATTACTAAATCTCCCGTTGGCCTTCGGTATTCATTGCTGGCATCAAGCTTTCATATCTCCCTTTGCTGAATTCATTGAACGTTGTGGAAATATGGGGGTCAAGTCTTCCGCCCCGCACATCCACTCCGCGGATGCAGCGTTCCCGCTCGCTAACCGCGGAGGCGTTCGTGCTCGAGGAAACAAAGGGACGGACAACAAAGCGTTAACACTTATATGTTATTTATTACACTTGTAATGAATACACAGAGCGGACCAGCTAGCTAGAGAACATCGACGAGGCATTCCTCGGAAATAGAAGGCTACGTAAGTAGGGCTTCCGACTGACCGGCTGGGGCAGGGGCGCGACTTTGGGGGCGTATCGGCGGCGAACGTTTGTACGCGCCGACAGTGGCGGCCGAGCTTTCCCGTGCGCGCCGCATTCTTTGGGACAAAGCCATCCCCGAGCATTTGCTGGGGGAGGTGACGAGAGCGCGCTCGCTTCGCTGCCTGGAACCAGAAGTCCAGCGGCAAGGCTCAACAGATCTCCGTGCGCCTGCCGCGGAAGGTGACGAGAGCGTGCGGCTGCAACCGTTCGCGACGCTGGCCGGATCCCGAAGAGATTGATTATTGATTATTACTTTGGGGTATTCTTGGGAGGGGGTACTGGTCCCGACGTATGTTGGCCAGTTGGTAGCATCACTCTTGGGGACCAGGGGAAGGGGTAGGGGGATGTAGGGAGGGGAGAGGGTCCCGAAGAGACTCTCACCGGCTCCGCGGAGCTCCGCGTAGCCTCCGAGGTGGCGCTCCCGTCGCTGCTTCCGCTTACCCCATGAGGGGAAACTTCCCTCCTTGCCCAGCCGGTGCTGTCTTGATTGACGCATGATGATGATAGTAGGCCGCGTCGAACACGAAGGGGGGGGGGGGGGGGTTCCACAACGTCAGCGGAAAGCGGATATTGTTTGGAGTTGTACTTTGCTGGGCTATACGGGTTTGAATTTTTTGAATTCTGTCAGTGCATCGGTGATGATGATGATGAATTTTTATGGCGCAAGGGCATCTGTGGCCAAAGAGTGCCATGGCGCAAGGTTGTTTCTTCTACTCTAGGTGGGGTCAAAGACCCGTTTCCCAAGCAATGGACTCTAAAGAAGCCGAGTGGCAGGCAGGGGGAAAGCTTGTACCCATTGCATCACCGGTGAGTACCCGGCGGCACTGGGGATCGAACCCGGCACCCCCGCATGCGAGGCGGATGCTCAAACGACAAGGCCACCGCTGCGCTACATCAGTGCACCGAGACATGCAAGGGATGACAGGTAAAAAGTGAGGCGAACACAGTACTGGATGTTAATCTTTCCTCGTTTTTTTTTTGTTGTAAATTGAAGGTAAATAGTCAGGTTTCCGCTTTAAAGACGCCCAAAGCCTCTCTGTGGGCCTTGGTGAGGCGGAGGAAGAGGGAATGAACTCCGTATTTCCCTCTTACAAAAACAGGCTTTAATATGATTGATTTGATTTCGATCGAACACTAACACCTGCTTCGGGTCTCATGCAAAATCAATTCGTTCGTGCTCGAATGCTTGAGGCAAGTGCATACG
Organism: Amblyomma mixtum; assembly: GCF_055824585.1. Classification (NCBI taxonomy): domain Eukaryota; kingdom Metazoa; phylum Arthropoda; class Arachnida; order Ixodida; family Ixodidae; genus Amblyomma; species Amblyomma mixtum. The sequence continues at coordinate 34,835,764 of NC_143018.1, read as the reverse complement.
CAACAGTGTGTTGAATGCATCTTGGGACCGCGCAAAAAGAGAAGGCACGAGGAAGAGACCAACAAGACAGAGCGCTACAAGAAGGAGAGTGTGTTGAGTTTGTCTTCGCTCCTTTGTATATGCTTGAAAAAGAGCTATGTTTGAGAAGCTGCGTGTTAGGCGAGCCTTTGTAGAAAGGAGTAGACATCTGTTAGCTAAACATCATAAGCTACGCAAAGCTGGCGATGTCCATGGCCATTATCGTTTACAGCCTGAGACATTGCTTCCCTTCCGAGCAGCTCTGAGCTCCTGCAAGCGAGCGAACTTTCATTCCAAGAAGGACAGATACCGACGTTTCGACGTATCCCTGCGGATGCCAGTCGCCTGCAGGACGCAGCAACGAAAGTCTCTATCTGCCTTGTTTATTTCATTTGTGGGCAGTTTTTCCAGCCGTTGCCTAAATTAGTTGTTTCAGTTGAATCAAAATATTTATTTCTTTAGCGTTCAATCCTTCTCAGCGGGCCGTAGGAAAGTACGGAACATATTACGGAAAACTCTGTTAGAACCGGGCTTTCAGGGGTTATGCAGCTCAATTCCATCGAGCATTTCTGTGCCTAAAAGTGGTCGCTAAGGATGGACTGTCTGTATCCTGTCTTCTACCTCTGTATTGAACAGATACCGTCTATATGAACGTCGCTATACCATGCATAACTTCTATATCACCTCTGTACAGCCTGTATATAGTCTTCTGCAGCCTCTCCATAGCCTGATTACAACCTCTCCATAACGGGCTCACAACCTTTCTCTAACCCGTTCACTGCGTGTTTATAGCGTTTCAACTACGCTTTTATAACTTGCTTCGAGCTTCCCTATGACGTGCGTGTATCTTTTCTACGACCTCTCTGCATCCTACCTGTACAGCCTGTCTGCTATCGTTCCATGACTTATTTTTACCCTCTCTCTAGGTTTTCTATAAGCTGTCCAAAACCTGCCTATACCCTCTCTGTTACCAGCCTACAGCATCTCTCTAGCCTGTATATAGCTTTTCTATGATCTGTTTCTAATCTCTCCGTAGCTTCTCTGTAAAGTTGTCTAAAATCCGCCTGTAGCCTTTCAATAACCTGTCAACAGCCTCTCAATAACTTCTTGATGATCTGTTTTTAACCTCTTTGTAGCTTCCTGTAAGGACTGCGCAACCTGCCTGTAGGGTTTCTAGGACCTGTCTGGAGCCTGCCCATAGCCTGTCTACAACCTGTATAGGGCCCTTTATCAACTTTCTATACCTTTTCTACAAGCTATGTACAGCCTTTCTGCAGCATGTCTACAACTTCTCGTTTATCTGCTTGTAACCTCTCTGTAGCTTCCTGTAATGCCTGTAAAATCTGCCTCTAGGGTTTTTATGACCTGTCCGGAGGCTACCTATAGCCTGTCTAGTCTACAACCTGTATAGGGCCTTTTATCTACTTTCTATAACTTTTCTACAAGCTGTCTACAGCCCTTCATGTGGCCTACGTGCAGTCGCCGTCGATTGAATGCCGACTCCAAATCTGTGTCGGCAAGCGCGCACCCAGTCGAGGCTGCGGCAGGGCATGCGTGACTCTCGCCGGTTCACGGTTGGCCGGCCGTAAATCATTGCCGTTAAAATCCCCCGGGGGCTTTCTCCTGTCGTCAAGGCAAGTCGTTGAGGCGTTTAACGGGGTGTCGTCCAACCCGGCCCCGGATATGCGCCGCGGCATGTGACGTCACAGACATTGCGCATCACTCTGTACTCTTCCACTGAGTTCGAGGTTGTGACGTTGTTACGTCGGCGTATACATGAAGGCAGCAGCCGGCGCGTCTGCGGTAGTTCACTCGAAATCTGTCCCGTGCCAAGTGGCCAGAATTTGTGGCGCAGCGTATTGTAGTGCAGGATGTGTCCTCACCAGCTAGGTTACGTCCTCCCTTATCCTTACACAGTGTTAACACAGGTTAAATAGACTCACCGCAAACGGTCTATTGAATGTCGGTTGGAATATACTCGAGGATCGGACAGAGAAAGGCCTTTCACATTGATCTCCGATCTAGGTTACGTCCTTCCCTACTCTGGCACAGTTTCAATGGGCATTAAAACTACTGTAAACGGTCTGTTGAAAGTGTATTGAAAGTTTATCGTGAATGTAAACGGTCTGTTGAATATGCGTATAAATTTTATTGAGGTTTGAGCAGGCAAAGGTCTCTCACTGATCTCCGATTTGCCTTGTCAATCGCCAGCTTCATGGGAGGAATGGGAGGCCCTCCTTGCGTCGTAGGACCCGGACGCGCAACTTCGCTGTGTGAACCGGGGTGCCAGTGCCATGGCCCTACGTGGCCTGGACACATGCGCGTAATGTGAGGGCTGTGCGATGGCCCTGAGACCTTGTACGGTCCAAACTCACTTGCTTAATAAAGTTTTCCATCCATCCATCGCCAGCTTTGACCACCCCATCACCGCCGATTTCGTAATTTCACCTGCAGTTGAATCGACCCAACTGAAGAGTTATTGCCTTTCACTTGCATGTCAGTTGACATTTTATGACGGCGTCAGTGATGTCCATTCCTCTCTAATTGCCGTCCGTATGTAGGCCTCATAGCGAGCGGATTACACGCGTACACCCGGTCAGTTCTTTAACAGTTATCACCCTAGTGTCTCTGCTATTAAAGAATTAGTTCGGTATACAAGACGAAAGCAAACCTTCAGTAACGCGCACACGTATGTCGCGTTGTGAGAAAAATGGGTGTGTATTCTCGCTTTCGCTGTACCACAGACTGGCCGCAGGTGCAGAGTGATGGGTGATGTGGCTGAGTACGAAACACGCGATGATGGGAAGGAAAACAAAAACAGTTCGATCCTTGCGTCACCTGCTCCGGTGTTTACGGCGGCATTCAACTGCCGAGTCCGAGGTCGCGAGATCGAATGCCTGCCGCGGTCGGATTTCACTGGTCTCAGTTCGCCGCGGTGGCTCAGTGGTTATGGTGCTCGGCTGCTGACCCGAAAGACGCGGGTTCAATCCCGGCCGCGGCGGTCGAATTTCGATGGAGGCGAAATTCTAGGGGCCCGTGTACTGTGCGATGTCAGTAAACGTTAAAGAACCCCAGGTGGTCGAAATTTCCGGAGCCCTTCACTACGGCGTCTCTCATAGCCTCAGTCGCTTTGGGACGTTAAACTTTAATAAACCGAAACCATTTCATTGGTCTCTAAATGCGAAAACTCCCGTGCGCTGTGCGACGTCATGTGCACGTTAAAAAAGAGCCGAAGGTGGTGAAGGGTTATGTTCAAGACTCTGTGAAGGCGTCTCTTACACACAACTACGCCATGTCGAAAAGCACATTAGAAAATTTCTGTAGTCACAACAGATTTTTATAGTATTTTTGGCTGTTAACTTGTAGTAACAAGAAATATTTGTAGCAATAGAATTCTCTGTCTTACTTTGCTGTCCGTTGTCGTAGCGGAAAAACTGCAGAAAAGTGCCATAGTACTACAGAAAAACATGTCGTTACGACGAAATGACAAAAAATTTGTGCTCTGGGCAAGTTTATGTCGTTTTTCTCTTTTGACCGGGCGTTGTGCTTCGCGGCGTTAGACTCCATATGACGCGCGATACTTGTGACTCTCACAGTTGATTTCCTGATGCGAGCGAATGTTCTGTGAATGTTCCTGCTAGGAACGAGCGTACGGGAAGAACAGAAACTATAGAATGGCCGCATGCTCGCATATAAATCTTAGATATATCGTTGGCACATCAAAAATGCGAGTTTCCCGGGGAAGCTGCCCGCGGGACATGTATGCGCTCGGGCGTGCTGAGGTTGCGCGTATATCATCAGCACCGGAGAGATAGTGAGTATGAAGAAAAGAAGACCGCGTCGGGGTCGCGAAAACAAGTCGTATATCTCCCCCTCTCAGTCCTAGTCCGATCGACCTGTTGTGGAAGCGGCGACAAGATACCAGTACGCACTTCTCGGTGCCAAGAAGAAAAAAAAACGAGGGTCACGTTCTTTTTTTTTTATTTTTTTCTTCCTCGAGGTTTTGATATCTGGAATACCTTGTGCACAATTCATAGAGTCGCTCGCAGAATTTATAACGACATTATGTGGAATGCGTATACACAGCATTGGGTGGGCTTAGCTTGAAAGGTTAAGCTTAAGTTAAGGGCAAGGGAGCGAGCTGTGGAAAGAAAAATGATAGGCGTAACGTTAAGAGACCGGAAGCGGGCAGAGCGGCTGAGGGAACAAATACGATTTAATTACATCCTAGTCGAAATCAAGAGGAAGAAATGGGCTTGGGCGGGGCATGTAATGCGAAGGCAAGACAACTGCTAGTCCTTAAGGGCAACGGAGTGGATTCCAAGAGAAGGCAACCGTAGCAGGAGGCGGCTGAAAGTTAGGCGGGTGGATGAGATTAAGAAGTTTGCAGGGATACGGTGACCGCAACTGGCAAAGGACAGGGTTAATTGGAGAGACATGGGAGAGGCCTTTGCCCTGCAGTTGGAGTAGTCAGGATGATGATGACAGTGCGACCAGCTCACTACAACGTAGCATCAAGGACAGTACGGCACCCGGGAACGCTACGGGTTTTTACAGTGTTGGGTGTTTTGTCAGTCCTAACTCATCATAACTGTCTTACTATACCCCACTATACTCACTGGCTGGTACGTGCTTTGACGCCCCTGACATGCGTGAATGCTGGCTGAGAATATGGTTCAAATGGGAACAAAAGGGTTACAGGTAATCAGGCAATCCTCAGAATTGCAGTCATCACCAGAATTCGAAAGATAAAAATGTACACAAAGGGCTTCGAAAACGATGTTTGCAAGTTATCCTCGGCAGTGGATTTCTTAGAGGTATTTAGGTGTTTACCGGGGTTCATTTCCTTCTCAGGGTAATTACCTGTTTCAATATTTGCTTCCCGAGTCACGTTTCGAATTGGAGCATACCTGCTATGCAGACTGCTCCAAAATGGAATGCAGCTGCTCCGGAGTGCTCCAGAATTTGTTCACGGGTGCTCCTAAAATTCCTCCAAGTCACGGTTTGGTATTAGTACACCACAGGCTTCCATTACGACAGCGCCTGCGCATAGGAAATTGCGCAGCAAACGGTGTCGCGCATCGTTTAATGCTTGTTCTATTCTCTAGGCTTTCTAATTGAGATTTCTTATTCGGGTCATTGGACATACACATTATTTATTTTTGCCTTTCTAGTGCGACGTGTCGGTACGTATATGTTCTGACGCTTAAAAACAAAGTGCATGCTTGCAGTCATAGAAAATCTGGCTGCTTACTGGGGAAAAAGGACGAGTTCCATTCGAAGACAGACTCTTGCTTTTCTGGGTCATCATGTCACGTTTATGAGTTACGTCATTTGCGCCAGGTGAGAAAGATGCAGTTCGGGCGAACGCCATTTTTAAATACTAATGCGGCACCTGTCTTCTCCAAAAGCGTTAGCGCCAACGACTGACGCGTCAGTTGTTTCTCGATGACTCACTCATCCAGGTGTTTTCAAACCTAAAACGGCTCGCATTGCACGCCTCTACATGCTGTTAGATTTCGGAGCATGCGTTAAGTCAGGGAAGAGAAAGATAGATATCCTGGTATCGCGGAGGATATCACGTACATTGCATTTATGCAAACCGCTTCATTGAGTAAGAGCAGCTTCGCGCAAGTGTGCGCTTTATCCGGAGTCACCTAAGGTGGAGTGGTATTATATGACGATTTATTACTTCATTATGACAGTGTGACATTATGGCACATTGAGCCAACGCGGATGCGCCCGTTGCTCTTGTGCACCCTTTCTTAGTTGAGCATAGCGCTGTGCGATTGCGCCGTTTCCCCGTGATACGTTCGATGTGACGAATTCTATAACTTCCTGTGTTTTCCGCATGGCTCGTGTGGAAACAATGTGTTAAATGTGGACTATGCGGAAAAGCATACCTATAAAGATAAATTTATGCGAACTCCGCATGACGTAATACGTATAATGTAAAATGATGTGAAAACTATACGGAGAGAATACGGAAGCCATATGGAAGCATGTGAAAAGCATATGAATTTTTATATATTTTCGTTTATCGTATGACATCTGTATACAGTTCCTTAATTCTATAGTCAGATACAACTTAAGATAGCAGCGGCTTTTTACTGTCAGAGGACCTCCTTCCAGCCAGTGGCGTCGGCCGTTCTCATGACCCTGTTAGTGTGACAAAGTAGGGAGGAATAGATGAAAAAAAGTCCTTCTATGGTCGCGGACAGACCCCTTTCCATTGTGGCGCTGCTCCCTGTATTGTCACACTAGCAGGATCATGAAAATCGACCGACGCCATTGTCTGGAAGGGATCTTTGACGGGGGAAACCTGCATGGGTTCTTGAGTTGTATTCGACTCGTTCGTGGTTTATGTTTAATGGGGTTTAACGTCCCAAAGCGACTCAGGCTGCGAGGGCCGCGACGCCATTGACTGGAAGTGGGTCCTTCGACGGGGAAAACCCGTTGCGTTCTTGAGTTGTGTCCGACTATTCAAGCGCCCCGCTTGAATGGAACTTTTTAGTTAGGGTTGATACGTTCTAACGGAGCTGCGTGACTCATAAACGCGGTTAGATCCACGCTTCAGGTCTGACCTCGCTGCACAATATTAATGACTTGTAGCCGCTGTCCGTAGCGCTTTTGGTTGCGCGGCTTCAGTGCATGAAGGGCCTGAAAAGTGTCTGCCCGTGATGGTCGCAATTTTGGGGAAACCTTGTTTTTTTCTCTCACGTACGCGTTTAAAACTTGCACAACCCGCTGCTGTGGCATGCGTGCCGACTTTGTTGATGGGGGGATAACCTTGCGAAACAACCGCCTATCTATATATATACACGGTGTATATGGGGCCTTGATGCGCTGAATCGTCGCGGCCGCTGGAAAGAAAAAAAGAGAGAAGACAAAGGAGTCAGAGCGAGAGGAAAAAAGGCCTCGCTGCGGCCATCGAAAGGTCGACCCCGACTGGCCCCAAATCGGCGGAATAGGGGGCGCTGGGGGTCGTCCTCGCGGATCGTGCCCCCCCCCCCCCCCCCCCCTCCCTTTTTCTATGCCTCTGCGTGCGTTCACGGTTCCTATGGGCTCCATTAGCCAATCTGCCGCCCCCCTCTCACTGCCGCGCTCTAAGCCTACTTTCTCGGTGATTTTTCTCTTCGTTCTTTCTGGCCCTTTTATTCCGTCTTTCCGCTGCGGCGCTGTCTGGCGAATGAATGGCTTTACGACCGAAGCGGGACCCCCGCGCCGGCCCCTGCAACAATAGCGCTCGGTAACCGATCGTCGATCGTGGGAAGAGCGAAACAAAAAATAAAGCGAAAAAGGAAAACCAGGCTCGCCGAGACGTGTGGCTATCGTCTGCAGAGCTTAACGCTGGCCGCCGCCGTGTAACACTTAGCAGACGCCGCAAATATTCCGAGTTGGCGCGTTTATTGCGTCTGTATAGTGAGGTCACGTTCGAACGAATGACCTAATCTATTACCGGCGCGGTCCAGAGGGCGCGCAATGTCGGGTCGCCTATTTTGAGCTCAAAGCCAGCCGCCTTGTATAGCAGTCTGGTTTCCACCCATGATTTAAACTTGATGCGGAGCAATCGAGGTAGCATACGACCGTTCAAGTTGGTGGCGCGCTTTCCTTTGTCTGTACGTTAAAATTTGTTGTTTTTGAGGAAAGGAAATGGCGCAGTAACTGTCTCACTTGTCGCTGGACACCTCAACCGCGCCGTAAGGGAAGGGAGGAAGGTGGGAGGGAAAGAAGAGAGAAAGGGGTGCCGTAGTGTATGGTGGCGGTGGCAATAACTTTATTTGTACGAATATTTTAGATGACGGAGCGTGAGGGGTGCCCCCCGTCCAAGACTCCATTGTAGGCTGCTGCTGCTGCTGGGGCATGATGACCAGGTTCCTCTGATAGTCGAGGTCCGAGCCGGACAGCACAGGCTCCGGAGTAATTTCAACCGCTTGGGTATCTTTAGCGTGCACTGACGTCGCACAGCACACTGGCGCCTTTTGCGTTTTGCGGGTTCGCTCCCGGCCGCGCCGGTTGAATTTCTATGGAGGCGAAATTCTAGAGGCCCGTGTACTGTGCGATGTCAGTGCGCGTTAAAGAAACCCAGGTGGTCGAAATTTCCGGAGCCCTTCACTACGGCGTCCCTCATAGCCTGAGTCGCTTTGGGACGTTAAACTCCATAAACCAAACAAAACCAAACCAAACCATCGAAACGCGAGCTCCGCAGCCGGGTTCCAACTGGGGTACTCCAGTTCATTCGCCGAGCGCTCTGACCACTGAACCACAGCGACGGGTCTGTCTGCCTTCTTCGTACTTTCCTTGCGCTGCGAGTGAGATGTGCACTGTGTGAGATAAAGTTACTGTGCCTTTCCTTTGCTCATAGCCTCCTCGTGATTGTCCCTGTTGAGGAGTTTGGCAAAAAGCGCCTGTGTTCTGTGCGATGTCAGCGCATGTTGAAGGACCCCGGGTGGTCTAAGTTAACCCGGAGTCCTCTAATCTGCGGGTCCTATTTCTGTCGTGTAATGCGTTAGCATTAGGACCCGCATGTTGGGAAGAAACTGTCCGTCCGTCCGAAGGCTCGGCTGGTAGGCGGGGAAGGGGAGCGAGGTTGGAGCATGGAAGGTGGGTCAGTGAAGACGAACACTGGGTGGAGGGCGATGGGGGGAGGAGGGCATAGTGAAGAGGGGTAAACCCGTGTGCTCAGGGAAGAGGAAGGAGAGGGAAGCTGAAGAGAGGATGAGAAGTGACCGGTGGCTCGTGGGGGAGAGGGTAGTGGGGGTAGGGCGTGTCACGTGTTGATTGAAGTACTGGAGCGCGCCACCCGCTTGCACGGTCTGATGCCGCCAGTAGCGTAGGAGGCTCCGTCCAGAGGGAACACTAATGCCAACGCATACTCTTGCGCTTCAGTGGCACTCATGGTCGTTTGTAATTTTGTTCTTTCACTCCCTTCATTTCTCCCGTTCCTTACGGCACGGCTGAGGTGTCCATTGAGAAGCGAGACAGTTATTACGCTTTTCCGTTCTTCAAAACCGTGTTTTTCTGTTGGCAGCATCTGTATAGCCACTATGCGTAAAGCTACTGGCCTTGGGCGATGATGGGCCGTTTCGGAGAGCTGCTTTTGTCGTGTTAATTACAGCAGTTTACTTTGATTTACACGCCAGCTTGCTATGGGCTTTCAGTGAACCTCGTTTGACATTCTGCGTGCTGAAAGCTAGCAGATGTTTTAATAATTGTGCGTTTATAATGGTATCCCGAATGCACACATTACCGTGCTGCCGGCCAAGCTGTAATACTGCTATTAAGGCGAAAGCCTTTAATGCCTCACCGTTGTCGACAGAAGGTTGTCAGCAGAGTGGTCACGCTTTTTCTAGTCAGACCAGAAAAAAAAAAATTGTGTACGATGGGATTCCAACCACCATCCTTCCGTTCCGCAGCCGAGCATGCTAACGGCTACGGTACTTCCTTCCAGCGCATATGTAGTTCTCCTTGTCTGGGACGCTGGAGAGTGTTTGCAGAAAGGCATCGAATCAGACGGATGCCTCCCAAACGCCCTCCAGTGTCTCCAGCATTTAAGAATCACAAATAATTGTGTACTTAATTAACATCTTAACCACACATCAGTGACACAAGCAGCAACACCGCGCTAAATGCTTTCACCTCACCGCACTTTAGGTAAACAAAGCGCCCCCCTGAATTTTTTCTTGAACGGCCTTATGGCTGGCAGCAGAGCGCTTCCAAATGAACGGGACATAACGGTCATCGCTGTATACTGTCAGCGTCGACTTCTCGCTTGAGGAAGTTGATTTCGGTGGCTTAAAGGCTCTTTTATCAGCTCCATGTTTTCGTTACGTAACTGTTGTTCCAACAGTCGCAACCGCGCGTAACATTTGCGGTATCCTTCGGCACCGTTAATTGACGGCACGACGGTCTGTTTGTGACGTGATTCCCTGTGCCCTGCTATTTAGCAGGAACGCTATGCAATGGCCGACTACAGGATGCGCAGGGACAACGCAGTTACATGCATAACATCCTTCAGCGTACACGCAGCGTCCATTTTTGTCTCCATTCCTGAAGATGCACTCGCGGTATACACTCTCGGGAAGCTCTAACTGCACCCTTTGTTAGCAGAATACTAACAACCGCGCAAAATGTTCCCGAACATCAACCTGACAAAATCACATTTAGCAGAATACTGGCCGCGCAAGGGGTTCCCGTACATCAAAAGTAAGCGTGACAAGGTCACATTTAGCAGAACACTGGCCGCGTAAGGGATTCCCGTACATCAAAAGTAATCGTGACAAAATCACACTTGCACAAGCCCCCCTTGCGACTGTCCGGATCCCTTCACGTTGGGTTTCGTAGTTGAGCAGCCGTCGCTTCGGCTGCTTTGATTGGTCAGCGCTGCGCCAATCACACGGCCGTCTCGCGCCGGGTAAGTTTCATGAAGCTGGCTTTTCTTTCCCCCTTTATGAACTAGACGAGGAGTTTAATTACTATTGCTGAGCTCTCGTTTCTAGTTTCGAAGAGGACGGAAGCACGATAAGGCTTACAGCGGTATGGCTGTTGCGCACAGGGACCGTAAGCTTCCTAAACAACGAGGATATTTCCTCTGTGCATGCGTAAAATTAATTGGCGACACCGGACTGACGTCCCCAATGCTATTGACATGCAGGCACGTGGAAAGAGAGGAAACGAAAGCTGCTTTGAAACGGAAGCACTGATTGGACGCTGGGACGCTTGCATGCCTGGCGTGGCTCGTTCGTTTCGTTTAAAGTTTTCGCGCAAGGCTAGGTGGAATTATGCACGCGTTCTGAAAGCAGCAGCTTGACGGGAATGCAGTGTGGTTATTACGTCGCTGTTTGTGACAACCCCCTCCCCTTCCTTCCCAGTGTTTTGCTTGAAGAAGGATTATGCATATCGGGGGGGGGGGGGGGGGGGTCCAGAATCTGAAATCCCGCGTACCCGCCTGCCGGGGCTTGATTATGAAGGGCACCTTTCTGTTTCTGCCACTAATCCGAGACAGGGATTGGGTTTTCTCCCGCACGCCTCGTTACTTCCTTGCTGTTTTTACTTTTACTGTGTGCAAATGAATCCCTTTTCTTATTACAATTTACGCTTATCCAAAGTCTGCAACTTCATTATCATTCCCGTGATCCCTCGCTGAAGCAAAGCGAGTTTAATCAATGGAGTAACGCGCATAGCAGGAAAATAAAGTGGTATCTTTTTCCTATGCATTTCCAGCATTGTTTCGCGCTAATGATACTCGTATATAAACCGTTCATCCGGAAGCCCCCCTCCCCCCTCTCCCCGTTCTTTTTTCCCCTTCATTTCGCCACTGTTCTTTATTAATCTATCGCCCGTCTGGAGCCTCGTAAAGCTTACTGCTTTTGCCCGTACTACATGCATGGCGCATGTGGTCCAAGCGTATGCGGCATTTGATTATTTTTTTAAGCCTTAAAGTGAAAGTCATTGCGTTACGACGCCGCGAGGTATTTTATCTGCTTCCCCCGAAGCGACGGCTCTGTTGCAACTCGCGCCGGTTTTTTGACTCTAATCCCTTTGTTGCGTGGAACCCCTCGCGAGCGTAATTCATTTATTAGTAATCTTGTTTCGGGCTCTCGCGCGTCACGCCGGATTTAGTTCCTGGGAGGACTTTCTTTTCCGACACTGCGAGCTAGAATATACTGGCACGGGCTTGGTTTTTGCTTATTCTTTTTCTTTCTATTTCTTTCGTTTTTTTTTGTTTCTTCCTTGTTTTCGCATATATGAACTCGTATCTAGCTGCATTCTGCAGGCCTTGAAGTGAAAGCGTGCAGCGAAGCTTGCTGCCAGTTTACAAAGCGGTATCGTGACACGCGCCATTTTTATAAAATCTTTTTTCCTTGTTCCCATACCTGCTTTTCCAAACAAGTTGAGAATGTTCCTTCAAGTCTATATCTAGTCTGCGCTCTTCTAAGTTTTACGAAAAAAAGAAATTACGGATGATCATGCGAACTGGTGCGGCGATGCTGCGATAGCACTAGACTTTCGCTTATATTGGTCTCCTTCCCTTTGCGTCTTTAGATTTGGTTTCGCCTTCAATTTTTCATTCCGCTGCTGCGTGGGCTTCTGGTGGGTGTTGGTGGGTGTGCATGTAGATGGCGGACTCCTATTATGGGTTTCTGGTGGGTGTTGGTAGGCGTACATGTAGATGGTGGACTCATCTTAATGGGCTTCTAGTTGGTGTTAGTAGGCGTGCGTATAGATGGTGGACTCCTCTTAATGGGCTTCTGGTGAGTCTTGGTGGGTGGGCATGTAGATGGCGGACTCCTCTTAATGGGCTTCTGGTGGGTGTTGGTGGGTGTACATGTAGATGGCGGACTCCTCTTATGGGCTTCTGGTGGGTGTTGGTGGGTGTACATGTAGATGGCGGACTCCTCTTATGGGCTTCTGGTGGGTGTTGGTGGGTGTACATGTAGATGGCGGACTCCTCTTGTGGGCTTCTGGTGGGTGTTGGTGGGTGTACATGTAGATGGCGGACTCCTCTTATGGGCTTCTGGTGGGTGTTGGTGGGTGTACATGTAGATGGCGGACTCCTCTTATGGGCTTCTGGTGGGTGTTGGTGGGTGTACATGTAGATGGCGGACTCCTCTTATGGGCTTCTGGTGGGTGTTGGTGGGTGTACATGTAGATGGCGACTCCTGTTATGGGCTTCTGGTGAGTCTTGGTGGGTGTACATGTAGATGGCGGGCTCCTCTTTTGGGTTCTGATGGGTGTTGGTGGGTGTACATGTAATGACGGACTCCTCTTATGGACTTCTGGTGGGTGTTGGTGGGCGTTCATGTAGATGGCGGACTCCTTTTATGGGCTTCTGGTGGGTGTTGGTGGGTGTACATGTAGATGGCGGACTCCTCTTATGGGCTTCTGGTGGGTGTTGGCGGGTGTGCATGTAGATGGCGGACTCCTCTTATGGGCTTCTGGTGGGTGTGCATGTAGATGGCAGACTCCTCTTAAGGACTTCTGGTGGGTGTTGGTGGGTGTGCATGTAGATGGCGGACTCCTCTTATGGGCTTCTGGTGGGTGTGCATGTAGATGGCGGACTCCTCTTATGGACTTCTGGTGGGTGTTGGTAGGTGTACATGCAGATAGCGGACTCCTCTTATGGGCTTCTGGTGGGTGTTGGTGGGTGTACATGCATATGGCGGACTCCTCTTATGGGCTTCTGGTGGGTGTGCATGTAGATGGCGGACTCCTCTTTTGGGCTCCTGGTGGGTGTTGGTGGGTGTACATGCAGATAGCGGACTCCTCTTATGGGCTTCTGGTGGGTGAAGGTGGGTGTGCATGTACGCGGTGGGCTCCTCTTATGGGCATCTGACGGATAGAGCGAGGCCTTTTGGAGTGCAGTCGGATGGATGGTATGCTCCAGCGATATGCGCTTCTGACAGTGGATGCCTTTTGGAAGGGGAGGTGGGTGTGTGGGTTGCCGGCGGGCTTCTTTTATGGGCTCCGTGAGGGCAGAATTTGGCTGAAGGCCTTGTTTAGGATGGAGGCGGGTACGTGGGTGGTTGGGCGGTTGGCTTCTCTCTTGGGCTTGTGCTGGCTGGAAGCCTTATGGAGGTTGGTGGCTTCACTGTTTGCTCTCACGCGCCGAGGCCGAGATTTCGAGAAATGAGCCTATTAGTGCATCGCAGTGAAATAAAAGAGCGATGATGCAACCCCCGAGGGGTGGGTAGGGTATGCCGAGAACGCTGTTGCCGAGAGAACGCCGAGAACGGATTCTTGCGGCACAATTTTTTTGAGAGGTTAATTTGGGTAACTGACCGCAACTTGATAGAGTGGGAACTACGTAATAGCTAACGGTGTCAAGTACGAGACGGGTTCTGTTGTGGACGTGTCACTTTAGTGATTAGGGGAGGAACTTGAATGCTGATTGAGCTACTGTACACGCTCGTGCCGAGCAGAACAATGGGTAAACGTAAAAGAGCATACTTAACACGGCAGCATTGTCCCCGTGTGGTTTGCGGCCTCACAACGCCACGAAGAAATTGCTTTTGCGCGAATAGTGTATGAGCATTCTTTGATAGCTTGCAGCGGCTGTAATTTAGCGCCTTGTTAGTGCTTGTACACAATCAAAGGGCTTCGGAGTGTCAACTGCTTTCTGGATAATTCGCAGTGCTTGACTTGATTTTCTTTTGGAACTCACTGCGTGTGTGGCCGTGGATGGGAGTGGTTTAGCGTTAACTGCATGTTTTTTTTTTATAAATGGCGTAGCATTTTCCTGCACACCCTTGGATCCTAAGGCACCCGTTTATTGCTTAGCCAGTAAGTACGAGGGAAAAGACTGAATGCTGGGATGAGAGAGCAGACGGCGAAGTCGCGGAGCTTCCAATGAGCAGCTCTGGGAAGGGTGTGAAAAGGGTTGGAGATAGTTGTGAGTAAAGGAAAGGAAATGTGCGGTGATTATCTCACTCTGGGTAAAAAGCTGGATCACACAGGGATCGAATCCGCAGAAAAATTTGAGGGGGCACTTTGACTGTTTAAAGTGCGTAGAGGCGAAAGCCTTTTCCGCACCACTTAAATGCAGTGGCGCGTATTGGTGGCACCATCTAGCGGCAAGCGCATGCGCAGTAAGGAGAAGCGACTCTAACTCAGTGACGTCGTCAGTGACGCTGGTGACGTCACCACTGGATGACGTTATACTTAATTAGTGACCAATTGCTAATTACTAATTAATATTAATTAATGACTAAATATTAACCAGTGACTAATGACTACGCAGTGTGCTTAATGACCAAGACATGAGTATTCATGGCTACGACATACCACACCACCGATGACGTCATCAGTTTGACAGCTATAGTGTGACAGAATTTTGGCCGACAGTGTGAGCCGTTAAAGGCTTTCGCCTTAAAAATTTTCATGGGTGCCCGCTGAGCACATGTTGACTTTCATTGGAAGCGCACTAATATTCTATGGACAGCCAGCCTTATTGACTGCCTGTGGGAGATTTCCAGCCTTATACGGCGATGTGTGAGAGCGAGTTCTTGCTGGTATTAAGGCGAAGCTTTTAATGCCTCTTCGTTGTCGACAGAAGGTTGTCAGCAGAGGTGTCACGCTTTTTCTAGTCAGACCAGAAAAAAAAAAAATCTTTGTGCACGATGGAATTCGAACCACCATCCTTCCGTCCCGCAGCCGAGCGTGCTAATGGCTACGCTACTTCCTGCCAACGCATATGTAGTTCTGCTTGTCTAGGACGCTGGAGAGTGTTTGCAGAAAGGGGTCGAATCAGACGGATGCCTCCCAAACGCCCTCCAGTGTCTCCAGCATTTAAGATTAACAAACAATTGTGTGCTTAATTAACATCTTAACCACACATCAGTGACACAAGCAGCAACACCGCGCTAAAAGCTTTTGCCTCACCGCACTTTAGGTCAGCAAAGTGCCCCTCCTGAATTTTTTTCCATATTATTGTAATAATAACAATAAAGGGACGTCCTAGCTGTTATGACGTCATGCTTCCTGGCAAAACATGTCTCGCTTCTGTTGCCTCGCTCTTAATCAAGTTCAGCACTTGCGCTTTCGCCCACGGATGTCTTTTTGTTCAACTTTTGTTTTCACTGTGTCACGATGAGAGATTCCATCAGACGCGATCCTTTCAAAGCAGGAGCTATGGAAAGTGTTTCTCGGGAACTTCGCGTTGACGTTTAAAAAAAAAGCGTTGTGACGCCGCGACTGTAAAACGTCCTTTTCAGAAAAGAGGCGAGCTTAGTTGAGAGTCTAAAAAGTAACTTCTAAACGGGGAAGCGAGACGTGGAAATAAAAACAGAGCAGTTTTTTTTTTTCGATGTAGCTAGAGCAAAAGAATTTTTTTTTTTTCCGGTCAATGTGCGGCGCATTTTCCGGCACTTAAGGAGGAAGCGCCACTTTCGAGCACATCTCTTCTCGTGTAGGCCTCGTGAATTCTTTACGCTTCGGGCCCCGAGGCGGTCATTTGGAACGCGAGTTTAGCGTCGGGTCCTCTCGACACAGAAAAGAAAAGAACCGGTGCTGGAGAGACGGGCTTTTCGCATTCAAGGACTTATTTTTTTAAACGAGTGAAGCGCAGTTCGTTTGTGCCGGTCACGTCTAGAGTGTTGTTCTTAAGGTAGCTAGCTAAATGTGTCAAATAAAATTTGCGCTGTTCAAACTCAATGTTGTGGTTGATTAAAGTTGAACGGTGGGAGACGCAATGTTAGATAGATAGATGGATATGTTTACTTGAGTGTGCCTCAACAGCCAAGTGGCCTAAACGAGCGTACACTAGGTCAGATACATCAAAATGACCACTTAAAAAGATTTAAAACCAGGCATGAAAACGACAATTATGCAAATATGTCCGTGTCAATAAAAGTTTTGTTATACAAGATTTGTAAACGAGTCATTGGACTGGCGTGCAAATCGGGATAAAATGTGTCGAAACATTTTGCGGCTTTTGCATGCGGCACACGAAAATTCAGCGACATCAGTAAGGTCCCACAGTTAATGAAACCGGGCACGGCTTTTTGCAGAAACTGCATGTCACGTATGAATCGCCTGTCGCCAATGGCACACATATTGAGGTCTGCCAAGAGAGAATCATGGTCGTTGAAACGACGGCGACCAATGTACCTATCATAAAAGATGCGCATGAACTTAGAAAGAAATAGTTGACTGAGGGAAGTCTTGCACGCATATTATAATACCACCGCTGACAGACTAAAGCAGTAGCTGAATCATTTTTGTACAATTTCTGGTGGTTTAGAAGGCGCCCGTCGAAGGTAGGAGAACGTGTCAAATTGGATGTGTCAATTACGAGGAGCTAGAAGAGAAAGCACTTTTTTAAAATTTCAAACGCTGCAGTAACACGACTAAGGCTGAGGGGAACAACCGTCGTTAGTCTCGTTTGTGTTGGTTAGCTTTAGGTTAGGTTTCGATTTAGGTTCAGAATTTCTGGGCAAATCACCTTGGAGCCAGTGTTATGAAATATCCATTTGCGGCCACTTTAGCTGCTTTGTTTTCGCATTTGCCTCAACGGCGAACTATATTATTACGTGCATTCACTTCTTATTGGATTAGTGCGTGTATATGTAAAATTTATTAATACTTCACCCTTGGGCAGCACGTTGACATGACCACTACCTGTCTGCCCTCTAACTTTTTAGTTTTATCGCCGCCCCGCAAGCTGCCAGCACGCCTGCACAGACTGCTTCGAGTGGTTGTCCGATGGCAAAGTGTGTTGATTCGAGTTTTTAGTTATTGTGCAGAGTTATTATTTGTTTTTTTTATTGTTTAAGACTCGTGAGTGAAGAATGCCGCCTAGCTTGCTCTTGAAAATTGGGTTGCGTTTTTTTTGTTGAGCATATAATAAATGAAAATTGTCGATACAGAAGCGCTGCTACGTTAACATAAATCGTTGATCTATGTTGAAGAACTATATAGACGCTTTTATTTCGTTGCGTGTTTTCTTATTTAAAATGATGCATTAGACATTAGAAGACATGCAACACCGCGTGGCATTCGCCTGCAAACGCTAAATAATTTATAATTGAATTTATTCTCTCATGTTTCCTTTTCATCAATTGAACGATGGCTGTGACGTGTATTTGGCCTCCAGGTCAGTCGCGGCGCGAAAAAAGAAAGAAAGAAAAGAAACTGCAGTGTAAACGCTGATGCATAGTTTTGCTTCACTGCAACACTTAAACCAGCCTGCTCGAAGAGCTGGAAGGACAGCAAACGACTTATCAGCAATTATATCGCAGTTTCCTTTGTGCTTTACGTGACTTAAAAACCAACTATATGTCACCAGCCATAGTTCGGTTGATGAAACCGAAGCAGCGTCAAGAATAAACACAGTTATAATTTTTTACCAGGACAATATCACTGGGTGATCTATGAACGTTAGTCTAACGCATCATTTAAAAGAAGTAAACATCCAAGCAAGTCTATAGTCCTCGAAGCCTGAGGCTGAAAGAGTTTTTCTCCAGCGAGTTCGACGGTGCACTGAAAGTTCTTAAATAGATGCTTACTTGATCCAAAGAAGGGAGGATTACTGAAGGGAGGGTGGGGGGGATGAGTCAGGTCATCATTTATTGCATTTACAGGTGCGGTACAGCAAGCGCATAACATTCTTGGTAAAACTGACTGGATCTTGGAAGTATGATAGCGCTGAAGGCACCGAAGCGGCGAACTCGAGAAGGCCCCAAACAAAGGCTACTTGGATATGCCGGCTGCCCTCGAACTGTCTCTCTTATCCAACGTCAGGTAAAATATCGACTCGTGCGTACACAAAATAATATCCAAAAGAAAGAAAAATAAATGCGAAGTTCAACCTGCTCCGTATTCCCGACTGCTCGGTATTCCCGACTGCTCGGTATTCTCGCCACGTCAAACCTGTTTACGTTCCCCAACGACAGCTTCTCTTCTCCGTGGCTCTACTCCGCTCTCGGTGGTGGGGGGGGGGGGGGGGTGCGATCGGCGACGTCGGTGGCCGCCCACAGCCAGCCAGCCAGCTAGCATTTGCTTGGAAAGCGGCCATCTGAATGTCTCTATTTAAAGGACGCCTCGCGGCTGGCGTCGGTGGCCGGTCACGCCAGAACACCTGCGGAGGAAGAGATCAGTGCTCGGCCTTCTCCTCGCCAGATCGGTGCAGCGTGGTGCAAGCTCAGCTGCACAGCTGGCGACGGCGCTCATCACCCCCGGGGGGGGGGGGGGGGGTGCGGGACGCGTAAGCGCGGTTTTTGTCGTCCGTTAACCGGAAGGGAAAGGTTGCATCCGGGACACAGAAAAAACAGCACACGACAAAACAGCACACTACAAAACAGCACACG
The DNA here is from genome assembly GCF_055824585.1 of Amblyomma mixtum. Classification (NCBI taxonomy): domain Eukaryota; kingdom Metazoa; phylum Arthropoda; class Arachnida; order Ixodida; family Ixodidae; genus Amblyomma; species Amblyomma mixtum. The sequence goes on along the minus strand of NC_143018.1, from coordinate 34,816,940 downwards.
ACAAAACAGCACACTACAAAACAGCACACGACAAAACAGCACACTAAAAAACAGCACACGACAAAACAGCACACTACAAAATAGCACACGACAAAACTGCACACGACAAAACAGAACTCGGCAGAACAGCACACAAAAACAGCACAGGGAAAAAGTAGCACACAAAAGCAGCATAGGGAAAAATAGCACTCGCTGAAACAGCACGTCGGGAAAAACAGCACAATGACAAAACGGCGAATGAAAAAAAAGTAAGGAAGTTTGCGGAGAATAAGGTGGTCGCAGCTGGCACTGGACAGGGTTAACTGGAGGTATATGGGAGGCGCATTTGTCCTGTAATGAACGTATATTTAGGCTGGTGATGATGATGCGGCCTGATTCCGGCCGCACAATCTCACCAGAACAGGATCTGGCTACCCTGGTGCAGTACTTGGCTACCACCTGCCGTACACGGCTTCGAGTGTAGGGGAGTCGCAACTTGAGTGGGGCAGGGTTAAATTAGAGGTCAGTGTGAGAGGGCTGTGAGCTGTACCAGACACATACCGGTAAATTGTGGAAAAGCGCATCTTTTTTTCAAAGGGAAGTTGAGGAACGCTCTTTATCGCATGTTGCAAGATTACACCATAACAATTAATAGATATATCCAGAGATCCCTCCTCGGGTCTCTTGTCGTTTTATGTTTATTGTCAAAAACGCATCACACTGCTTTTTTACGCCAGTCTTAACTTTTGCTACACGTCGAAAAGTTTGCTCATTCCCATCAGTATGGTCATAACAGTATATGACAATATTCTACAGTTGCCTCGCAGCTAAAAGTGGTGCCCAAGAAGGCTGGCCTCCTAGGCGGATGGGGATGGTGACAGTTGAAGTGGTTGGATCCCAGGTGTGTGGCACCGCTGACCAGCACGCGGCCGCGTTCTTGCGGGCTTAATGGCTGTGATTGGATTTCTGGCCGATCAGGCGCCAAGTAGAGCTTCACGGCGCTGTCTGTGTGTGTTATAAGGCGAAAGCCATTAATGCCTCATACTGTCGTTAGGAGACGCGTCGGCAGCCGTGTCGACGGACGCGTCGGCAGGAGTGTCGACAGACGCGTCGGCAGATTCGTCCGCCTTTCGGCGTCACTGCTTAAAAGGCTCAAGGTTCCAGCATGAATGAAGGCGCATCTAGTGAATGCATGGGCTTCATAAATAAAATAAAAGGAGTAAAGGCAAGAAAAGGAAAATAAAAAATAAAAATAAGAAAAATAAACAAAAATAAAAACAAAATAAAGATAAGATGTGAAAATAAAAATAAAAAACAAAATTAAGAAAAGGAGCAAAAAATAAATAAAACAAAATATGAAAAATAAAAAAAAGTAAATGAAAACAAACAGAGGCCAGGAAACGCTTTCGCCTGCAGCACTTTAGAGAGCCAAAGTGCCCCCTGAATTTTTTTGATGGGGAGGGGGGGGGGGGTAGGTAATATATCTCTACCCGCGACGAGATCCGTTTGTACGGGCGCTTCGATGGGTCTGCTGTGTGACTCGTTTCACGAATCCCTCCTCCTCTCCCTTATTTTCTCTCTCTCTTTTCTGCCGCCAGGACCGAGCGTATCTGCTGCCAAGATCTGTTGACGAGCGGCACTTGGGTGTTTGGCGAGGGGCTTGCGGGCGAAAGATTGGGATGGACGGCTTCGATGCGGGTGCAGGCAGGCGCTCGCAGTCGAACGCCGAAGGCCAGAAATTCGATCCTGTTCTTGTGGTTAGCTTTCTTTGCTACCGCCGATAAATCAATTTTTTTGACTGACGGCCGGACTGATGATTGATTAATCTCTTGACGGGACGGATCAGTCAATCGAATACTCAATCGACAACTCAACCGTTTAGCTCTTCAGTTATGCAATCAGTGTCAGTAAATCCATCATACATGCGATCGAATCATTTACGATTGTCTCGCAATCAATCAATCAATCAATAAATTATGTAATTAATTAATTAATTACCGATTGTGAGTTTATCACGCGGTTACTTGCGGCCCATTGCTGGTTGATTGGGGAGTAATATGCTGGAATTTGGCTCGCCAAGTGCCGTTATGCGGAACCACGTGTTTTGCGGCTACTTTTCGGATAGCCAAGGTTTCGCTCACTGTTCTGCGTTCTGCACGTGGCAGCAGTACTGTTCAAATGTAATTAAATTACTCATGAATGGTGCCATAGGAGTCTTGTGAATCCGGCTTGTATAGGAACGAGGGATGCACCCATGTGCGCGAGACCTTAATGGCGCAATTAACCCGTACGGTGGCTATACACTTCTCTGCCTTACACATACATCGCCCCGTTAATTTAGTCCTCGTGTCGGAGAGCTAATGTGATCCTGTGTAGGAACGAGCGGCCATTCTCGTTTCGCATGTTTCGTCAGGCTAGCTTTTGGCACGTGGCTCGCCTGAGATGGCAGCAAAGGAAAGGCGCTCTAGGAAAGCGGCCCTCTTCAAACACTGCTGCGGATTGTCGTCTAAGGAAACATTACTGTTGCGGATTGTCATCTAAGGAAACATTACTGTTTTTTCAGCAGCGTCCGCTCCGGCGGACGCAGTTGTTGCTGCAACGCGCGTCTTTTCTTTCCTTTTTCTCTTTCCTCTGATCTTTTAACTCTACTCTATCTGCACGTGGCAGCGGTGGTGGCTTGGCTGGAGCCAGTAGGCAGGCCCGTGCAATTTCCTTTTCATCCTTCTCTCAGTCACAACAACAACAACAACAAAGTGAATTTCACTTCTTGCTGCGCGCGGTAGAGGACGCTCTGACGTACTACTTGGCCTTTCGCCCACGCTTTGGTTTCATTACGCATGTACATAGCGCGGAAATAAATAGGACCTTTGGCGATTCTGGCGACCCGAGGTGTGCGAGAGAGAGAAAGGAATTTTAATGAGGGAAAGGTGGAGAGGTCGGCCGGTGGTAACATGGCCCTGGCATGTGCGTTGCGTGTACTAGTGGGGGGGGGGGGGGGGGGGCGTGACACCGGCAGATTTCTTCATTCATTGCTCATGCTATAAGAAGTACTGCTGTTTCAATGTGATAGCACCTCTTCGGGGGAAAAAATTGTGATGTTGGTCATAAAATTCTTTCATTGGCTGGAGGGAAATGACGTCACCAGACCGGAAGTGACAGCTGTATGCTTCTGTGTATCTCCATTGTGTCCGTGTTGCCTTGTTGGGGGAAACGCCTGACCCCCAGAAAATGACCCGAAGACCTCTCTGGTTGTGCGCTGACAGACGTGTCCGCAAACACAACCTTGACAGAATGACATGAAACTGGATGCAAAGGCATCAGCAGTTTGTAATGCTATCGCTTTGCCAACACTTGATGTGATTAGGCGTGCGCGTAATTTTTTTTTCAGTATTCTGCCGCAAATTTGTTATTGTAATAATTGCGTGAACAAGTCACTTCAACAAGCGCTTTTGTTAAAAAGGAAGAAAAAAGGGCACTCGGCCGCACTTTCTCAAGTAGTTTAGTTAATTTTTCTGCGAGTGAAACGATAATGTGGTGTAACTAATGACGTCAGCGACTATTTCGCGAGCGCGGTAAATACAAAACGTCTATCTGAAAACACATTTTTTAGAAGCAGTACTACGTCAATACTTGCTTAGAATGCACACGAATCCGCGATGAACGAGATCGCCCCTATCAGTGCGGTACCATTCGTATGTCGGCACAAATACTGAACGATTACGAGCTGCGGTCCGGATGATCGAGAGTTGCATAGCTAATTGGCGCACTCGCCAATTAGCTAGATTGTCGGAAACCTTCATTACTCTATATAATTCAGTAATGGATACGCCATTAAGGCAGTCCATGGCTATTTAGATAATAACTGATAATGGGTTGCGATGATCAGTGATGATCGGCATCAGAGCTGGTGTCATTTGTCAAAATGACTTGATGCCAGCTCTCCCAGCTGTCTCTGATTTTGCAGTGATGATGAAGTTAGGATAATTGGTAACTGATTACAGGATTTAAAAGTTGGCAGTGGCTTAGCTCTGCTATGCCAGGATATACGTAGCGTGAGCAGTGACGTCACGTGGCTCTGCGCCGGCGACAGGAGCAGCGAGCACGCGCGGCGAGGCGCGCCAGCTGTGCGCAGTGACGTCACTCGCTCCTCGCGCATGCGCAGTATGGTCGACGGAGGGAGCACGCGAAACGGCGAGACTGTGGCCAGTGTAGCTCGCGCTACAGTAACATCACTCTCTCTATGTAGTTAACTTGGGCAATCAGTCGATGCAAATAACCGGATCGATTGATCGGGACAGTTGTCTAGAAATAATTGTGGAAGATAGTGCGCTCAATCTATCACCTCTCTTAGCGATCGCTGTTGAAGCATGCCAAGTATGAAAGAGCGGACTTCTTTTTGCTCGCTCCTTCGCTTACCGCAATTGGTTGCTTGCTGATCCACTGATCGACTGATCAGTTAACAAATAAATCAGTGGAAATAACAGCTGCATATATTTTAGTGCAAAGCGTGTTGTGTGTGAGGGCTATGATCGGGGCTGGTCGCTTGCCCGAAACTGTGCCGAAATATCATTGTGTGAGTTCCATTAAACAACCTCTTGAAATCGAAATCTCTATTCTCATTGTTCGTGTCCGGCACTGTCGCATTTCTTGTTTAGTTATCGCAGTTCTCGACGCGATACGCCCGGGTCAGCGATCTGAACGCGTGTCGGAGAGGGGGGGGGGGGGGTATCACGCCATCACTTGGGCTTTTAAGGCGAAAGCCTTTAATGGCTCATACTGTCGTCCGTCCGTTAACAAATGTCACACGCGTTTCATTGAGGAACTAAAAGAGATAGAAGAAAACCAATGGTTGCTTGAAATAGAGTAGGAAAAATGAACCTAGAAGCGAAGTTTGATCACTGTAGAGTAATTTGTTAATTAATTATAGGCAAAAGTGTCGAAATCGCGTCTAAATAGCGCGGACGTCGGTATAGCCACGGGAACGGTATGGTGTCACATCCACCGGAAGTCGTCACGCCATAGCGAAAATTTTCACAGAATGGTCGGAAAAACGTCGAATTTGTGTCAAATTAGATGGAAAAATGTGTAATTAAGCGTAAATAACACTTTAGATCCCCGAAAGATGTATAATTTGGGTATCGATATAGCCACGGGCACGGTGTGACGTCACATCCACCGGAAGTCGTCACGGCATAGTGTCCTCGGCTTTCTCCTCTCAACACTTTAGTTGCCAAAGTGTCCTCGCAATCTTTTGAATATCATAGCTACTCGTTTCCAACGAAGCCACGCGCAGAGCTGACGCGTTTTCTTCACACGCGGAAGCCGATTCAACCGAGCGTTGTGCACGTACTGCATGCAACTCGATCTCCTTTCCCCGGCTGATGGCAATCACCTTTCATACCTGCGCCGTTTCATTTTTCTCTTTTATTGCATGCAAGCTGTATCACGCCGCTCGTTTTAATTACTTCCGAGGTGGATTGGCTTGCACGACGTGACTCTCCATCTAAGGACAGATTGCAGTGCTCTCGAACACACACACACGCACAAAAAAAAATAGAAAAATATAATCTCCGACAGATCACGGCGCTCACGGCGACCGCATTTCCGTTGCGTCGTCGTCCAAGTGCGTGATCGACGGTGTGGGACGAAAGAGCAAGAAATGTAAAAGGAAAAAGGGCCGCGGAGATAAGTGTAAGGGCGACCGGCGTAATTGCGTCGCGTACAAAGTTAATAAGCCGGCAGGAAGAGGGCGGGAAAAACAGCAATGCGAGCGGAGACAGATACTGCGAGGACCGAGAAGAGGACGGCCGCGCTGCCCCTCCTCCGTTAATTGCGTCATTAATGTTTGAGCGTTGCGGAAATGACCTCCGACGCTGGCGGGAGATCCCCTGGAATTGCGCCACACGACGGTGGATAAGCAGAGGAGGTGGAGAGGGGAACGGGGTGGCGTGGCCTGACTCGTATAGTTCGCGAGTAGAAGGAAAAGAGCTCGGTGCTGCCCGCTTGAGAGCGATGGCCGTCCGTAAGGAGCTTTTTATTAATTGCCTCATCACTTAGCGTCGTCTTGTCATCCGCGGCAACCGGTGGGGCCTGCTACGGCCAAGGCATCAGCTGCCTGGGCTCTCTGCAGGAAGGGGCTTAGCGCGCACGCATTCGGTTAGCAGTTAGGTGGGTGTTGGTCGCCGTCTGCTCTGAGGACCTGTCAATCAATCAATCAATCAATCAATCAATCAATCAATCAATCAATCAATCAATCAATCAATCAATCAATCAATCAATCAATCAATCAACTTGGTTAGTCAAGTCAGTCAGTCAACCAAGGCAAATCAGTCAATCAGTCAGTCAGCCAAGTCGGTTAGTCAATCAAGTCAGTCAGCCGAGTCATGCCAGTCAGTCAGTCTAGCCAGTCAGTCAGTCAAGTCAAATCAGTCAGCCAGCCAAGTCGGTTAGTCAGTCAAGTCAGTCAGCCAAATCATGCCAGTCGGTCGGTCAGTGGGTCAGTCAGTGAAGTCAGCCAGTCAAGCTATAAAATAAGAAAATCAGTAAATAAATCGGTGAGCCAATCAGTTATTTAATTGTTCAGATCGACGATCGGTTGGTTCGGGATTCGATTCCGCGACCTTATGTTCAGCAGCCGAACGCGATAACCATTGAGACCATCGCGGCGGGTTTACGACCGTCGTTCAGGAAGAGGCTGGGCCTGCACTTCGCTGTCGGCGCGCGAAGGAACGACGAACAGGCGGAAATTTTCGCCCATTCCTCTTTTCCGCCGTTTCATAAGTTTCGGGTGGGCGCCGCTGTGCCTCCTCCGAGCCCCTGCGCGCCCCCGCGCGTCCTGCGTTGCTCGTGTTCGAAACGAGAGGCGGCAAGGTGGAATTCGCCTCTGTCGACGTGGGAAGCGCGTTCAGGAGCAGGCGCAATTCGCTCTGCTTCCCGCCCACGAACGCGAGTTCTCTAATGATCACCTACGCGTAGGGATTGCTTTCGCAATGCATCGCACACAGAAACAAGCCACTCGTCTTCCGTGTGGGGACACCTCGTGGCCTGCATGTGAGTCGCGGCCAGGTTTGCGAAAGGAACGGTGATCAGAAAGCGCATAATTCAGGCTGAAATCACGGCCATCGGCGTAATGGTCGCTGCGCCCTCTGGGGGTCGTCAGCGCACCTCGCGTTAAGATAACCTACAACGGCAGCGAGAGCGATAGAGCGCGCTTTTATATATACTTAAGCGAGTCGCGGACATCCCGTTCCGTACGCTGAAGCGCATACGCTTACCTTGTACATGAGCGGCAGCTGCTGTTTTCCAAAATGTCGGACCGTGTCATTTGTTCGCTTCCGGCTTTCCTGCTCGCTATGCGGGTTTGTTTACATTGCAAACTTATAAGCGCCCCGTGTGAGAGCGGCGATCAATCACGCCTCCCGAACGGATCTGCTGCTGCTACGCTCCGAGCGTGTTTTGGTCTCCCCCCCCCCCCCACCCCCTCTGCCTCTCGATGGACGCCGCGTGGCATTGATCGCGGGATCGGACAGTATGCGGTCACTGGCAGCCGCTCTACGCTGGCCACCGGGGTGGACTCGCGCGCGTTGTTCGATCGCCGGCCAGCGCGGCACATCTGCATAAAGAATGCATCATACTCGTCCCGAGATCGTGCCCGGCCGCGGTGCTCTTTTGAGTGTTTCGCGCTTGCCAGGCTGTTGCCCCGTGGTGCGTGTGTGCATGCGCATTGAGGAGTTGGGCCCTGGCGCGGGGAGTGGAGGGTGGGGGGGGGGGGGTAGAGTTTTTGGAATGGACATAGAGTTGTAAACACTGGACCCAGCTTCCTAGCTGCGTTCATGTGGTTGTCCTGGTCTCTTATTATTTATTTATGTATCCGAAAATATTGCAGCTCCATTTAGAGGCTATAGCTGGGGGAGGTTACATGAAAATTCAATGCGGCAGGAAATTGGGTGCACAGAGAGCATATGATCGGTCGTACGATATAAGCACACAAGAAATCATAACATCTTAAAACAACCCAGTTGCAAACGAGAAGACTGAAAGTGGTAATGGGCGCGGAAATGAGAGTGATATTCAGTGGTGGTGAGGTTGCTCTGCAACAAACTTGCGAGATATCACCCGCTCGAGCGAAACACTGCAACCCAGAAAGGACTAGAAAAAGTGTGGGGATCAGCCCTTTGAAGTTAAAGTCGTTGGCATTATCACTGGTTTCTCAAAAGGCAACCATGCCTGCCTCAAAGGCAGGCAAGGCAGCAAAGGGGCATCAACCAGCCTCTTCACAGACTATAGTGATTTAGTCCTACTTTACTTTGCGTGTGGGCCCGCAAAACTGCGATTTTGCGCTTGGCAGGGGGCATGTATGTGTAGCTTTTTTCCACACATACCCTTCGGTTAAAGTTTGTTCGCGTCAGTCCTTTTTTTCCTTGCTTGTATGTTTAGCGCTGCTCACTAGATATATGCCGGCTGTTTCCGCGAGGCCTGGGATACGATGATAGCTCGAAGTTTTGTAAGTAGTCACCCCGTTGGTAATTTTAGGGTTGATTCAGCTTGAGAATTTCCCGCGCCGGGCTTTATTGATATATAGGCTTGGCCGATCGTGAACTTGCGCGATTTGAGGATCGCGACGCTCTTCTGCTTTCTCATGTAGTTCGCTTTCCCGTTCGTGTCAAAATTCCACCGACGCTTTATACTTAGGGTTATTCGTTTTCGGGTTTTATATTTTTTCAAATTCGGGGGGTAAAAATCGGGCGTTATTTTTCGGCTTGATAATAGGGGAGAAATCGGGTTTTTTGGAGAAAATCTCCGAAGTTCGGGTTTTGTCGGGTTAAATTTGCGAACTAATAATTTATTCCATTTGCTCTAACCGGTGGGTAACATTAGGGCTATATTTTGGGCTTCTTTCAAGAAAGTATTGCAAAATTTGGCGTTTCTTTGGTGATTAATTATTACTCGCAGTGAGAGGCAACGGTCAGTTTTGAGAAAAAAACATTTTATTCACGAGGGCTGGTAATCGACGTTCTACACGTCCTTTTTAACATACATAATCATCTGCATGCGCAACATCTCGCTTTCCATCCGAGACCTGTCTGGTCTCTGCAGGTACCTTAGGTGAGAGAACGTTCGCTCAACGTCACAGCCGCCATTAGCTAGGCACAACAATGAAAACGCTGCATTTGCTAGCCTTGGGTAACGCACAGTTGCGTCGTTCCAATAGTCCATCACTTCAACACCTTCATTTGTGGGGCTTGCTTCCAGCAAGTAGCGGTTCAACTCCTCGCGAAGCGAGCCTACATCGTCCATCACGGAAATAAAGAGAGGTCGGTAGTCATCAAACGACTGACTCAGCAGCCGCTTCTGGAACGGATCGAGTACGGCTGCCAGTTTCCACAATGTCAACTTGTTTTCTTTGTCTGAGACTGGAGGCACAGCAATTCCATGGGCACAATTGTTTCAGAAATCGGGAAAAACCGGGTTTTACCCGATATTTTAGGAACACGTTCGGGGTGCAAAAATGGGGTAAAATCGGGTTTTACCCGAAAACGAACAACCCTATTTATACTATATCTCACAGTAAGTGCGTCTCGGGTGTTTATGCAGGGTGACGTCTGCATAATTTGATAGGCGCTACAGCATCTGTAGGGAGGATCGAAAAAGGTGGCGACGCAAGATGCCAAACTAAATCAATCAATCAATCAATCAATCAATCAATCAATCAATCAATCAATCAATCAATCAATCAATCAATTTACCTGCCTGCCTGTCTGTCAATAATAAGTCAGTCATCAGTCAAGAAAGTCAGTCAGTCAATAGCCAGTCAGTCAGCCAATCATCAGTCAGTCAGTAATCAGTCAATGTCAGTCATCAGTCAATGTCAGTCACCAGTCAGTCAGTCGTCAATGTCAGTCATCAATCAATATCAATCAGTCGGTCAGTCAGTCAGTCACCAGTCAGTGTCAGTCATCAGTGAATGTCAATCAGTCGGTCAGTCAGCCAATCAGTCAGTCACTAGTCAGTGTCAGTCATCAGTCAGTGTCCGTCGGTCGGTGAAAATAACAAATAAATGAGTAAATCATAATAAAAAAATCAAGTCTTCTGGGTGTTGATGCCGACTTTTCTGGTGTTATGGCGTTGTGGTGCATTCTGGCGCGCTCACGCGACTCGTTTCGTTCGCGCTTTCGCAGAAATCGCTCTCGGGTTGCGCGATCGATCACTTACTTCTTCCCGGTCGTATTTCTTCACGTGTGTCCCGCATAAATAGCACATCTATGATTTCCAAGCAGCTGTTCATACTTTCTGTTTTATTCATTTCTAAGACTTCTCACGGGAACGAGAGCGTAGGCGAGAAGGAAAGACGACAAAATGAAGAAAGAACAAAGTCGAAGCGGTGGCGCTGCGCAAAAGCGGCAACCCCTTCGTTTGATCCTCGACTGGAGGGAAGAGGCTCGCAAAGAACGTCCTGATGCGAGCCATTGTCGACCGAACGCAGAAGAAGCGCCGCCGAATGCAGTCCCATTCGGGAAAGGCGTTGTTGCGCTCGAGGCTTTTCGATTGGGATGCGCGAAGGAAAAGTGAAGGCGTTGGCTGCAGATGGAATGCTCGGTACGTGAGTACGGTACCAAAGGAAGTGGACAGTCCTCGAAGCGGCGGGAAGCATGGAGAGAATGGTGGTTTCTTCCAGTCGTGGCGGCGGGACTCTTGGTTCTGCTGCGAATTTAGGTTTCACATGACCCGAACTAATGTAGAGCGGGAAGCATTGGGGATCGAACCGGCGACTTTTTCACGTCACGCGCGGTGCTGTGATGATTGACTTATGTGGGGCTGTTGTCCGGGCTTCGCTCTGCAACTGTGTCTCTGTGTGTTCGAAATAGAGGCTTTGGACCCATTAGCTGGAGCGGAATTCGGTCCCTATTTTAATCATATCTGAAGTGCCGCGCATTGTAAGACGAACGACAGATGCGAACAGGTATGATAGTACTGCCGGTAATCTACTTTTACCCGATTAAATAAGCATGGCTGTTTGCCACTTACGGAAACACACCGAAGAGTACAACGACAGGTTGTCCCTGCGGCACATGCAGGGCTTCTACAGCGACAGCCATAGGGGGGGGGGGGGGGGGGGGGGTATAGTTAGGAGAAATCATGCCCCAGGCCTTGGCGGCCGCATTTCGGTGCAGGCGAAATGCCATCGTGCTCGTGGACTTTGCGACATCAGTGCGCGTTAGATCCCCGGGTGATGTGACTATTCCGGAGCCCGTCCGTACGGCGTCTCTCATAGGTGGACCTTTGGAACCTTAAGCCCCACATACTGCCGCCGCGGTGGCTGAGTGATTATGGTGTTCGGCTGCTGACCCGAAAGACGCGAGTTCGATTCCGGCCGCGGCAGTCGCATTTAGATTTAGGCGAAGTGCCTGAGGCCCGTGTACTGTGCGATGTCAGTGCACGTTAAAGAACCCCAGGTGGTCGAAATTTCCGGAGCCCTCCACTACGGCGTCTCTCATAGCCTCAGTCGCTTTGGGACGTTAAACCCCACAAAACCATACCTGACGTACCACTACCACCAGATCTTGCTGTGAGTGAAATTTCCGCACTTCAGCATCCCCCTGGCAGCTGATGCATCCTCTTTGTTTCTTGAATATGTTTCCAAATATTGTTTGCGCAATGCTGTGAGATCTTGATAATTTTCTACGCTCGCAAATGAAAAAAATGTATCCATTTACATTGACTGTTTACGTGATACGCCTGGCATTTCGGGGTTCAGGTACAGCTGAGATTCTCTTGGTTTTTAAAGACTGACTCGCTGCGAGAAGGAAGGGAATATATATGGAAGGCACTGGGAAAGAGGTGGAGATGGTTGCGAGGGCAATCAACATCCCCCTTCCTCCCTCGCTCTTTCCACCATGAATGATGGAGAGCATTCACCGAGGAAGAATCTGCACTTCAAAAGCAGTCTTTTCTTGCAACTCCCTTTTGTTGCCCCCGTCTTCACCCGGCCCGTGTTCTCAGCGCTTTTCTTTGGACTCATGCCACGCACGCCGTGGTCGGCCTTTCGCCGCGGCCCCTTCCAGAGTAATCCTTCCGCATGCTCGCAGTCCATCTGAATTTTAAATCGCGGCGATTTTCCTCGCAGGTGCCGCGAAGGCAAGACACACAAAGTGGGGCGAATGGAGAGGGTTTCGCGAGGCGACGGGTTGTACGGACCAGGCCTTTGCTGCGCAGAATGCCTTATTGCTATTACTTAGCAGCCGGGAGCGCTGCCGTTTGTGAAGCGATAGAAAAATGTGGCTGTATAGGAAAAGAACCTTGTGTGAACGGCTAGATGAAAGGAAGTGTAAAGGGAGCTTCAGGTGCAATCTGCATTCCACGGGTGTCAACGCAATGCATTGCAGGGATGTAACGCAAGTTTATCGTGGGTGGACATCCACAATGACAATGAACGGTTACCAGGTTGCCGAGCTTTCCATCCGTCTTCAATGCAGCTCAAGGCAGGGAGGCCAAACGAGCACTCTTCAGCGTAGTACAAGGCAGGGAGGTCCCACGAACCAAACAGGTAATCTTGGACCCGTTTTGGTGAGACGTGCTCCCACTGAAGTCCACATTTTGCGTTGTTTGCTGTATAGGACAGTCTGGCCCATTTCGCAGCGTTCGTCGTCCACACAGGTTCACCTTTGGGTGGGATAAGCACATGCACAAAGGAAGGACGCATTCACCTTTGAGCCTTCCTGCAAAGCTCTGTGGACAAAATGACTGGAAAACTTGAAAGGGGAGACGTCACCTTGCCATTCATTTTAATGCATTAAAATATGAGAGTACAGCGAGATCAGCCAGGTGTTGCCCGCTCCTCGCCCTGACAACACAGCTGCCGGTCGGACAGCGACTGGATCCAGCCTACAGCGGTCGGCCTGCCGACGACACACACAGGCCCTCTCTTCTTTCCCGGCGTTAGCCTTTTCCCCCTCCGACGCCACCAAGGAGGTGCAGGGTGGCGTGACGTCATCCTACCGGCCGGGGGACCACAACCTGAGCAGCAGCGAACCCCCGAAGACGCGCGCACAACGCACCCATGGACCTTCCAAGCGTCCCCCAGCCTCTGCAGAACCGAGGGGAGCGGCTCGAGTCACTCCGTCTCTGCTCTGGCTGCTAGACCTGGTTTTATGTCGTTTACGCATAGGTCACACACACATCACCCATAACTTCCTATTAACAAAAAAGGATAAACCTCTGTGTGAAATTTGTGGTGAGGAGCTCACAGTAAATTACATTTTAATTTCTTGTTCGCATCTCGAAGAACTTAGAAAAAAATTTTTTACGGTATTTTACAATGAACATATTCCATTTCATCCCGCATTGCTTTTAGGCGAGCAAACACTTGTCGAGTTTTCACTTGTTTGTAAGTTTCTAAAGAAAGCTAATGTTTTAAATCTATTATAATGTAACCTCTGTACACTTGACATAACATCATCTAACCTCGTGTTTGGCGCATGATAGCCATGGTTGCTTATGCGCCATAAAACCCCATATAACTAACTAACTGCTAGACCTGGGCGTAGGTGTACACTATATGTGCACTACTTTATTCGAACTGTCGATATGAATGCTTGGAGGCTAAGCCGTGCTACCCTAGGGTCACATGCCACCACCGTGTATACAAATATACTGGGCGCTCGCGGACTCCGGAGACGGCCGGGAGCGGAGCGTGTGTGTGTGTCTCACTTTCTGTCCATGTCGTCAAGCGCTTGTTTAGATAGATCTATGGATGTGGTCAGAGAGCGTGGGTGTTTTCATGGGCAGTCACATGAGTACGCGAAGCACATTGTCGTGGACGTGCTGCTGAATTTCTTTAAAAGCGTGCACCGTTTACTTGGCCGCGCCTACCGCACACAGAATGCATGACTGCATGGATAGAAGAATAGGCTACTCATGTCAGCCAAGTGACCTTGGAAGTGCGGGAAGATGAACAGACAAGTAAAACAGATGTCGACCTCAGTACAATGCATGGGATTCTGCGGGGATTCCCGTACGAAGATGGAAAGACAGGAAAGGCGGCGTTATTTGACACAACCCTTATAAAAATGGTCTATAGACAGTCTATAGACCTCTTATAGACTCTATTGCCTTCCTATAGATACTTTTTGTCTATTCATAGTCTATAGACAAGTCTACTAAAGGTGTAAGGCTATAAATCTATAGATTGTCTATAGACTGCCTGTAGCATTTGTATTGCCTATAGACTGTTCTCTAGCATTTGTCTATAGAGAGTCTTAGGCTTTATAGGCAGAAGTCTATAGACAGTCTATAGACTGTTAAAAAAATTTTTGTAAGGGTAGTCGCTAGAGTGATTTACCGGTGTAGCCGCTTTATGTGAAACAGCCTTCAATCAAGCGTCCGCCACTTATTGCTTCGACACAGGGAGCTCGTTCGTGCTTCGACATAGGTTGTGGCAGGCAGTGTACATGGAGCCTTGAATTCACCTGAGCGTGCGTGCCCCCAAAGTTTCGTCCTCCGGCCGCTAGGCTATGTGTCAGGGCGCTGCAGTCGATACGGGAAGGCTGCAGCGCAGGGAGCCGCATATATACCGCTTGCGACGTCCACGGCGCAGCTCTCCTTTATTTGAGCGTGCGTGCGTATACGGGCGTTCGCGCCAATACGTGACTCGATTTGCCCGCGAAAATAGGTCGACGCGCCTAAGTGGATTTCATTCTCTCCCCCGCGTCTACAACGGAAAAATGGGGACGGCAGGAGGTCGTCGTCGTCATCCTGCGACCACTTCGCCGCCTCCGCCGACGAGGAAATATGGAGGGCCGGCCCTAAAAGGACGAGCCTTGAGAAAAGAAAATTGACAGGAGTGGCGGGAAAAATTAGGGAGGAGTAAAAAAAACAAATCAAAACGAAAACACGGAACCGCTTCCAACGCGTTCCCTACTTCCCTAATTCGTTTTTTCTCAGTTTTTGGTCCCTGTTTCCGACCGACGGGAATAAATGAGCAGAAGCCGATTCGATGAATAAATTTTTTTCTCTTAACGGTTCCGGAAAGGAAGGCGCGCAAGAAAGGACCGTACATGGCGGCGGCGTTTTAGGGCAGGTGGGGAAGACGGTGCATTCTTCCTTCGCTACTTCTTTTTCTTCCCTATTCCCTCAAAATACGTGTACAGACAAGAACCTTTTTTCTCCCATTCATGGCGGATAAAGGAAAACGGTTACAAAGGGAGGGAGGGACACAGGAAGACGACACTCTGAATAGAGTCACTGGAGAGTACCTAATAGCAAGTATATAAATAAAGCAGCGAATGACAAAAAAAGGAATGGAGGGAATAATAGGGAATAGGGGAAGAACTCGACGAACGTGATAAGAACAACGCGCGTTGGGCGAAGCCGGCGCTATGGAATATAGGGACACACGCACGCACACAGGCGTACGTGAAACGAACAATTCGTTTTCCCAACTTTCGGCAGAGTTTCCTATCTCCCCCATTTCTCCCTAAAACACGGACACACGGAGCCGCTCACGTTCCTGCTTTCGCGATGTTCTTTATTGCTTACGTTTTTTTGTTATCTCGGGCCCGTCTCTATTGAAAGGTGCGCGGGGAATATGACAAATACGCCTGAATGCACGCTCGGCGGCGCAGGCTTTTTTGGCATGGTTAGAAGACAGCGAACGAAATAGCGTTCACTTTGACGATCAACGAGCTTGCTTGCTATTCGTCTGTCGCGAGTGTGTTTTGTTTGTTTTTGGGGTCCCGACTCCAGCCTTCGATGTGCTTTGTATCGTCACGTTTAGATTTCTTGTTTATTATTGTTTCCGTTTTACTAGCGACGCGAAACTACGAATTGCGTGTGCTTCGTTATTTCTTTAAGCTCTTCGTTCTTAGACTTCGCGTATGTAAAACGAAGTTGCGTTTGTGCTGTGCGCAACTGGAAGCGCTGCGCTTAATGAGACCCGACACCCACGCGAGGTAATGTTATGAACGACGAAGTTCTGAATTCCATCGGTTCTACGCATTTATTTTCTTTCAGACCGTGTGCGGCGCTAGTTTGTTAGGAGGCCCTAACTCAGTGCAAAGTTTTATTAATGTCCGGGTTTTTCTATATCTGTGTTTTCTGTCTCGTGGCTGTTCTGAATGCTGGGCAGGACTTTTTTTTTGCGCCGCATGTTTGGTCTGGCGTTTTCTGTTCTCTTCTGCGAGGTTTGCGTGTTGGCGAAATTGTGTTTTAAACTCTCAGATGAGGTATGGGTCGCTCACTACTGACGTTTGAGTAGCGACCAAGAACATTGAGTTTGACTAGCGACCAAGACCAAGAACTGAAACTGTGTGGCGGCCGTTAGTCTTTTCGGTTATCCATTGACACGACTGTCCATCGTCTTTTTAAGCAGACGCGTTGTCTGTGGGGGCGTGAAAAAATGAAAAGCCGTGCGAAGTGTCAATTTGAAAGTTTTTGCCGTGGCTCAGTGGTTAGGTGCTCGGCTGCTGACCCGAAAGACGCGGGTTCGATCCCAGCCGCGGCGGTTGAATTTCTTTGGAGGAGAAATTCTAGAGGCCCGTGTGCTGTGCGATGTCAGTGCACGTTAAAGAACCCCAGGTGGTCGAAATTTCCGGAGCCCTCCGCTACGGCGTCTCTCATAGCCTTAGTCGCTTTGGGATGTTAAACCCCATAAACATAACCTAACCTAATTTGAAAGTTTTATTGAGTTGTTTTTTTTTTTTTGTACGAAGTGCTTACGAAGGCTTTCAAGGCGTACTACGCGTCTCGCATGCGCGTGTGTGAAGGGAAAAAAAAAGTGTCATTTGAAGGTTGGTAATGTTAAGCTTGGTGAACGCGAGAACGAAAAAAAAAATCTACAGAGGTAGTTAAGCCCGGCATACGATCAGGCGTCCTGTGGTACCGCATGTTTGCGTCGCATTCCCCTGCATCGCAATAGCATGCATAATGTTTTTTTAGAGGGTCCAGGGTTTAAAAAAAATAGGAAACTTGCTTTCGATTAATTTTATCCCTCAGACTTTTTCGGGGCTGCGGCGGGCACTAATAAAGAGGTAATTAACTAAAATTTGCAATTATCTTTTCAAAATTTTCATTACAGGAGGCATGTATTTGCAGTGTTTGAGCTGGTCTTCCAAATAGTCTAGCCGAGGAAACAAAAACATAAAAAATTCAACTGAAATTACGAGGAAAAACAAATTACCCTATTAGGCGGCTTCACACCGTAACAGAGAAGCTGCGGGTGCCTGTGGTGTAGATTGATTCGCCCTGCGCTTTGCGTCACACTGATGACGTTACCCAAACTTTAAAAAAAAAATACCAGGTAAAAAAGAAAGCTGTTGAAAATTTTGGAACCTCGAAACAAAACATCCCTTATGCAGTCCTTTCGGGCTTCTTCTCTCCACATCATCACCCGTCATGATTATTCATTGTCCACGTACAGTCGGGGACAAAAGTCTCCGGACCACGTGTTCCTCAAACGAAGCTTATAGCTCTACTCTCACACAGGGGCTGGAGACCGCACTTGTGGAGATGAAAGAACAAAAATTTACCTTGTACCTCCACAAGTGTGGTCTCCAGCCGCCGACTAATAGCAGAGATATCGGCTTCGTTAGAGGAACACGTGGTCCGGAGACTTTTGTCCCTGACTGTACCCCCTTTCCCCGGTGGAAAATATCATGCCAGAGAATCATTGCCCATGCCGATATAAACCAGTATACGCACCTTATTAGCGCACGATCTATGCGTGGACATGAACAGCCTTTTTCAAAATACACAAAGCCAGGGGGGGTCTCCCTTGGGTCTCCCGTATGTCTCGTTATGATTTTTTTAATGAGATTTAACGTCCCAAAGCGACTCAGGCTATGAAGGACGCCGTGGTGAAGGGCTCCGGAAATTTCGACCACCTGGGGGCTCTTTAACGTGCACTGGCACCGCACAGTACACGGTCCTCTAGCATTTCGACTCCATCGAAATGCGACCGCCGCGGCCGGGATCGAACCCGCGTCTTTGGGGTCAGCAGACGATCACCATAACCACTGAGCGGCTTGGCTCGTTATGCATCCCTAGGGTTGCAGATCTCTTGAGAGCTAGAGAAACTGTGGTCCCTTCCTCTCCGGAAGTTTGGACTTCCAGGGCTTCAACAGCCCTCACTACGTGGCTTGGAAGCAATAAACCTCGGCCTTTTGAGATTTGACAAGTGCTGTATATAGTCCAGGCTCAGTGCACAGCCGTGCAGGTGGGACCGTAGGTTGTCCACGTTGGCCCAGTTGAGGTTCGGAAAAACGGAAGTGTTGGCGGACCTCCCGATGCAAGGCGAACGCGCGCAGCGGAAAAAGTTCACTCGTCCGCCAACCCTGGGCGACGGGGCGACCAGCAACCCTGGGGAGGAAGACGAAGGGGCAGACGCAAGATGGATGCTGGACCATACCCACCCATGTAACCACTATTAACTTAACCTTGTTAATAAACAGTTGTTCTTGTTCGGAAAAGTAAACAGGCATCCTGCCGTTAATTCGCGCCCCTACACGAGAAAAGCCTGTAGAAGGTAAAGAGGAAGCAGAAGTATCACGCATATACCTCCCTGGCATTCACCATCTTTATGCCGGTTTTTTTTTCATTCATTTCTTCCCCTAATTTCTTTTTATCCATAATTCCATCTTTAATTCCTCGCAATACGTACCCAAAGTTAATTATTAGCTTGGCCCCAAAAGGTTATCCATTAGCTTGGTACCAATTTGCCTTCTTTGGGCTCTCCTCACTGAACCCTGGCCAATCCCCCGTCGTGGGTATGTGCCATGCCACCAAGGCAACAACAACAACAACAACACCGTACCTTGGCCAATCCCCCCGCGTGGTTACGTGCCATTTTCATGTGGAGAAGAAGAAGAAGAAGAAGGTGAATGAGATGGAGATTGCTTCCACCATTGACGACTCTTTACTCTCACAGTATTGTTACAATCCTTGCCAGCTTCATCAGCCATCTGTCCAGTGCCATTCGACCGAACTGAGAACGGGTATTGTATATGTTCTTCGGGTCTGCATTAAATTCTGACCAGTCCCTCGCCGTGGGTGTGCATTATTCGAACAACAACAACAAAAGTTACTGGCAAGGATTTTCGACAGTTCTGCTGTCAGCTCATTGAAATGTCCCTGATTGCGGCAATCTTTAGCAAAGGCGAACGATTAGTACATGAGGCTGATAAGAAACACGAAGAGAGAGAGAGAAAAAGAGGTGGGATAGGGAAGATAGCTTTGACGGAGTATATGCGTTTACGTATAATATCCCGCACGAAGAACAACGAGAGCAGAGGGAATGCGCGGTAAGGGCTGAGCGATGCGAATCCTTCCATCGCACTTCGCTGTGCATCTTTATTACAATGATATGGGACAGCACTACATTCCGCAGCACGCATGCATCCTTGAGCAGCCGCCGCGGTGACTCAGTGGCTATGCCGCTCCGCTGCTAGCCCGCAAGACGTGGGTTCGATCCCGGCGGCGGTCGAATTTCGATGGAGGCGATATTTCAGAGGCCCGTGTTCTGTGTGATGTCGGTTCACGTCAAAGAAACCCAGGTGGTCGAAATATCCGGAGCTCTTTACTAAGGCGTCCATCATAGCTTGAGTCGCTTTGGGACGTTAAACACCCATAAACCAAAACGAAGCCATGCATCCTTGCAGTGGTCTCACAGCCCTCTGTCAACGCGGATTTTTCTGCTACGCTGTTTTTTTTTCTCTCGATAGCCTGCAGTCACAGAGTTTCTGGATGGCGCGTCTCGGCCATCTAACGGGCGCTGTCACGCATAATTACTGAACGGCTTGATGTCACGCATAATCGCGCGTGGCGATGCGTGCGTGTAATTTGTTGCGACGCGTCGGCCAACGGGGCTTGCTCTTTTAGGACTACCAGGAAGCGAGGTGCCGCTTGATGAGCAGCAATTGCTTTGGGAGGATTGCATACACCGTGTGTAATGCCTTCGAGAGTGCGCTCTGGGGCACGCGTCAGTTGCTTTCACGTGCACCCTCCACGGTGACTCGGTCTTTGAGTTCGCATGCTGAGACCAAGGTCGCAGGTTCGTATCCCGGCTGCGTGGCAGCCGCATCGCGATGGAGCCGGAGAGTGAAGACGCCCGCGTGCTGTGCGGTGTCAGCGGACGGTAGAGAACCCCGTGTGGTCGAAGTTAATGGGTGCCTTCCATGATACTTTCTCTCGTGACCCATAGTGAACTTTCCGACGTTTTACATATAGTTTTAGCGTAACCGGATAGCCGTACGGCAATTACGGTAACGCGTTGCCGTTGCTACCGTTCCCATGGGCTTGCCTATAGCTACATTTGACGTACGGTACCAGTTGCCGTGTAGTTACTATTTTTACCGTACGGCGGTGCTAAAACTCTCTAATAACTTAGTCCCGTTATTGTTGTGTTAGTACATAAGTAAAATAAAACGGCAGTTAGTAATACTGGGGCCATGGTCCGCGGCTTTCTGTAAACAGTAAACGAAATCAGCTTTTTAAAGTTTGTCATTAATAAACAAGCCAATTATCAAAACTCTAGAGCTCATAATATTTTTCTTGTGATAAGCTTTTTGTTTAGGTAACAAGAATCCATCAACGGACTACTTTTTTGTCGCGGAGGAATTCTTTGGGTCAGTCCTAAATGGGGGATGAGCTTAACTGCAGACCTAAGCTGTATCATACTATGGTAAAAATTTGTTCCCTGGATATTTCTGGGTATGTTAACGTTTGTTCGGCTGCTAAAAAAACAATAATTTACGGCTGACAAAGTTGAATTTAAAAATTTCCTCTCCATTCCAC